>NC_087444.1:17664827-17969224 GCF_036321535.1 Camelus dromedarius
CACTAAACCTCACCCATGCTCTAATTTCCCTAAAAGTGAACTCTGTGAGTGGGATCTTAATAATGTTGAGATTCATTGCCCAACCACACGGTTCAGTCTTTTCAAGTACATCCCTCTGCCTTTTCTCTTGAATTTGCTGCAGTTTAAACAGGAGCAGAAATGGAACACCAGGAGGGAGCCCATGACAAGTATCTGTGATGTGAACGGTGACAGTTGGCACCCTGCACACCTTCTGGAGCAGATCCCCTGGCTGCTTTCTGCCCTGACTGTTCAGCTCGTAAGTACCAGGGGCTGTCATTAATCTTCGTGTCTTGTTTTCACTAGGATGAGCCTATTCGTGTCTGCTGTTGTTCTCACCTACCAACACCGAACCAGGGCTGAGAACTGTCATTTTAAAACTCTTTTCAGTGAACATTTATACACCCTCCTTCTGTATCTCTCAGTGCAATTAGCGCAGTGATTTACCTACAAGGGCTCAGTCAGTGCTTTCATGGAGCTCAACTCTTTTAGAATCCAGGTTTTTCACATGAGGAGAAATCTTACATTTTATGGAACATGACAAGATAAGCAGAGGATGGGATTACGGAGTGTTGTTCTGTTTTTAAGGAAACAATAGTCATTGGGTTTATCAACCACTGTAATATCAAAAGTCGGGAGTTTAGTCCCAGACCACCCGACAGTCTCACTGTAAACTTGGAATCTCCTTTACTCCTTTTTTTACTTTAGTTATTTGATCTAAATTTTTTTTAGTTTTTTTTTTTTTAACATTTTTTAAATTGAATTATAGTCATTTTACAGTGTTGTGTCAAACTGATCTAAAACTGAGGATAAAATACCAAGTTTTTCAAACCTAGGAATATGACTGCTATTTAAGTTATTTTTGATATGGAGAGAGAATCTTGAAGTCTGGGAAATAATTAACTTATCAGAGAGAAAACCGCTAACCGCTAATCGTTACAGCAAGGACGAATCTATAAGCCGCATTAAAATTACCTCCTGACTTCTCCAGCTGGCCAGGGCACAGCAGTAGCTACCGGTGCTAGCAGCGTTCTCTGGAGACCTTGGCGGTGTTGACTACGTTGAGCCAAGATGGAGCCCATGTGTTATTGTATCGTGAGTTGCTGAAATCTGAAATCTGGCTGATAAGCAGGGTTGTTGAGCCAGGACAGGTCATATAGCTGTTGGCAAAAAACAGAAGAGGGGCCAGCACCACCCCTGAGGTCATGCCTAGCCAGCGCTGGCCACTTCCTCCATTGAACCAACTACCACTACACTCTCGTGATTTCATTGTTACTAGACGGAGAGCTCTGTGAGATTTGGGGTAATATTTTACTCACCTCTGTGTTCGTGACTCCTGGCACTAAGTCAACCACTGAGGATGTTCTCAGCTACATTCGTTCACTGATTGAATAAAAATGGTTGCAAGTCTCCCATCATCTCAACTACATTCCTGTGCAACTGTCCTTTCAGGGATGCTCTGCCTTCTCCCAGGATGTAGCAAATCCCCTTTCTTAGAGAGGAACATGTCCTGTACTTCTCTTGCCCTATGACACTCACCTGTGGTGACTCTGATGAAGTCTTGCCTATCCTCAGGGATTCCTCCCAATGCTTCACTCTGTCATTAGGAGGAGATGTCCTTGGTGTACCCCCCGATCCTCTGGGCTGCCGCAACACCCCAACGGAGAGAACAACCACGTTTTGTTGAAATTATCCACTTGGATTTTCCTCTCAGTGCTTTGATTTCATCTCGAAAATCTTCCTGATATTTGAAATCCACATTCTTGGCACTGCATAAGGGAAAGTAAGCACTCAATGTATATTTGCGAGGTTGTTTTGTATAAAGCCTTCCAAGCTGTAAATGCAGAATACCATGACTATCTCTGCTTCAGATGAAGGTCTCCCTACCCTGGCCCCTTCTGGCCATAGGGCAGAACTGTTTAAGGTAAAGATGGACACCTCTAATGTTTTTCCAAACAGCATTTATGCCTCTAAGCTCACACTTACTTGGATGGCATCCACTGTGAGGCCAGCTTCAAGGCCAAGGCTGGGGTCTGGAGCAGAGCATCATGTACATTTCTTCCTCTTGGAACTGGTGCTTCCCAGCAGTATAAACCAGCCCTGATTCAGCCTGTGGATCTCCTTGGCAGGTGCCCAAGTTCACTGTGGAGTAAGTTACCCTCCTGGTCTTCCGTGATTAGCTCAGGCTGCTAATTGAAGAACTAGACGGTGCTGTGTGCATTCTTCAGTTTCCCTTCACTTGCCTGAACTCAACTTGTCCATATTCTCAGGTCCTCTGGCAACCACCTTCCTCCACCATTACCTTTTCCTTCTTTGTGTTATTCACATCCTCCAAGCCTAGTGATTTTCTTTCTTCCAGCTCCTCCCCTCAGTTCTATGTCTTCAGCATGTGGGCTCGGCTCAGGCTCCTAGGAGACACGCGGACACACAGGAGATACACAGACAAGGGACCAAGGGCAGGTCTTGGCTGCAGTTCCCAGGGGGCATTTAACATGTGTCTTAGTCCATCATGCATTCAGACAAAAAAAAAAAAGCCTCAGCAGGAAGGGAATTTGGAGAATTTGAATAAACTTCTCTTACTGATAAGGAAACTGAAGCCTGGAGAGATAAGGAGACTTTCCTAAGTTTCCACACCATGTGGTGGCAGCAGAGCCAACACAAAACCCTTGGCCACAAGCGTTTCTGCCCAAACAGTCTGGGAACCCACAGCTGCATTTCAGGGCACATTGGATCAAACAAATGGATTTCCAGTGTCAAAACAAAAATACCTGAAGGACCTCTCCTGAGGAAAACTTTTACCACTGTTCAATAGTCCAGTATTTATACTCAGTCAGTTCTCAAATCTGGCTGACACAATGGGACCAAGGAACACATAAGTATTAAATATGTCACAGACACTACTGAAATACATATCCATGCGATTCTCTGTAAAACATCTGGCTCCTCTGCCACACGATCACCTTCCTGAGAGCAGGTACTCTGTCTGCCTTGTTCGCCCCTTCTCCCCAGTGTCTCCTCAAGAGCCTGCCAGATAGAACAGTCAATAAATACTCGTCAAGCAAGAAAAATAGCAGTTAGCAGGAGTCACTAGATTTGACCAGTGTCTTCCAGTCTCTGTCACATTTCCAATCAGATCCTATCCCAGGTCTGTGCTAAAGCAATGAAAGCACAGCCCTAGGAAAAGCAGCCCAAGATGCAGATACCAACCCCACCGTGTACCGTGTTTGCTCTTCACGCTGATTTCATTACCCTTTTCAATCATATTGATCTTGTTTATAATACAAAAGAATATATAATGTAAAACAGAGAAGGCAGCGATAACCGCTAGACTGTTGGATAAGTGAACGTGATATCACGCAGCAGACAGTCTCCAATCCCTGGGGGCTGGCTGCGCAGCTAAAGAACACACACGTCACAATCACTGTGGGGCTGGTTGAAAACCCCTGGGATAAGGCCCAAGGAAGTGTGTTTCAGATGAAAATTCCAAGGAGATTTTCATGCAAGGAAGAGGCCCACCCATTAAGCAAACGTCCTAGAAAGGACATTCCAAATACCTGTTGACAACTGAAAGGACTCACCGGGATCAAATCAAGTCCCTTGTTCAACTACCCCCTCTGGACAAATATCTGCTTTTCCACACAGGGTGCTCAGCTCTGCCCAGGCCCATTCTCCTCTGAGGGGCACGACAGAACTAAGCAGTCTTAAGAGGGAAGTTCATTGAGATACAGGCCATCCTCCAAAAACAAGAACAGTCTCAAGTAAAGAAGCTAACCTATCACCTCAAAGTATTAGGGAAAGAAGATCACAACCTAAAGTCAGCAGAGAGAAGGAAACAATAAAGACCAGGGAGGAAACAAATAAAAGAGAGAGAAAAAACAGGAAAAGAATCAAGCAAACCAAGAGCTGACGTTTTGAAAGGGTAAACAAAATTGAGAAACTTCTGGCCAGGTTCACCAAGAAGAAAAGAGAACACAAGTAAACAAAATAAGAGAAAGGAAAGTGGAGAAATTACAACCAATACTACAGAGATACAAACAAAAAAAAAATTAAAAAAAAGAGAGAGAGAATACTATCAATGGATGCAAACTGGATAGCCACGAGGAAATGGACACGTTTTCTGGAAACATACGGTTCACCAAGAGTGAATCAAGGAGGAACAGACCACTTGAACAGACTGTTCACTGGAAAGGAGACAGAATTAGCAATAAAAACAACCTCCCTACAAACGAAAACAAAAGTCCAGAAGCAGATGGCTTCACTGGGGAATTTAACCTAACATACAAAGAATTACTCATACCGATCATCTCAAACTCTACTAAAAGACTGAACAGGAGGGAACACTCCCAAACCCATTCTATGAAGGCACCATCACGCTGATACCAAAATCAGATAAAGACACTACCAAAAACTAAAATCAGAGGCCAATATCACTGATGAACATAGATGTATAAATCTTCAACAAAATATTAGCAAACAGAATCCAACAACACATAAAAACACCATACACCATGATCAAGTTGGATTCATCCCAAGGACATAAGAATGGTTCAACATATGCATATCAATCAATGTGATACACGGCATCAACAAAAGAAAGGACAAAAATCACATGATAATCTCAATAGATGCAGAAAAAAGCATTTGATAAAATTCAACACCCATTTATGAGAAAAAAAATACCCTCTCAGCAAAGTAGCTACAGAGGGAACATATTTCAACATAATAAAAGCTATTTATGGCAAAGCCACAGCCAGCGTAAAACCTAATGATGAAACTCAGAAAGCCTTTCCACTAAAATCTGGAACAAGACAAGGATACCCACTCTCACCACTTCTATTCAACACAGTTACGGGAGTCCTAGCCACAGAAATCAGGCAAGAAAAAGCAACTTAAAAATTCAAATTGGTAAAGAAGAGGTAAAACAAATAATCCTAAAATGTATATGGAATCACAAAAGACCCAGAATTGCAATACTAAGGAAGAAGAATGAAGTGGAAGGAATAACCCTCCCAAACTTCAGATACTACTACAGAGCTACAGCAATCAAAACAGCATGGTAGTGGCATAAAAACAGACATACGGATCAAAGGAACAGAATAGAGAGACCAGAAATAAACCCACAGACCTACAGCCACTTCATCTTCAACGAAGGACGCAAAATATACAACGGAGAAAAGACAGTCTCTTCAGCAAGCGGTGTTGGGAAAACTGCACAGCTCATGTAAATCAATGAAGTTAGAGCACTCCCTCACACCATACACAAAAATAAACTCCAAAAGGCTTAAAGACATAAATATAAGACAAGACACTATGAACCTCCTGGAAGAAAACATAGGCAAAAACATTCTCTGACATAAATCTTACCAATGTTCTCCTATGGCAGTCTACCCAGGCAACACAAATAAAAGCAAAAATTAACAAATGGGACCTAATTAAACTTACAAGCTTTTGCACAGCCAAGGAAGCCATCAGCAAAGTAAAACGACAACCTATGGAATGGGAGAAAATACTTGCAAATGATGTGATTGACAAAGGTTTAATTTCCATAATATTTAAATAGCTCATACAACTTAACAAGCAAAGACACAAACAACCCAATCCAAGCACGGGCAGAAGACCAAAACAAGACGTTCTCCAATGAAGACATGCAAGTGGCCAACAGGCACATGAAAAAATGCTCAGTATCACTAATTATCACAGAAACGCAAGTCAAGACTACCATGAGGTATCACCTCATAGCAGTCAGAATGGTCATCATTAAAAGTTCCACAGGTGATAAATTGCTGGAGAGGGTGTGGAGAAAAGGGAACCCGCCTACACTATTGGTGGGCATGTAGTTTGGTGCAGCCATTATGGAAAACAGTACAGGGATTCCTCAAAAAACTAAAAACAGACTTACCATATGATCCAGCAGTCCCACTCCTGGCATATAAACAGAGGGAACTCTAATTTGAAAAGCTATATGGACCCCAACGTTCAAAGCAGCACTATATACAACAGCAAAGACACGGAAGCAACCTACATGTCCATCGACAAATGACTGGATAAAGAAGTCCTGGTACATTTATACAATGGACTACTACTCAGCCATAGAAAAGAATAAAATAGTGCCATTTGCAGAACATGGACGGACCTGGAGATTATCATTCTAAGTGAAGTAAACCAGAAAGAGAAAGAAAAATGCCATATGATGTCACTCATATGTGGAACCTGAAAAAAAGAAGAACAGGAGGACACTAATGAGCTCATCTACAAAACAGAAATAGAGCCACAGACATAGTCAACAGGCTTATGGTTACTGGGGGAAAGGAGGTAGGAAAGGATCAATGTGGGAGTTTGAGATTTGCAAATGTTAGCCACTACATATAAAAATAGATTAAAAGAACAAATTTCTTCTATATAGCACCGGGAAATATGTTCAGTATCTTATAATAACCTTTGATGAAAAAGAATATGAAAACAAATACATGGATGGATATACATATATGGCTGGGACCCTGTGCTGTACACCAGAAACTGATACATTGTAACTGAGTATACTTCAATTTTAAAAAAAAGAACGAAACTGTAGCAAAGTAAACAAAACAAAACAAAACACCATAGTTCTTACTGATACTCCATCATCTCTTTCAGCGAGAGTGACTTTAAGCTGACTCCTTCGTCCCTTTGATAAGATCACAGCAGTCTTTGAGACCTTTCCTGGTATCACTAGGACAAGGTGTTTCTTTTTCAGCTTGAGTATTCACTACCCCGACCTGGATTCAGTAATTTCTTTAAGAATCTCTGGTTTGTTTCTGTGCAAAACAGTATTCACAGAACAACTTGAATATCCTAGGCATACTTATTGGAACTGGTTTATTTCTAGGCCTTTCCAGTGGACAAATCTAGGAAACACATATTCATAGTTTTGTGTATTTATGTACTCACATACACCCACAAAAACCACAATTCAAATTCAGAACTACAGGCTTTATATTGACTGTCTCTCTTTTATCTCAAGCTTTCTCTGCAAATAAGCATTTTTGTTTTCAAGCACTCTTGGAGTAGTAGAAACAGTGTCTCAGAAAGTCTCCTTGGTTTTTCCCCTATTATATGGACAAAAGAACAAAGATAACAGCAAAAGTACCACTAACCACACAATTGAGCAAAGCCGTTTTTGGTTTTGTTACTGTCGTGGAGTACACATAAATTATTGTTTTTGTTTCTTGGGATAGTTCTTATCCATATGGTGCTTCAACAAAAGGATACACTGGTTCCCTTTTTACTTACATTGTGTTTTCAATACCTAGAGGTGACGTTTAAAAAATTTAATTTAATAATGGTAATAAAAAAAAAAAAAAAGACGTGTGGTTTCCAACTTAACTCTAACCAAACAAGGTATGTTCTAGTGTGGTCTAGGCTTGAGTGTAAGACCTGCGAGTGTCTCAAATGCCTGGGGAGAGAAGGATCAGAGAAACGCTGGACCCCATGGTCTGTTCCCTTTCTGGCTGGGCTTTGGATGAAACGACAAGGTTTCAGGAGCGGATTTTCAAATTTTAGCCTAACAGCAGCTTTGTATCCAATGAGGACGCAGGACTAAGAAATTCTGAATAAAATCGGAAGAAGCTGGGATAGAATCAATTAAAATTCGGAATAAAATAGGGCATCTGAATAAAACCCAGGACTTCCAATTCAGGCCTGCAACTATCAAGCCGAAAACTGAGACACAGCCTTCCTCCTGGCTGGTCAGCGACATCACAAACCCCTCACACGGACTATTTACTCACAGGGACAGACGATCGCGCGGTTGCAAGACGTGCGATGTGAAGCCCCTTGCGGTGGACGGTTCAGGGGGGCGCTGCGTCTGCCCTTTACTCTCCCCCCACCCCCGCCCGGAGACCCAGGGTGACCCGACTAGGGGGTGGCACTGGCACTGCCTCTGCGCCCTCGGCGGCCGGGCCGGGGCCGCCGATGTCCGGCGACGGGCACAGTCGCCCTGGTCCAGCGGGGACGCCCCGGGCTGGGTGCCCCCACCTGCTCGCTGCCTGAACCCCGCAGCCCAGAGAAGCCCGATTCCGGGACTCCGACTCCTGAGGAGGAGCCGGCAAAACGCGGGGGATGCGGCTTTGAGGCGGCGGCGGGAGCCAGAGGGACTGTGGCTCGGGGAGCTCGTAGGCCGCGCAGCTTCCTTCCTGGGACCCAGACCGTAGGTCCGAGAGCAGCAGAAAGCCGGAGACGGGAGCCGGAGAGCACGTCCACTCAGCGCGTATCTGAGGCGCGAGTTCGCTTTCAGGCAGCCGCGGAGTTGGGGCTGCGGGATAAGAGTCGGTTGAGCGCGGCCTAAAGGGAAGGTCCCACCAAGACTCGACCTCGGATGTCTGGATTCAGAGTCCAGAGTGCTCACCAAGACGCCCTGGAACCGCAGGACGGCCCGACGCCCCCCGCGGAGCCAGGCGGCGCGCAGCCCCGCGGGCCCAGGACCCGCCTCCTGCCGGGCGCTCGCTCACGCCGCCCCGAGCCCGCTTCCTCCGCGACGCCAGGGGGCGCCTCGCTCGCCTTCCCTCGGCGCGTCTCTGCGGGTTTGTACGTCGTGAGGGACACGAAGTCCTCTCGGGGATGAGCCACAGGCACGGCGTTTAGACCTGCCCCAAATCCAGCTGCTCTGCTGGGATTGCTAGAGTTTTCTGCCCTGAGGTAAAAATTCTCGCCAGGAGACACACAACAAACAAGAAGTGTTCCTTTCCTCTTGTATCCTCCTCCCGCCGCCCTGGGAGCTCAGAGGACCATCAGAACAGCCCTCGGGGCTTCCTGGGATTGCCCTGCCCTGGCACCCGACGTGCAAAGGGTGCAAGCCCTGCCGGCTTCCCCTGGGGACAGACTCCTCTCTCTGTTGGGAGTCGTGTTCGAACCCCAGAGGCCCCTACGCGGCGCCCCGCCAGCAGCCTGGCCGCGCCCGCCCCGCGGGGGGACGTCGGGGAAAAGCAGGTGACAGCGTTTCTTCTGGGCTCTTTCCTCCCTGGCTTCTTTCTCCTCTTCAGGTTTCTGGGTCCCCCCTTCACGGCCTCCCGCATCCCCAAGACTCAAGGCCTCGCTCGGTCCCGGGTGGGGAGTTCCGTGCGGTGCCCGACGGGCCTCTGGACGTTTCCACCCTCGGGACGTTTAAGGGACTCAGCTGCCGGTTGGAAAGCTCCCAAGAGCGGCCCGTTTGGAAAGCCTTTCACAGCCTCCCTTTCTGCGGAGGGTGCAGCGCGCCGGCGGAGCGCAGGGGAGGTGGCACATGGGGGACTTCAGCCCGAGAGGCGGGGTCGGCACCTGCGGGGGCTCCGGGGCGGCGGGGAGCAGGCGGCCAGGGCCGTGGGCCCCGGGCCCCGCCATGGGGCGTCCAGTGCCGCTCGCTCGTGTCAGGGCCCCAGTGTGCCCCTGAATGAACTTCCAGCCGAGGAGGCAGGGACGCTGGAGCAGGTTCCCTCCGCAGGCTCTGAGCACAACAGGAGCCTATGAGCCTAGGACTCCTAATTGGAAGACCTGTGCTTGAAGCCCAGCAGGGAACGTTCTGGTCTTACTTCCACTCATTCTCCTGCTTCTGAGTCTCCCAATTCACCAAGCCTCCCTCCTGAGCTGCTTTTATGCTTCAGCCAGCGACCTCCCCCTGTGGCTCTTAGTTCTTGTCCTCATTTGCTCTTCTCTGTGGGCGCAGGTGGGGCGGCTGTGGCAGCTCCGTTGTCCTGGATCTAGACGGAGTTGGGCCTGGCGCGATGGATTCTGGGGTCTCACCAGATGCCACGGGTCCCTCTGGACCTTCTGGAGCACCGAGGCCACCTTGACCTTCATGGTTGGATATATGGATTCTACAGGACCTGCCATGCTGATGGAGGCTGAAGGAAGGGCGTGGAAATCCCCAGCTGCTCAGACTCCAGGTTGGTGCACCTCCACAGTCAGTAATAACTCGCTGTTACAGGGTGCCACCAACACTTTGATTTGAGGGGGTAGCATCCTTACCTTTCTAAAAAAAATTAACAACCTTGCTCTTTAAGTGTTTTGACTTTTAAGTTGATGTCTAGTCAGTTTACAATGCTGTGTCAATTTCTGGTATACAGCATAATTTTTCAGTTATACATACATATATTCTTTTTCCTTATAGGTTACCACAAGATATTGAATATAGTTCCCTGTGCTATGCAGACTAAACTTGTTGCTTATCTATTTTATATATAGTAATGAGCATCTGCACATCCCCAAATCCCAATTAATCCTTTCCCATCCCCTTTCCCCCTCTGCTGACCAATAGCTGGTTTTCTATGTCTGTGAGACTATTTCTGATTTATAAATAAGTTCTTTTGTGTCTTTCTTTTTTTTAGATTCCACATGTAAGTGATAGCATATGCTACTTTTCTTTCTCTCTCTGGCTTACTCCACTTCGAATGACAGTCTCCTGCTCCATCCACGTTGCTCCAAACGACATTATTTTATTCTTTCTTATGGCTGAGTTGTATGCCATTATATACGTACACCACAATTTCTTTATCCAGGCATCTGTCAATGGACATTTAGGTTTCTCCCATGACATCACGTTCTGCACAGGTTTAGGTTTACACATCAATTGAGCAGATATTACACAGTCCTCGTTATCCTCTGTTCTCCCTCACACAATTTCTTCAATTTTAGTATCTTGCATTAGCGTGGTGCGAGGGCGGGTGGACACCATGATCACGAAGGAAGGTAGTTTTCCCAAAGTGAGGCTTATCCATTGCACCCCGAATGTGCTGAAATCTATCATTTCCCTGAATCTGGGATCTCGAGCACACAAATTCTACTATTGGGGAACTGTGTTTGAACTCTTTACTGCCATTTATGGTTAATAAGAGACCATTTTAATATATTTAGTAGTAGGGGTAAACTCTTGGAAGGCATTTCTGGGACACATTTTTCCCAGAGGGCAAAACTTCCTGCTCCCCTTCTAAGTTGCTCTGGGGAAAAACATGCTGCATTTCTTTCAAGTGCCAGACTGTGTGCATCGACAACCCTCCAGGTGAATGAGGATTAAGGCCCTAATCCATGAAACAGGAACACTTTATTTGAGACTAGTTCCACTTCCCATTTTCTGTTGGAAAGAGAGTTGGCCAGCTTACCCCTTTACTGCAGAAACACCAGCAGAGATCTTGAACTCAGGGAGCCCTGTGTGGCCAGGTGACGGCCTCTCCCAGCCCAGGGAAGACAGATGTTTCTGATAGCTTAACTGGCTTTCCTCAGTTGTATTTTTGTCTTTTATAACGGACAGGCAATACCCCCAACTCACAAGCAGTAGTATCTAGCACCGTGTCCGGTGCGTAGCAAGTCAGGCACAGGAACGTTTTGTACCCACAAGAGGAGAAGATCTTGTGGGTGGAGTGCTTTCCGGGGTCTCTATTGGAACAACACAGTGAGGTTCCCGAGAGAGAGTCTGGGAACCTTTGCCCCTCCTTGAGTGACTGGTTGCAGCCCAGGGACTTTAAACATCTCGTGTCTCTTCCTGGCTCCCTCGGGAACGTAAGTCAGCCTTGGACCAGTGTTTCCTTAGAGACACCTCATGAAAGTCAACACGTTCCCTTTGGGCAATTTGTAGTCATGTTCATCCTTCGCTGAGGGACCTTTTGGGGAATTAAAGTAACCAAGGCTGACATGCTTCTCAAGGGGCATGTCCACTCACGGAGGACTGGTTTTTAGCACAGACCTCAAAGGAACATCCCCTCAGTCCTTGGGCAGGGGCCTATGGGACTTCTGCATCCTCTAATACAGACTCAGACACTTCTGTCCTTGGATCTGGTAGGGTGCTTTTAAAATGCAAGCTTTAAGAGGTTTCCTAGGTTCACAGTTTCACCCTGGTCATGGCTGTGCTCTTTATTGTGTAAAAGTCACTTCAGAATCTTGAGAGACATTTTCCAGCTTGGATTTGTTAAAAGGGTGCCACGTGAATACAGAGTAACGGAAGCTGGATTTACTCTCCTGAGAGAAACAAACAAAGAAAATGATAACAACAAACTGGATGGGATACAGGAAACAAATATTTTCAAGAGACTGAGCTTCAGGCAATAAAGGTTAGTGAGTGATCCCTGAGAAACGAAAGACAAACAAGTGGGCCCCACAATCGCTCCGGTTTCCCACCTGGAGAGAGTTTCCAGCAAAGTAGAGAGAGGAAACCGAAAAGAAGCCCCATGGATTTTACTGTGCCGAGGACAATGAGCTGAGAGTCATTGTTCCTTCTCATCATCTCCCTCTCACCACGTGGAGCCATTCAGAGTTTGATGTTCTCACCTACTGATAACCCACTGTCCTGGGAAGAGTCACGTTTAAGCTCCGTTCAGAAAGGAATGTGTCCCCTCAGTCTGAATCTCCCAGTAGAATTAACACCATGCTTTACCCACAGGGACCCCATAAATGCTCATAAATAATTAGGTACATGAATTGATGCCTGAATTGAGCTGACGCTACCAGCCAAACTGATTTGTTCTCATGTTAGAAATAAACAATCTCAGGTAAAGAATATTAAACTCAGACAAGATTACTCTGAGACCTTAATAATCAAGCAAAATAAGGCTACCTCCTAATTTTGTCCAGGCACAGACAAACCAATGTCACTGTGCAACCTACAAAACCCCAAACTTCCTCTTTTTTTTAAGGGAATATTTTTTACTTTTTTACTTCAGTCACAGACCTGCCCATGCTGACTCACAGTATTGAGTATGGAACAAACCCTGCTTCCTCCCATCCTCCTTCATATCATCCAAGCAAAGCCCAAATGTGATAGGAGACTCTTTCTGACACCCTTTGACTCAGACCATAATGTGTCTTTCCAGCTGCAAAGTACTAAAACCCAAGTTGTTTAATCAGAAGGGTGTTCCTGGTGTTTGGCTTAAGTGAATCGACAACAGCTTTCCAAGAACGAGCAGCTGCAAAAACTCCGCTTCAGAAAGAAACGTGGTATTATCCGTGAGATAGCAAGACTACAAAATCCAGAACTTGTTTTTATCCTTAAAAGAAAAGAGAGAGAAAAATTTTCTTTCTAAGAAGTCTTTTCATAACTAATGTGAACCTCAGGAGTTCAGACAGGATTTTCCCATGTCTTATTGAATAGAGAGATTGAGGATAAGGGTCAGAGAGAAGGTTACTAAGGAAGAATATGCAGTACAAACTGAGCTTTAATAGACCTGGGATCTGTCCAAACAAACAAACAAACAACCCTGTTGCACTTGAACCAGCAACCATTGCAGTAACAGGTGAATGAGCTCAAAGATCACTCAGGGAAGGAGAGAGTCACCTTGTAACTCGCATCCTTCCCATGGTTTTGTAGCCTGAAAAGGGGGATGTTCCCATGAGATGGGTCACTGGGACATAGCTGGGATTGGCTGGGCTGGTGGTTTCACAAGGGTGACAATGGCCACAACCTCCACGTGTTCCACTGAGCGTTCATGACTCAGTGATGGAAGGAGAGAGCACATTACTTTTCAACTCTCGAGACCCACCTCCATCACAACCCACTTCACACTGAGGGCTGATAGTACTGTGTGAGGAAACTCACAAGTACATTCTGTCCAGTCAAAAATAGTTGTCCAAATTCTTCCTACACAGAGGTGATTGAAAACGAATTCATTACTTCACTGACATGCATAGCGTCCTAGTGCAATATTTGAAGTGCTATGAAAAAATCATTATCTATATCATTTGTTAAGTAAGTACCAGCTCATTGAAAACCTTCAAAGTCCCAGGAGAGTTTGCTCAGGAAGGAAAGCCCGGATTCAGACTGATGATTTATTTTATAGTTCTTACTGCAATGGGAAGCATTTTCTCACTAAGACTCAATCCAGAAAGCATATGTTCTTTAGAGAAATGTTACCATGGATAGAAAAATCAGGATTCTCTTAAAACAATCTGAGATGACTTATGTAGGAGAAAGAGTGCTGCTCAACTCCATTGGTCCACAGAGACACAGGAGTCTCTTCATGCACTTAAACAAGCTGTAGGCCCATCTGTGCCTCTAACGTACTGTAATAATACAGAGACCTTCAGTTTACAGGTTAAAGTGAATGAAGGTGATGACAATGACCACAGCTTATCAGGAAAATATGACTTTGGGCTTTTGCAGTTGCAAATGGGTATGTATAAAAGGACAGTATGCGATTTTGGAAGATACTTTGGCAATATATTTGATTAAAATGGCTGTTGAATATTTAGTCCATGTGCTGCCAATCGCTTTATAGAGTGACCAGCCTAGTTTGACTCTAGCCAACAGTGAGTATTTTGAGAAAATTAGGGCCTGAGAGAAGAGCACATCGTACCAGGAGTTGAGCTACTTGTGACTTCAAGGAAGAAGGGTACCTTTTGTGAGCCTTTGGGTTCATCAGGGTAAAGTGAATGAATTTGACACATTATTTTTTTCCACAGAGAATTTCCGGCCCCACAGACACCACAAAATAGATTTCTGTAAAGCCTCTGCTGGATCTCACACACCAACGGCATTAAGCATTGTGGCGGGAGGATGGCATGGGGCAGGGAGAAGACAAGCTTTCCTAAGTGGCTGAGGTAGTCCTCCATCTTTAACCTTGACACAAATGCTCAGGGGTACTTGGGAACACCCATTGCACTCTCAATTCAGGTTAGTCCAGCATCTAAAGTGAAGAGAGCGATGCTGCAGAGTGTCTCCTAAGTCTCAGTGTCACCAGACCCAGAAAGGGACAGATGCTGAGCAAGTGAGGACTTCCTTTAGAACCTCACTTTCCCCCGCCTGCCTGCCCCTCTCCTCTCAAGCTAATCTTCTATGTCCCTGAGCACAAGGACACACGAACACTAAGGATCATCAACCCTCCCTGATCCATGACCTTGAACTTACCATGTTTTATTTGTGGAGTGGAGCCCAGGGCAATGGTGTGAGGAAAACTCAAAGAGAGCTATCAAGCAGAGTTCCATGAACACGGCTCTGCATCCCTGTCTGTTCAGTATGTGGGTGAACTGGATGAATATAGAACAACAGCATCATGCTGACAAGTCTTTCCCAAAGACATGGTCTCTATTCAACGACATGTGCAGAATTTGTTTTCATCAATTTGACAGCTTGGAAAATGATTACGTGGGACTAGAATGCAATTCATACGAGACAATTATAAAATACACTGTTTAGAGACATTAAGAAAAACAAAAATAGAGTAATCCACACCTGGAGGAGGAGTTTATAACACTGGCATGTCAAACGTGACAGAAATTTATGGAGCCAGCAAGCTGCCCCAGTGAGATAAGGATCTGAAATAACACAGGGATGCAGTGAACAGAATATTGAGTCAGGACTGAGAAGACTTTTATAAATTAATTATTAGTTCACTTAACATTATATTCTGCTCTTTGTCCTACAGTTTTTATGAGTTACACAAAACTGGCAAAGACCCAGAGAACGACGCCATGACATTCTACAAGTCTGACATCTTTCACTTGCGAAAAAGCCATAAGGCCTGTTACCACTTAAAGAGAAGGTGGTGTGACTTCATGACAGCCCTTAAGAAAATAAGACTTTTGAGAAAACAATTTGTCTCTTGGTATTTTTATAGACACAGGAGAAGGAAAATGACAGCAATGCTTGGATAACTTTTGGGAAGAGATAGGTTGGTGCTATCAGCACAAGTATAGAAAGCCATTAAGAGTGGCTGGAGAGGGGGTGTCCCCATTGTGGCAACCTTCACGAGACCCCAAGCAGTGTGGCCTAGGCAACTAGAACACAGGGGCCCCCAGGATTCCATGGCCACCTCCCACCGTCCAGTTCTGTTATTGCAACTGCAGACGGTTACCTGGCACTCCGGGCCCCGCTCCATCACTCCTGTTAGAGTCTGCGCAGCAGGCAGTGCCTGTGGCCCTCAGCTCTGTGCTCTCGAACATTGTTTTTGTGGTTCCAGATCCTCAAGTGTTGTGAGCTGGTGATCAAGTTGTTCCCAACAGTAAGTTGAATACTCCTGCTTTTCCTCATGCCTCAATCCTGATTAAACTTACGTGATTTCACTTGTTTTTAATCCATCATATGCTGGGTTTCTTCTCCCCAGTCCCCGGCTCTACCTCTTCTGCCACACGTCACCATGGCAGGATCTCTTGGCGCTTCGTGTGGTCCGAGAGCAGAACTTACAGTGCTGGAGATCAACCAGGAGCTGCACTTAGAGCTGACCAAACAGAAGCAGGACTTCCGAGATCTCACCCAGAAATTCCTTGTATGCCAAGCTACTACCTACTGCCTGGCCAACCAGCTGCAGAAATACAGTAAGTCCTAAGGGTCGTGGTCACCACCTGGTGATTGATCACTTTCTTCCCTCTCAGAATCTGAAACTCTCCAGACTTTATCTTGCACCCCTTTGTCAGTATAAGTGTCATGCTGACCACAAACAAGGCAGGAAAGTTAGAAGTAGCTATCTGACCCTCAAGTCACTGAGGATGGGCAAACTGAGGCATAAAGCATTGAGCAAATTGTCCAGGCGTGTGGTGAGCTGTAGTGTGAGACTAGAGTTAACATTCCACTTATTGATGCCTATTGATATCTCTCTAGAACAAGATAAACCCTGTCAATTGGAATCTTTTCTGAATTGTATTTGGTCCTGCATCACTGTTGGCTAAACGTCTGGGACTAATGACTTCCTTCAGTACAAGCTTCCCTGAGGTCGCAGTGGCAAAGTACTGTGCCAGTTACACTGGGGTCACGTGGTGACAGCACACTCTGGGGGAAGCAGGTGATAGTACCTGCTTTGAAAGAACTAAAGATGAGTCAGCTCCTCATGGAAACCATGGTCTCCATGAGTGATGCCATCAAGACAGGGGCTCCCTGGTGAGCGGGAAGCTGTGTTTCCTGGGTGCAGGGTCTCCTTCCTGAGTCCCAGGAAGTCATGCGACACCCTGTGGTGAGACTCCGGATGTTCTCTGGGGAAATTAGATAATCTGCATCACCCAGTCTGTCTCTTCCTGTGCTGGTGAAACTTCAGTGATGTGTGTCAGCAGGAAATCCAGGTGACCCTGAAAGTTGGATCATGAGACATGTGGCGAAAATGAGAATGAGGGTAAGTGGGAGTGAATACCATTGCTAGGAAAACCCACGCCGGTATGTGGGGCAGGCCCTTCGCTCCCACAGTCATCCTGGTATTTTCAAGCACAGTTGCCTGTTCAGTAGGAGGGGTGTGTAGTGACAAAAGGAATCCTGAGGACTCAGGGGAAATACACAACAAGATGATTGGAGGAATCTGGACAACTCTGGGTTTGGGTCATTTGCTTACAATTGATTTTCAGTAAACCAATGGTTAGGGTGTACTTAATGAAAAATGACTGAAACAGAGAAACTAAATGTGAAGCCTGCTATTTAAGAAAGTGAAGAGGTGCACTTTGGGGAAAGGATAAACTATGTTTTCTTTACATCTTTCCTTATCATCCTATCATAATTTAAGAACCATGTTGTGAAGGTGAAGAAGGAAAAGGGTATCCCCCAGGACCTTGGTGTCAAGGTCACACAGTGCAGAGATGAAGAACACAGACTCTGGGCCAGGCTCCCTCGGCGCACATCCACGCTGCATGTCTTTCTGTGCCTCGGTTTTCCTCTCTGTCCACCCAGTGCTGCTGCATGTTTGAGATGGAATAAATAGTCAGTAAATTGTTCTAGAACTCTTACAACACTGCCTGGTACATTGTAAACGCAGGTCCTAGTACTACTGCTTCTACTAACACAAATCATCCTAGTATTTCGGCTCATGTCTTTCAGGTCCTCACAGTTTAAAGCAACATATTTCACACAAGTGTATCCAGATGAATTTTTTTTTTTAACCTCTGAGGTACTTCCTCAGTACTGAAATCCCTGCACAAGGGAACCATCAGTCCCTTAGTCCTAGGGTCCACCCCAACCACACAAGAAGCCACCGCCTCATGCCCCTGCTCAGTGTTTCACCTCCGAGGTTGCAAGTCTTGTTAGACTGGCCCATGATTCACGGTCAGTCTCAGGGACTGTGACTTCTGACCTTTCCTAATGGCAGTTAGTCTGTCTAGTTCCCTTCTGTGCCTTGCAGCTTCTCTTTCCCCAGCTCTAAAATGGGGAGTAACTGAATGCCACGCAGTGGGGAGGCTGAGGAATCAGATGTGGAAATCCCTGCCTACAGCCTGCTACCGCAGTTACCTCTGCCCTTGGGATGGACCCTAGCTCCTCCCTTGAAGGCAGTGACCACAGCAGGGGGTGCAGCTTTCCCCTGAGGCAGCATCTCTGTTTCCTCAGAGTGTGAAGAGTACAAGGACATCATTGAATCCGTGCTGGGGGAGAAGCTGCAGTTCCGGGTGGTGAAGTTGGCAGAGCAGCTGGCAGAGAAGCTGGCAGAGAAGCCAGTGCTAGCTGACGAGAGGTTCAGGTAAGGAGGGCTCTGTGCAGGGAGGCTGGTGGAAGGTGTAGGCCTCTCTGAAGTGGGGCCACGAGCAACTTTGGGCCAGGAGAGTGCAGAAATGTTCATCACATTACGTGAAACTCAGCAGATTCAAATCCAGTGAACAACTCAGTGGCCTTTGGAACCTTCACCATGTTGTGCAACCAGTACCTCATTTACCTCTGAATCACAGTCCCTTCCTGGATGACTACACCTTGTCATCCTCCCTTGACTCTCTTATTCTCCTGTTCTTTCCACTTCTCACCAGCTGGGCCTGTCCACCCCATGTATGACTTTGTGACATTCACTGCCCAGTATGCCCCATGTGGATCTTTATATGGAAGTGGGCATGGCTCAGTGAGACACTCAACGGACATCTTGATGAAGCAGGCTTAGGAAGACATTAGATTTAGTTTCCAGAAGAAGATGAATGGGATGTGACGGAATCCTAGAGGAGCATCTCTGATACGGAGGATGCCTCAGTTATACCATTTTTCTCCTCTTTGCCACAGGAAGGTCCCCCATATGTGCCAGAATTCTGCTCTGAGGGCTCGCGCCTCGGGGATGTTCTCACAGAATTGCCTTGGAAACCTCTAATCGTCTATCGTCGAACTATGCATTTTAACATCATTTCTTCTCTCTCATGTTAGGGAATACGATACCCTAATTTGCTCTCAGGCACGAGAGCTGACCCAGTTACGGCAGAAATTATGGGACGGGAGAGAAGACTCTATCCTGCTCATTCAACAACTCAGGGACGTCCTCACCCACAATGACCTTGACAACAACCCGGGCCAGGGCTTCCGAGAGCAGCTGACCGAGGGATGCAGGCTGGCAGAGCGCCTTGCCCGCAAGCTCAGCCCAGGTAAATTGGCCCCAGGCTCTGATAGCCCTGAGCCTCTCATGCAAAGTTTCCTGGCTCATAAGAGACTCCTCACCTCCACTAGGAATGATTTTAACAAGTGTCTTGTGTCCATGTTTCATTTTGGGGACTCTGACAGGACCAGGACTGGCTGAGTGGGAGGACAGAGGAGAAATGCGCAGGCTGGAGGTCACAGTGTTTCAACTGTCTGCTTCCCCTCTGATGGATGGTAGCCTTCGGGGCGAGACAGCATCCCCCAGGGTTAAAGCACAGAAAGGAAGATGTGACTGGGCATAGCTTGTGGGAGCAGAAAGAGCCCTGGGCTTTGCATCAAAGTGGCCTGACCCCAGCCTGAGTGTTGTCTTTCCTGACTGTGAGCGAGTGATTGGCTTTTCCTATTTCACTGTCTGTTTCCTCTTCTGTAAAATGGGTCAAATAATCTGTTGATGGTACTGCAGTGACTAATCTGGGAATGTTCATGAATCAGCTCAGAAAAAGGGAAGCCCTGCACTTTGTAGGGTTGGATTGGGCACTTAATGTTGTCGAACTCGTGTTGGGAACTTTGTTTCACTGTACCTTTTCCATGGAGAGAATTTCCCTTGGTAACACTCAGAGGCCTTAGGAATGTCCCATGATGTGGTCAGATGGAGGCATGTGGGACACGGTTGTTTCTCTCTTCTTAGACAAAGCAGGGGATGTATGGGAGAGCCGTAAGGGGTGCAGAGCCTGTGTCTAGGGAGAAATTAGTGGCCGGATGGATGAAAGAGTTGTAGACGTTGAGATGGCAGGTGGACACTTGTACAGTGATATAGGGAACAGAAGACCATTTGAATGTTTGCCCCTTGTCAGGCAGAGGGGTCATGATGGCCATCCAGCAGTTTGGGGTCACACTGAATGATGGATCAGACATGTGGACCAGGCCAATCATTTAAAGACAGTGCACTAGAACTTTAGCACCGCACTGACACATACATAGTGATTTATGTCCCCGTGGCCATACAACCATTAGGATTGTGGTTGGTGAAGTGGGGAAAAGCTGACTGGATATTTCTGAATTTGTTTGCAGAAATTCATGAAGATGAGGAAGATGAACTAGAAGAAGAAACACTCACCCCCAGGTAATCATGAAGTCTTAGGAGCCGGTAATGGGTAGGTAAAGTATGGAGAGGGTAGAAGAAAGATGAACCCATGAGGGCGAGAGAGTCTCATGTACCAGATGTGAGAAAAGAAAACCTGCAGATTGCATCGATTGACTTCAACCCAACCAACAGGGAAGTGGCCCTTTAACTTGGCTGTCTGTTGTCTCTGTGGCACTTGTAGGTATGGCCCAAGGTAATGTACCACCTTTAGGGTTCCCTGCACACACAGAGAATATGCATACTCTCCTAAATGAACACCAAGATGAGATAAAGAACTGTTTGTACACAGTTCTTAGGTGCTTGTTAGGAAGGAAGATAGCAACGGAATCAGTAAAGAAGTAACTCAAAGAATTAAACACCAGTAGAAGTGTCTAGAAAAACCTGTAGTTGCCACGTGACACTAGTATGAGAAAGGCTTTAGAGGAATTTTATTCGTAAATTGAAGGCAGAATATCTCTGAGGCTCTACAATACCTTAACGCTCATACTCACTTGGCTACATTAACTTAAAGTGCATATGACAGAGGCACATGGCAGTAGCACATGCTGTGGCAGTTCACTTGTGCTTCATGATCACGAAAGGACCACACTGGGATGTTTGGGTGTCATTTCTCATCACATGTCATGTGGGCAGCGCACCGAACAACTACTGCTCTCTCCCTCTCGCACCCCGTGACAGCCAGACTCTGCTTCACATACAGAAGGATAGTTACTTCCCTCTTTATGAGGAATGATAAGTTTGCATTTCATGAATAGTTCCTATGCCCTGCAGCAAAATCAGTAATGACAACAAGGGGACGGATGCTCATGGTTGAATTTTCTGTCATTCCTTTCCCACCTGGAACAGCATTGAGCAAGAGGAGTTGGAGGAGGAGTTGCTCCAAGAGTCCCAGGATGAATGTGTTTTGAATCCCTCAGTTCTCCAAGAAGGATCTGACTGCAACCGGCTAGACAGTGAAGGCAACTTGCCATTTGATGAAGAGAAAGTCAGCCGTGCTCCGGATGTAGCTGGTGCTTGCTCCCATGTTGCAGAAGATCCAATTCCAGCTGACCTCCCAGGTATCCTTTCTAGTTTTGTTCCCCACACACTGTCTAGACTGAAGAAGGTCTTCACCGAAGGTCGACCTTAGTGACACATCCTGGTTTAACCCAGAGAAAAGGATGGATTGTGAAACACAGATATCGTATGTACCAGGGAGCCTTGATCCCTTTCTAGGCCCACTTCATGTATCTGTCACCCTGGACGCAAAGTCAGGCCACGTGACCGAAATCAGGGTTGAGAACCTGTCACCCACCTTGGGTGGACATCCACAGGAAGTGTCTGTCAGAGATAGTTTGTGTCAAATTTGTCTTCCAAGCTACAGTGGTCTGATTCTTCTTTTTGAACAATGTCCCTGGCCTTTCTTTGTCTGTCCAAACAGACTGGTAGCCTTGCCTCTGTGTTAGGTGAGGTGGTGTCTCTGGTTTCACTGAACTCAGCCCGAGACTTCATCTTTGTGATGTTGGCTTATCTTAGCTAAGTAGCCATCTGAAAACCAGGAAAGAACCAAGTGTCCCTTTACCTCGCTTGGATGTTCCCATGAAGTAAGGGTGAGCTCTGGCAGTCCCTCCAGCCTTGAATGCCCATTGTTTCTGTGTAGCCCCAAATTGTCCCCTTGATATGAATGTCAGTAGCATTCATCTAGTCTCAAGCAGAAATTCCTCCGTAGCATCAGCAACCACATTATCTGATGGGACAAACCAATATTGTAGAGAGAATTCTAGAAGCACCTCAGCTGATTTTTAGGACCTTTTGGGAAAATATACTATTAAGTCAAAAGACTCAGCAGATGGGATATTAGGAGAGAGCTCAACCAGATCAGCCAGAGAATTTGCCCCAAGCATTCGGAAGCAGTCCTGCCTAATTCTCCTAAGACTTCAGCTTCCTGAAATACCTTTCATAGCATATTCTATTGTTGCCCTGAGAAGATTAACATTTCTATGTTACCTGTGTTCACTGAGTTGGCCTGTGGGAGGGTGAATTGTTTATTGTGACCTGCTGTCTCAAATTTCTTACCAGAAAATCAGAATGAGTGTGACGAAGCAACTGGAGAAGATCCAGTGTCCGCCAGGTAATTCTGAAGATTTCTGGGCTGTTAATGTCAGTGGTGACCCCAGAAGAACTCAGATCCAGGGAAAAGACAACGTGCTGAATATGACTCTTGCATCCATTCACTCAACAGCCAACTAGGCACTTGAAAAATGTTGTTTCTTTCCATTGTGTCAGTTGTGTGTGTCTGAATTTCTGAATGTCTCAAGTTGAGTCATGGACAGTGATTTGACCGAGGTGAACTAGCCAAACTTGGGGGTCCCTCTAGTCAGCTGCTGTCCCCTCTGTGCATAAAAGCAGGGTGAGATGCACATCTGCTTTGTGCCTGTTTGGTGTCAGTATGGTTATGAATATTTGACTGCAAGTGAAGAAAGCAGGAAAAAAATCAAAATTGTATCAAAATATTGAGATAATACTCCTTGAAGTTAGAAGTTATGTGTCTGTAATTTCTCCAAAAGCTCTTTTTGCTTAGACACTGCCTGTATAGTTCAATGCAATGTATGCAAATAGTGGGAGCCAAGATTTTAGTCGAGTGTGATTGCTGGGCATCATACCTGGAGCACACAGAGAGAGTCCAATTGCTTCTTGAACAGCTGCTTGCATGGCCAGTGCTCGGAGCACCTGCCGCTCTCTCCCTGTTCCACCCTGTTGTGGCCACACTCTGCTTGACACATAGGAGGATAGATATTTCCCTCTTTATGGGGACTGCCCCTGGATTTCTGTGTCCATTCCCTATGGCCCCCCTATCAGAACCAGCTAGGACAGGTTGGTGTCTGATCCTCTTAGTTAAATTTTCTGTCATCAATTTCCCACCTGGCACAGCATGGAGCTCGAGGCATTTGAGAAGGAGGAACTGCTCCAGGAGTCCCAGGACGAATGTGTTTTGAATGCTTCAGTTCTCCAAGAAGGACCTGACTGCAACCGGCTAGACAGTGAAGGCCACTTGGCATTTGATGAAGAGAAAGTCGGCCATGCTCCAGATGTAGCTGGTGCTTGCTCCCATGTTGTAGAAGATGAAATTCCAGCTGACCTCCCAGGTAGCCTTTCTATTTTTCTTCCCCACACACTGTGTACAATGAAGAAAGTCTCCCCTGAATGTCGACCCTAGTGACATATATTGGTTTAACCCAGAGAAAAGGATGGATATGAAAGACAGTCATCATTCTGGCCAGGGAGCCTTGGTCCTTTTCTAGGCTCAGTCCTTGTATCTGACTCACTGGACCCCAACTTAGGCCATGGGACCCAAATCAGCTGTGAGTACCTGTCACCCACCTTCGCTGATCATCCACAGGAAGTGTCTGTCAGACGTTTGGGTCAAATGTTTCTTGCAAGCTACAACGATTGAATTGTTCTTTTTGGACAATGTCCCTGGCCTTCCTTGGCCTGTCCAAACACACTGGTAGCCTTGCCTATATGTTAGGTGTAGTGGTGTCTCTGGTGTCAGTGATCTCAGCCCGAGTCTTCATCGTCTTCATGTTGGCTTCTCTTAGCTAAGTTGGAATCTGATAACCAGGAAAGAACCAAGTGTCCCTTTACCTTGCTTGGATGTTCCCATGAAGTACGGCTGGGCTCTGGCAGTTCCTCCAGCCTTGATTGCCCATTGTTTCTGTGTAGCCCCAAATTTTCTCTTTAATTTGAAGGTCGGTAGAATTCATCCTCCCTCAGATAGAAATGTCTCCGTAATATCAGCAAGCACATTATCTGATGGGATGAACCATTATTGTAGAAAGAATTGTAGACAGAAACTCAGCTGATTCCTAGGACTTTGAGGGAAATTAAAGTATGAAATCTACAGACTCAGCCGATGGGGTATTGGGAGAAAGCTTAACCAGATCAGCCAGAGAATTTCCCCCAAGCACTTGGAAGCAGTCCTGTCTAATTCTCAGAAGACTTCAGTGTCCTGAAATACCGTTCGTAAAATATTCTGTTGTTGCCCTGAGAATATTAATGTCCTCGTGGTACCTGTGTTCAGCGAGTTGGTGTGTGTGAGGTATGACTTGTTTATTCTGACCTGCTGTCTCTGAATTTCTTACCAGAAAATCAGAATGAGTGTGACGAAGCAGCTGGACAAGAGGCAGTGTCCCCCAGGTAATTCTGAAGATTTCCGGGCTGTTAATGTCCATGGTGACACCAGAAGACCTCAGATGTGGGAAAAGAGAACGTGCTGAACATGAGTCTTTCATCCATTCACTCAACAGCCAACTAGGCACCTGAGAAATGTTGTTTCTTTCCATTGTGTCAGTTGTGTGTGTCTGAATTTCACAATCTCTCAAGTTGAGTGATGGACAGTGAGTTGACCAAGGAGCACTAGCCAGACTTGGGGGTCCCTGTAGTCAGCTGTTCTGCCCTCCGTGCATAAAAGCAGGGTGAGATGCACATCTGCTTTTGCCTGTTTGCTGTCAGTATGGTGATGAGTATTTGACGGCAAGTGAAGAAAACAAACAAACAAAAAACATCAAAATCAAAATTATATCAAAATATTGAGATAATACTCCTTGAAGTTAGAAGTTACATGTCTGTAATTCCTCCAAAAGCTGTATTTGCTTGGGCACTGCCTGTATTGTTTAACGCAAAGTATGCATAAAGTGGGAGCCAAGATTTTAGTCGTCTGTGTTTGCTGGGTGTCATGCCTGGAGCACACAGGGAGAGTGCAAGTGCCCCTTGAACTGCTGGTTGCATGGTCAGTGCTCGGAGCACCTGCTGCTCTCTGCCTCTCCCACCCCATGGTGGCCACACTCTGCATGACCCATAGGAGAATAGTTATTTCCCTCTTTAAGGGGACTGCCCCCTGGCTTTTTGTGAACCGTATCTCCGCTTTACATCAATATACTGACTCTGTGTCTAATCGTCTGAGTTTAATTTTCTGTCATCCCTTTCCCACCTGGCACAGCATGGATCTACTGGAGGTTCAGAATGACGACGTGCTCCAGGAGTCCCGGGATGAATGTGTTTTGGCGCCTTCCATTCACCAGGAAGGTTCTGACTGCTATGAGAAGTGCATTGATGGAAAATTTGCATTTCCTGAACAGAAAGTGCTATGTGCTCTGGAGGTAGCCTGTGGTTCCTCGCATGTTAAAGCAGATGCAATTGGAACTGACTTCCCAGGTAGTCTGCATGATCTTTGCTCCGCACAATCTGTCTTGTCTCGGAGAATTCGTTGTCATGTGTAGACTATATGCGTACATATCGTTTTGAATCAGGCCCAAAAATTGCCTTTATTTAATTACTTATTTACTTATTTATTTGCAGCATAGTCAGTTTACAATGTGTCAATTTTTGGGTTACAGCATAATATTTCAGTCATACATCTATATACGTTTATTCCTTTTCCATTGTCGGTTACTACAAGATACTGAATGTAGTTCCCAGTCCTATATAGAAGAAATTTGTTGTTTTTCTTTTATATACATAATAGTTAATATTTGCACATCTCAAATTCCCAATTTATCCCTTCCCAACCCCTTTCTCTCCAATAACCATAATTTCTTTCCTATGTCTGTGAGTTTCTCTCTGTTTTGTAGATAACTTCCTTAGTGTCTTCTTTCTTTTTTAGATTCCACACATGCGTGATATCATGTGTTCCTTTTCTCTCTCTTTCTGGCTTACTTCACTTAGAATGACCATGTCCAGATTCATCCTTGTTGCTGCAAATGGCACTATTTTATTCTTTTCTATGGCTGAGTAGTATTCCATTGTATAAATACACCAGTTTCTTTATCCAGTCATCTGTGGATGGACATTAAGGTTGTTTCCATGTCTTGGCTATTGTATACAGTGCTGCTATTAACATCGGGGTGCGTGTGTCTTTTCAAATTAGACTTCCCTCTGGATGTATGCCCAGGAGTGAGATTCCTGGATCATATGGTAAGTCTCTTTTTCGTTTTTTGAGGAATATCCATACTGTTGTCTGTAATGTCTGCACCAAACTACATGCCCAGCAAGAGTGTAGGAGGGTTCCCTTTTCTCCACACCCTTTCCAGCATTTAGGGTTTATGAACTTTTAATAAAGCCCGTTCTGACTGATGTGAGGTGATACCTCACTATACTTTTGATTTGCATTTCTCTGGTAATTAGCAGTATTCAGCATTTTTTCATGTACCTATTGGCCATTTGTATGCCTTCCGTGAAGAGTTCCTTTTTAGTTCGTGTGCCCATGTTTGGTTTTTTGTTGTTTCTGTTATCAAGCTATATGTGCTGTTTCTATAGTGTGGAAATGAAACCTTTGTCAGCTGCATCATTTGCAAATACTTTCTCCCATTCTGTAGGTTGTTGTTTTTTTCCGCTTCTGGTTCCCTTTGCTGTGTAAAAGCTTATAAGTTTAATTACATCCCATTTGTTAATTTTTGCTTTTATTTCTATTGCCTGAGTAGACTGCCCCAGGAGAACATTGCTAAGATTTATGTCAAAAATGTTTCACCTATGTTTTCTTCTCGGAGGTTTATCGTGTCTTGTCATATATCTAAGTGATTAAGCCATTGTGAGTTTATTTTTGTTTATAGTGTGATGGAGTGTCCTCACTTCATTGATGTCTGTGTGGCTGTCCAGGTTCCCCAACACCACTTGCTGAAGAGACTGTCTTTTCTCCATTGTGTGTTCTTGCCTTCTTTGTTGAAGATGAAGTGACTGTAATTCTACGGGTTTACTTCTGGGCTCTCTATTCTGTTCCATACAATTTCCTTTAAAGTGACACATTCCCTGAGTTCATGAACTTGCTCAACTCCTAGTCATGTTTGTCGCACTGGCAAATCACTGGATCCATCACGGTCCTGCCAGACTCCCATATAGCTCTCCAATTGTGTCATAGGAAGTAACTTTCCGGTCTCCTAATTTTGAATGAATCTCTTATCTTGCATTTAATGCTCTAATTTTCATTCCTAAGCAATGTCCCTGAGATTCTATACTTGTCTGAGGCTGTTGGAAGTTTACTTTATGTCTTTGGAGATATTACTCCTTTGGTTGTTTCTGTCAACCCAATTCTGTCCCTTCCATTTGTCTTATCTTATGCAGAGGCTTCTGAAACCAGAACAGAAGCACCACTGCCATCTTTGGTGTGTTCTCTGAAGCAAGGCAGGGTCCTGGAACACCCAACCTTATAAATGCCCACTCTTTCTTGGTAGCACGGAAGAGTGTTTAGACTATGTTTAGATTCTGCTCATCAGTCTAATGTCAATGGAGAATGCATCTACCCCAATAAGAGACAGCATTTCAGATTGAAAAATCCTGAATATTACAGCAGCCTTCTAGGAGGTAGCTCGGCAGTCCCTCAGGATCTGTGGGTAAAAGGATGAGGTTACTGTTTGCGGAGACTCAGGACATAGTGTGAGGACATCCTGTCATATTAAGGAGACATATCTAGGGGCTCAAGAAGCAAATCCAGTGCCTTCTTATGAGGTTCTATCTAGGGCCTCCTGGAAGATTTCTCCCACAGTACCCTGTTACCACATTGCACACATTGCCAAAGTGCTAATTTTGGCATGGTTTTGATCATACGTAAATGAGTTTTGCCCAGTGTAACTGTCCTGTTAATTCATTTACAGAAAACCAAAATGATCAAGATGGGGTGAAAGGAGTAGAGCCAACTATCTGCAGGTAATTTTGAATATTTGTGCGCTGTTGATGAAATGTGACTTCTGCAGTCCCCTAATCCAGGAAACAGCAGGAATACAAGCGTATGATCCACTTTGATAACCAGGAATTATCTTTTTTGTAATGTTTTCTGCTTTCATTTGGATACATATATTGTTTCCTATTTCTCATTAACTTCTCAAGTGTATACCCAATTCAGTTGAACAAGTGATCTACGATACAGTGATTTTTGTGCACTCATTTGCTCTCTCTGGTGTCATTTACAGAGTGAGATGCAAATCTGGTTTCAGCCTGTTTTGTGTTAGCTTGTTGGCATGTGTTTCATAGCAAGAAGTGGACACAAACAGTGATATAATTATATCATGCCACAATAAAGAGAGAAAGAGGCCTTAGCGGCATGAGATTTCTGGGGCACTAGGGTGCCCCCAATAGTATACACTTAATCTCCATGTAGCAGTCAGTGGAACTTAAATGAAAGGGTGAAAACCACTCTTACATGAGTCTATGTTATGGGTCATGACTCTGCAGTTTAGAGATAATCAGTCTCTTTCTTCATCAGCTGTTATTTGGCCAGAGCACTAAGCACCCCCTCTCCTTTCTGTCTCCTGCTCCTCAAAGACACACACTCTGTCTCACCAAAACAGTCAGTTTTTTCTGCTTAAAAGATCACCCCTTTGGCTTCCTTCTCCACTCCCTTAAACGGTTCATCTAAAGCAGATAGGACTCTAGATTTCTGATTGCTATTAGGCTAATCTTCGGTCTCTCTACCCGCCAGGCTCAGCACGGAGCTGCCGCAGATGGTAGAGGATGACATCCCACGGCACTCAGTGGAGGAGTCCTATTTGACTTACTCAGCTCTTCCTGACCTGTCAGACTCCTTCTGGCCTTATAGGAGCACCGCCATCTACTCATTTGAGGGATTGGAACTCTCTTATGCTCGGGATGTCACCCGTGAGTACTCTTATCGATGTGATAAACCTCCAACTGCACTGCCAGGTAGAGCTGGTGTCTTTTGCGCTTCACACCTCTGGCGGTGCTGAGATATGACAGCCATGTGGGCAGACTCTGTATATTTATATCGAGAAGGTTTAGGTCCTAGAATTGAGTTTTAAGCACAGACATCATGCGGGTTAGGGAACGGTGCTCTCTTCCTCATCCCAGGTGAAGCCTATGTGTTGGGTCCCAAGATAGGTCACTGAACCGAAGACAAGTGTGACAATGTCACTCACCTCTGTGCAGTTGTACAGAGGTGTCTTTTTTTTATGATTCCCATCAAATGTCGTTTTTACTTATAAGGTTCTCATGTTCATACCCCTAAAATATCCCTGGAATTTCTTTCCTTCAAAAGATGTTGACAGTGTTAACTACACCTCTGGATTTGTTGTTTCCCTGGGGTCACTGCTGTCATCCCCAGTGTCCGTCTCCTCTAAGTGGAGGAGCCACCTGAACACCAGGACACAAACATCCCTACTATCACCTTGCATGTATCTTTCCATGAAGTGCGGCTGACCCCAGCGTTTCCCCACTCCATGAAGGGCTGATGTTTCTGTTTAGCACAAAGCTCATTTTCATGCTAGGGTTTGTAGATTCCAACCATTATGTTGTTTTCAGTGTACAAATTCTGCTAAAGCAGCCAGCATACGGTGAGGGAAGGCTGAATATTACAGTATTCTTTTTAGAATGCAGATGGGCTATTCCACAGACTATGTGGGGAAAAGATACATTTCACTTCTGACTCAGACCTGGAAAAGGTGATTGTGGTGAGGAGATACTGCCCAGGGGTCAAGAAAGCGAACCCAGGCAGGTCCAGAAGGCGCAGCCTGAGGCCTCCTGGAATATTCTTACGTTATCCTCCTGTGCCACTGGTGATATTTTTTTCCCATGATAGTATTGGATACCTAACTATTGACATATGTAGGGGGATGTGCTTAATGTTTCTTGCCCTGTCTGAATTAATCCATAGAAAATCATACTGTTCTTGAGGAAGAAGAGGAACAAGACCAAATATGTTCCAGGTAATTCTGAAGCCTCAGGGGTCTTTTGTTTTCTTTCTGCTATCTGTCTGTCTGTCTATCTATCTGTCTATCTGTCTGTCTATCTATCTATCATCTCTTTATTTATTTATTTCAAAGTATAGTCAGTTTACAATGTTCTGTCAATTTCTGCTCTACAGCATAATGAAGAATCATGGCTCTTAATTTAATGTTGATGTATGGTGAGGTCAGATCCAGGGAAATGAGAAACTGCTGAATATGCCTAATTCTTCCATTCAGACAACCACAATGTGTCCCTTTAACAATGCTGTCTATGTTAACTGTACGTTTATAAGCCCCTTTGATAATCTCTCTCAAATGGAGTAAGTGCATTCAGTTGATGCAGGGGTGCTAATCAGTCCAGGATTTCTCGGACTCTCCTTCTCTGTTTTTATTAAAAGCAGCATAAGATGCATTTCTGCCTTTCACTCTTTGTTCTTACCACTGACAAGTATTTCATAACAAGAAAAGTACTTAGAAAACCAAAATTCATATCACATCTCAGTGGTAGAGAAAAGGCATTGGAGACACAGGATTATGCTGCCAGAGTCTTGTTCCCTCAGCTGTTGCATGTAAATTTCAACAAAACTCATGCAAGAGTTGAAGCCTCCCTTGTAGTTTCTGAGTGTGTGTCTTCTGACTACCGTGTACTGAGGTAGTTCAGTCTCCTTCGTCCTGAGCTCTATTTCTGCTCAGTGCTGGGACCACCTCCTGCTCTGTCTGTCTCCTATTCCCATTGTAAGCACACTCTGGCCCCAGATGGAGGAGGATTGTTATATCTCGCTTTGTGGAGAATTTCCATTTGTTTTCTGCGACCAGTCCCTTAACACTCCCATCAAACCCAGCTAGGACCCTGTGTTCTCTCATCCGTTTTGTTTAATCCTCAGCGCACCTGACCCCAGAAGGCTCAGTAGTGAGCAGCCGGTGGTAGAAGAGAATGAAGGCCCACAGGACTCACTGGATGAATGTTATTTGACCAGTTCTGTTGGCCATGACCTGTCAGACTCCTGTAGGCCTGACAGAGGTGCCTCATTCCCTTGGGACCAACAGGGAGTCTTCTCAGCGCTTGCTGTACATGGTGAGTACTCCCTCGAATAGAGCACACGGCTCCTAGTGGGTCCCCAGTTATCCTCACAGACTTTGTAGCCAATGACCTGTATACACTACGAGAGTGATTTCTGTAAACAGGCCCTGAGACTTGTGTTCTTTTGAATCAGGCTGTGGGATTTACTTTGCAAAAGGCATCATGTGGGTAAGACAACTTTCCTTTCTCCTCGTCCCAGGACGCCCTACGTCACCTGGACCGCCCGCACCAGTGCAGGCTGTTGGTATTAAGTCAGGCTAGAGAGGGGAAGTGAGATGTGTGGGATGTGGCCTGGCCCTGCCAGGCCATCATTCAGCATGGGCAGGAGAGGCCAACATCCCCCACACGGATGGGCTGAGGTGAATGAATGGGACACATCAATGATGCTCGGGTCCATCCTATTTGTGGGCTCTGATCATGGCCTGTGAACAGTGTGGACGGCTGTGACTCCGGCAGTGGGGCCGCAGGAGACCTGCTCTTTCGCCCCATCCGCCCTGACCGGGGAGAAGTGCTGTAGGCACAGCACAAGCACTTGATCTTTAAGGACAACTTCAGATTTCATTGGAGGCTTTTCCCTACTTTCCTAAGTAATGCTATTGGGCATTCCTTGTGAAGTTTGATAAACTATTTTGCCTTTTCCCATGCAAATGCAGAGAATATTGAGCATAGTTTAATAAAAGCCATTAGTTGGGAAAAGAGAGATAAAACTACATGATGAAATTAACCTGTGATATTTTAAAATAATTTTACTGTGTGATTCAAAATAGCATTTGAGGGTGGGTTTACTGGTTTTGATCATTGTTTCACATACTAAAGTTTTTAATTTAAGAGGTGTTACCCTTCAGACCATGTGAATTATCAATAAATCTTATTAAGAATCCTAATGCAGTGATTAATGATGAAGAAACTCTGCCTGGAGAAAATGGGAAGGGCACACAAGGCAGAGAGCAGTGCTTAGGGAAAAAGCCCGGCAAGCTCTACAAGGCGCAGGTGCAGGGCTGGGGTCAGGAGGGGCAGCCTGTGTCCAGGGAGGATTTGTTCAAGGGGGTTGTGGGAAGTGATGTGCTGAAGAAAGAGGGGCCGGAGGGAGCAGGAGTGTCAAGGCAAGGTGAGGATTTGAGTTCATGTAGGGAGGTTGAGGAGGACAAGTTTCCCCAAGCTGAGTAAGACTGGTGAGACCGCTGATAGTGTGGAGAGACAGGATCAGAGGAAGCCGTTAGAAGGAGGTCGGATGAATCACTGATGAGACTCAGACAGAGTGCTCTCTGTGGAAGACAACGTGGTAACAGACACAGGAGAGACACGTTTAAGAAACAGTTCAACAAAGCTTGTTGAGCAGGAGGGTCTTCAGGGGTAGTGAGGGGGCAGCCGCACAGCAATGTGCAGCAGGCCCCGTAGGCCGTGACCCCACCTGAGCCTGCCCTGGACTGGATGAGCTACTTGAGCTCTTTGGTTAGCCCACTCTCTGAGAATATGAACTCACTTCACAGTAGAATTGTAAACATGTGTGATTAGGAGCAGTGCCTGGTGCCCCTGGAGGGGGGTGTAATACAAGGAATGTGCACTGTGTCATCTCCCTGAAGAACCAGACGTCCTGATTCTGTAGCACTTCTGGACACTGAGCTTCCAGTAAGGCCCTCAGACCTCAGCTACACTACTTACAGGTGCCAGTACCCACCAGCCCACCCAGGACACATGTAGCCATGGGACGTATCCCTGTGTGCTGGGTGGACGGGTCATCAAAACACACGGGGAATGGAGTTGAAAAGGCTCCAGAAGTGGGAAGAGTTCTCATTACTTGGTCCATGTGCTATAGGCCCCAAGTCCCATTTCTAGTGGAATTTGCAGCCTTTGGGCCCCACTTCTCTTGTTATTTCTTTATTCTAATTAGACATCAACAATTCCTCGTCCTCCCTTCCCTGAGGCCTGGCCAGAATCTTGTCTCTAGGGTACAAGGAAGGGTCGCTAATAACTGAGTAATGGTCGTGACCTCACCTGCCTTCTAGTACCCTCTGGACCCAAGTGGGTGATTTTTTATCTCAGCGACGTTCACCAGGAACCTGCCATCTGGCGTCCGCAGGCACAGCCTTCAAAATGACATCTCCGTCATGTCCATGATGTCTGCCTCTGTTGTCTGGCTGATTAGGTGGTTTCCCTGATAGGCAGGAACAGCAGAAATGGGTGTTGTGGGAGGGGCTGACAAACGGAAAGTTGGATTGGTCCTGCTGAACTGTCCTCTGCTTTCAGGTGACTCCTGGGAGGACCGTCGCCAAGGGCCTTTGAGTTTCCAAGGGTCAGAGATGGAAGCTTCACAAGCACAACTGCAGACAAGCACCCAGGTGACCCATCACCTGCAGCTGCAGCGGGACCAGCAGTTTGACTGTGGTGACGGCAACGCCAGGCTCGGCCTTCCCTCCACCGTGTGGGGCTTCACAGCCAACACTGAGTTTGGAGACCAAGGGCTGCCCCTGCAAGGTAAGTAAGAAAAGGGGTGTAGGGAGCTCTAGTCCATGAGCTGGTCGTGCCAGAGCTGGGGGTGGAGGAGACAGTGAGGCCTCTGCCATGCTCCTTTCAGGTCCACGGAAAATCCCCAACGCTCTAACAGAGGGAAGTGAGCAGGAGCCGCAGATTTAGGGCCAGCTCTGCCCCAGGTCCTGGGTTTGCAAATTCCTGGTTCTTTAACGGAACCAAGTTATTTATCTTGTGAGGTATTCCCTTGTCATTTCCCTTATCTGACCACCGGGAAGTTAAATCTACCTTCCGTGGTCGTTGGGAGTGTTAAGAAACATAGCTCCCAGGGTCCGTGATTCGGTAAAACCTGCGTCAGCACACCTGTGACTGTGTGATGTCTACCCGTGTATCCTGCTGGTGATGTAACACTTACACAATGATTGCACGTGCATTGTCTCAGCTGAAGTGCAGGACTTTTGATGGTCTCCACTTTCTCTAGACTCCGTCTCCCCTTGCTTTCTCAGAATGGCACGTTTGCCAGAGTTCTCTTCTCATCGCCCATCCTCAAGCCAGTTTTCCCCTGTCACGTGCTCTCAGTAACAGTGCATTAGTAATGTTTAGTAGCAATGTGAAAACTGCCCACACACTTCAATCGTCTGTTGACTTTTCACACGGAGGTAATTTTTCTGTTTTTAGCCCTTTATTTAAAATAAAGAACCACCTTCATAGATAAGGTGAGCCACTCAGTTTCTTCTATGATGCTCCATTTAATTTGTCCTCTCCACTCATCTCCATGGCCATGTCCTCGGTTTTCTTATCATGATCCGACTCTTCTCTGATTTTCTTCAATGAGCTTTCATACCCTCACATGCATTTCATCTGGGACGTATTCATCCTTACCCTCTACTCCTCTTAGTATCTCCACCCGGAGACTGGGGCCGCCTGGTGCTCATCTGTCAGGCGGTGGCCTCATCTGAGAAATAGGGAGAGTGGAGGTGAGAGAAGAAGGGGCACCACTGGCCACCGTGCAGAGAGCTCATGGGAAGTGCTCAGCGGGTGTTAGGGATGCGTGGCCCTGACAAGTGCCATTAGCCCTTGTGGGATTTCATTGTCTTGCCTTCCCTCTAGTCTCTTTTTCTTGACCTTGGCTTCCCACATTCTCGGCCAGGACTCAGCCCCACTGGCTCAGTCACTCTCTCTCCTGCACACTTACCCCAGAGGCCTGAGTTTGAATCCAGGCATCACGACAGATTTTGCTGCAAACGCTACTTTTAATGCCCTTTATTCTCATAATCCCCCGGATCTAATCGTTCATGTTACCACCAGAGATTCCCTCGCTTATTCCTCTGATGTCTATTTTTCCTTTTTCAATTTCAACTCATCGGAGGCTGTTAGAATGATCCATTCAATATCTCAATGCCATCATCCATTGCTTCCCTTGTACACACACACACGTGAGTGTTGTATTTTTATCACAGCTTCCAGGTCTTATTTAGCTTGAGTATGATAAACATTATATATAGTGTATGTACAAATATATGGGAAGCATATACTGATACACATCTGTAAACATTTCCAGTTTCAGACTTCCCCAGTTCTTTCTTTCCTGAAGTTTACTTTCAACATTGACTTTGCTTACTTTCTGCAGTCACTTCTGTCCCAATAGTACAACCTCTGACTGCCCTGATTGCGTTGCCTTGTCTTTTCTACCTAGGAACTTTCCGTTTTCGTCAATTCTATTTTTCTTAAAAAACAGTTTTTTGGCAGTGTGAACATGTTTGCCTCCTGGCAGTCTTACCAGCACTGCACAGTTTGGGGACGGTCAACAAAAGAGAAAAATACCAAGGTGTCTCCACTGGCTTCACCTGGCAGGGACGTTCAGATGGCCTCTCTTGTTCCTGGACACGTTCCTTACTTGATGTTCCTCTTGGCTGGAGGAGGAAGTCATTGTAATATCCTGAATAACAATGCATCCTGTTTTCTGTGGTTTTATCTTCAGAGCTGGGTTTGGATGCTTCCATCGGAATGAAGATCCCTCCCAAGGTGGAGGGCGAGGGCTCAGCTACCAGCCAGCATGAACGTCAAGTCTCTAGCAACAGTAATGCCTCCAGTGTCCTGAAGCAGAAGATTCTGCGAAGAAAACTGCTGCGCAGCAAGTGGAGAATAGCATGCAGGTTCCCTGGCCTTCAAGCGTAGGGGACAGAGGTAATCACATCTAGGCCTTCCATGCACGTCTTCCCTGTTGCTCCTCATCTAAGATTATACCTCAAACTCCACTAGTTTGTCCTCTTTGTTGTTCGTTCACTTAACAGTTGATCCTCCCTCTGTCTGCTCTTTCCTCTGTTTTCCGTGGGAGTTGCCACCCTGCCAGGCCCTTCCTTCCCCATTTGCTGTTTCTACTGTGAACTCTGCTGTGTTCCTGCCACTGCTGCCCTGGTATTCCTTCTCACCTCTACTCCTAGCTACAGGGAAGCCCGGCCCCGAGGTCCTCCTCATCAGAAGAGCATCATTTAGGCCCCTGAACACGGGGTTCTTTGCCTGAAATCACACACTGTCTTGGTTTCATTGCCTTTCTTTCCCGGCCCTCCCTCCCTCCACTCCACTGCCTCTTCCAGAATCATTGTCTTAACGATTCACATGCACATGGGTTGGCTTCTGCAGAACACACCTAGGACAACATTGACTCCTCGACGTCTCCACGTGAATAAAAAGTGATGTAACTGAGGAATGAGAACCCTGATTACAAAAACTAAATAAGAACCTCAGGCCTAGGTGGGAATGCTGCACTGGCCTGGGGTCAGGTTTCTCACCTCTGGTGGTCAGCTCTGGGTTAATGTCCATGGGGCTTCCAGGGCCTCAGTGGAGCCGGCATTAGGTGGAGGACAATAGATGGCAACCTAAAGGGACATTGACCTAAAGCAGAGACAGAGGCCAAGTGATTGCAGAATGCAAAGACAATGACGTGCCTAGGGTTTCAGACCTCTCTTCCTTTTACTCACATGACTCCTTCTACATGTTCAGTAAAGTGCAGAAAAAAATGAACTGAGTTGGAGTCTTAGGCCAAGGAGTCTAGGAAAGCATCATAGTGAATTAACTTGGGGCAGATTTATGAAGACAGAGATATACAGGACATAAGATCAGTGGCTCAGGCAAGGGAATTTCAGAAGGCAAGTGATTAACTCTAGACTATCCGAAGGAAGGTGAGAAAATGTTTATGGCCAGTGGGAAAGGGGTTCATGGTGGAAGTAATGAAGCGACGGAAAGAGAATGGTGTGAGGCAGTGCAGGGCTAGTGGGTGGCTGTAAATTCTGCCGTCACGAATAACCTGGGTGAGCTTGGATCTATGTAACACGAATGGCTTGACCCAACCCCTCGACACTGTGATTCTGAAGTTCTGGGGTGAGGTTTCGGCATCAGTATTTTTCAAAGCTCTGCTGACATGCATGTAGGGGTTAAATGGACTATGGATTTGGTGGGATATCAGGAACCAGGATAGGGGTGTCCCAAGGATCCTTGCTCCAGACAGCAGTCTGTTTCTGAACGTATATGAGGGATGCTCAGCACATCCCTCCTGGGACATGTAAGAAAGGTATCACTTCGGTCCAGATGAAGGGGAATTAAAAGTCAGTTGGCTGCTGAGGAACCAGTGGGGGGATCTGGCTAAGACTCTGCAGCAGCTTTGAGCTGGCATATCCCCAAGCACAGGTGGGGTGAGGACAGGGGTCCCTAGATTCTGCACCACAGTCTGCACGTTTGCTTCAGGAGGTATTTCTTCTAACTCGTGGATCTCCCTTTTCCCTTCAGCACCAGCCTCGGGCTCCCCCTTCAGCCCCTCCTCTCAAGAGGATCCCAGCCTGCTCCTGACTCTTGTCACCATGTGGTCATCCCTCCAGGCTCAGCCGTCAGCAGAACCCAACGAAGACCCACATTTGATCCCTCTGTCTCTCTCTCTGTCCCTCTCTCTATCTCTCCTATGTCTCTCCATCTCTCCCCTGTCTCTCTTTCACAGTTAACGCATTATTTTCGGTACTCTGAAAAGATTTTGCCAATTTGAAGAAACCACATCATCAAATTTACCTTTCCCACTAGATGTAAACTATCTGCAACAGAAAATCCGGTTAAAGTCCAAACTGAACACTGCAGGGATGCTTTGCTGAGAATCAACATCACAATCACCAGCCACAATCCATGATTTTTACTCCAAAGGACTGATTTGATGGGAGAAATCCCAGGCATCAGTCCCCAAATGTGACCCAGTGCTAAGGAGACCAGTGCTTTGCTGGATGCACAGCTGTGAGAGACTTTAACACTTGCTTCTCTGAATTGCCATCCTGCACACACTGGCATCTGGAGCAGCTGGAAGAAGGCAACATGTCAGCCTGGACAATCTTTGCCACCAGATGGGCTGTGCTCGGTGCAGGTGCCATTAACCATGCAGTGTCCATGCTGAAAAGGTTTCGCTTGAGTTTCGTCATGAGGCAGTTATCAGACAACTGCAGAATCTACACCACTGAACAGGACAACTGGCCTGTCTTTTTGAAACAGGCAGTGCCTCCACAAATTAGATGACAGAAAGGAGAAGAGATGTTTTGGGTTCCAAAGAACTAAAGAGATTGTGCTGCTATATTTCTTTAGTCCTTTTGAACCCAAACCCTCTCCTCACCTTTCTGTGGTTGTCTTTAATGGTGGTGACATTGACTTGTGTGCAGAACACAGGTCAGTCGTCTGGCTCAAAGGTCTACATTCTGCAGTTGTCTGACCCCTTCCTCATCATTAAACTCAGGCCAACCCGTCTGCCAATGATGCCACTTACTGAACGCTGTTTGCTTCCTGGCACAGCCCCTCTGGAGAGTAAGCACGTCCACTTTGCGTGTCACCACTCTTGTCCTCTTAGCATTGAACACTTCGTCATGGAGGCAGGAGCCAGTGAGATCCGTTCATTGGAACACACGTTTCTCTGTGTAGAGTCAGTGATTTGATGAGTAGTTCTCTGAGAGTGAATAAATATCTTATTCTATGATTGTCATTCTCTAAACTGTTGCCATCCCTGATCGATCCCCGATGTGTGTCAATTACCATATTTGTGTTTGTGAAGCAGAAATTTTCCAGTGCAGTCATTCTGTTCATTTGTACTGCTGGCGTTGTGCTGTGGAAAAGACAATCCCTACCCCTTCCATTTAAGTAAAAGTTCTTTGGGGTTTTACTGTGACGGTGTGTATTTTTTAAATTCAGTGTTAATTTAATTCAGCGACTGATTTAGTAGACACGGATATAAATTAATAGAAACATTCGTTTTCCTCCTCTTCATTTTTATATCTTAAACTCTCCCACATCTTTTAAGTTGTATGTACCATTTGTAGTAGAGTGCATTTAATGTGTTTGTTTTCTCTCTCTGTTATTTGTGCGTGCATGTTTGTGTGTGTGTGTATGTGTCTGTGTTTTGTTTGGTATGTAGGAAGGACTGGATAGCTAGTGTTTAACACTGCACTAAAATATTTGTCATCTTAGTCCCTTAGTATGTTGTCAAATAAGTTTAATTTGAAGTATAAATTTTGAATGATACCTCTCAACTTCAACTTTTTACCACTGTCACCATCAAGGACATTATTCTAGTTTTCTCCTTCCTTCTGTCTTTACCTGCCACTTCTGATAGTATTCTAGTAGTATTTCAACCTAGTCAAATGTATACCCTTTACGTACTATTTTTCCCACCTTGTCCCCGCCCCCTCCCCATTTGGTTTTAACTTCAGAAAAAAGGAGGGTATGTGCAAGAGCTGGAGGGGGCGCCCATGGGGCCCTTTAGGGACCCATAGGTTCACAGGAGGGCTGCCCCACCCCAGGAGTGTCAGCGGCCTCCTCGCAGAGGTCCCAGGGCCCAACCAGGCTGCCCTGAAAGCAGGGCCCATGACACACCGGCTTAAATCTTTATAACATATATTCAGTGGTGACCAGGTCTTCAAATCTCAGGGTTTACTTGGTGACTTCTTGACGTGTAAAGTTCATCCGTCAAGATTCCTAATGGTGGAAATGAGGACTCCTCAACGTTGGCATATTTAGTTTTCATTTTCTCTTGCTTTGATACATGGACAGCTTGGCTGAATGTGAAGGACATGCCCACAGTGACTTCTATTGAGATTTAAAGAAACATTTTCCTCCTTGGGATGTTTTGTTGAGACATGGAATATAATTTGGTTTTCTCTTTCACTGGGGTAAAGGGAGTTTGAGCGCTTCACAGGAATTTTTTTCTTTAAAAAAATTCTTTCAGCTCTAATACAATGGGACTTAGAATTGAACATTCCAGTCCTATTTCTCCCAGATATCTATGACTTTCTCTCTGACCCTTTCTCATTATCTTTTATCCATTTCCTTTCTGTTCAATGCTTTCATTTTTCAATTCAATGTGTCCTATGATTGTAGACAAATAAGTTCCTTTATACGTTTTCATTTAGACTATTTTCCAGGGAATGTTCTTTTTCTTCAGTGTTTTCCTAGTTTCTACCAATTCTCATTTGGTCTTTGTGTCTAATTTTGTGCTCTGAGTTCCTTTTCTTGTGTACGTGAGCCAGAGTGTTTGTGTGTGTTTGTGTGTGTGTGTGTGTGTATGTGTATCTAAAAAGGTTCTGTTTAGAATATTTAAGATATAGATAGTATTTTATATGTTTCCTACGTTTTTGATTGATTCTGAGGAGAATCTTTTCATCAGCTGAAATCTCTAAGTCTGTTTTTGTTTTTCTCTAATGTCACCTTAGAATAAATAAATGTCTGCTGTACGATTTTCCTTTCCAGCAGAGTAGGATTTATCTCTGAGAGAAATAGCAGATCTAGGTGGGAAGTGCTGAATCTTTAAGGAGCTTGGTCAATTTCTTTTGTCTAGATCTTTGTCTTGTGCAATTACTGTAGCAGATGTAAGGTTTTGGGGAAAGGCATGGTGTGTCTCCTGGTTCTGAGATTCTATTTCCTTCCAGTAGGACCTTTGACTTCTACCGGTTGCTTCATTCTTTCTCTGCACCACAAACATCCAAAGAACACTACCTTCATCTAGGTCTCACCGTGGCCCCGACAATTGTGCCTCACGAAGTTTGTCATCCTCTGGTCTTCTGCACTGCCGAACCCCTTCGTGGCCATTCCCCAGTCAACAGAGCTGTAGTCCACCAGGTCCCAGGCACGCTCTGAGTTTGTCCACATGCTCTTTTGTAGGGAATTTTACCTGGATTCCCTCCCTGCTGTCCTCTCCTCTTTGTGTGCAGTCTTGTCTGATCCCTCTACTGTTGTGTGGCTCCCAGGCCTGGCTAAATACAAACTACCTGGAGTCCACAGTGTTCTGTGGCCCCTGGTTGTTCGGGGGAGCTGTCCTGTGTGGAGTCATTGACTCTCTAGTTTAATCCCTAGCCCTCTGAAATAGGTGTTGAGAGATTCAGCTGCCGTCATCCAGGTGGGCCTGTAATCTCTCGTCACTCATTTTCAAATGCAGAATTTCATTAGGACTCCAAAATGGACAGAAGTATATAACAGAACATCCCCATCCTTGTAAGTCATCTTCCACAATTATCAGCTTATGGCTGAACTTGTTTTCCTACAGTCCCACCCACTTACCTTTTCCTGTATTATTTAAGTAAATGCCAGACAACTCACTTCATCTGGAATTGTATCACTGTGTTCCCCTCAGTGAGGACTCTTACTGAGTAGTGCGTCATAGTATTACTGTTGTTGGTAAATGGACTTAAAATTTTTAATATCATAAAATAGGCAGTGTTCAAACCTCCCATGGTTGTTTTTAAGTTAGTTTCTTTATTGGGTTCCATAGAAAATCCACAAACTGTAATCAGTAGGATATGTGTTAAGTACCTGTATATATGTTTCTCCTCAGTTCCTTCCTTCCGCCTCCTTCCTTTCTTCTTTCCTTCTCTCTCTCTTGCTGCTCCTGCTCTCACTATGTTGCTTGGTCTCTCGCTCTCCTATGTTAGTTATTCATTTACTGAAGATACAGTCTTGTTTTTCTCTAGTAGCCCTCAGCCTGAATTTGTTTCCTAGGTGTACATCAACACAATCTCCTGTCCTCCATATTTCCTCCTTTTTGGTGGTGGAATTCAGAGCAGTGTTATCCTAATAGAGAGAAGGTACAAGCCACATATGTAATTAAAATTTTTCTAGTAACTACACTGAAAACTAATAAGTACAGCATAATTCAGAAATAATCTTATACATAAGACACTTAAGTGTGTATTGCAACATATTAAAGGAACTTTAATTCCAAAGTATTAAAGTTGCATTCAATAGAAAAATCTTTTATACCTTTGGTTTTTAAATTTACATTTAAATGAATTATAACTAAGTACAGTTAAAATCCAGTTCCTCAGTCCTGCCAGCCACATTCTATATATGCAGTAGCCACATGTGTCTTGTGGCCACAGTTTTGGACCTGGCAGATGTAGTTTCATGTTTCACCTGTTGGCAAGACCACCTGAAAAGTGACGTGTGCTCTCTGATCAGGAGGCACATCAAGTCCTGTGTGTTTCTTCAAGAATATTAGCAGCCCTTTGATTTCAAGGCCTAGATCCATTAACTGATTGTGTGGAGCAAAATGGTGCCATTCCATCATCGTGAATTATTTACCTGGACACTTGTATAAAGAGAACTTTCCCCTAAGTAGTAAATATTGTACACTTAGTGGTACAGCCTGTAGTTTAATGAGCTAATCCCTCAGCATTCTCTGTCATCACCAATTAGTTTCTTTGCTTTTTCTTTCTTTTTTTCCTGTGCTCGTATGAAATCAAGGTTTCAATCACACTGAAGTATTTCAATGCATTGCTACAGAGTCCTTCCTGATACTCCAATTGTCCTCTCTTTCAGCAGTGAAAGTGAATTTAAGCTGACCCCTTTCTCCCTTTGGTAAGATCCTCACAGGCTTTAAGACCTTTCCTGATATTAGTAGGACAAGGTGTTTCTTTTGCATCTTTAATATTTACTGCTCCTGACCTGGACTCAGTCCTTTCTTTAAGACTCTCCGATTTCTTTATGTCCAACACAGTATTCACAGAGCAAATTGAATATCCTTGACATACTCATTGGATTTGGTTTATTTAGGCCTTTCCAGTGAACAGAGCTAGGAAATACATATTCATAGTGTGTGTATTCATGTATTCACCTACAGTCACAAACATTACAAATCAAATTCAGAACTACAGGCTTTATATTGAACCTTCTTTGTCTGAAACCAAGCAATTTAGTTTTAAGGACTCTTTGAATAGTAGAAATAGAATATCCTAGAGAGTCTCATTGCATTTCCCCATATTATATGGACAAAAGATTAAAGATATAGCAAAAATTCTGCTAACACCACAATTGAGGAAAGCAGTTTCTGGTTTCGTTACTGCCATCGGGACACAAATTATTGTGTTTTAGTGTCTTGGCATAGTTCTTATCCATGTTGTAGTTCCACAAAAGGGGTGCACCAGCTCATTTTCAAAGGCTGGAGGTGACATTTACCAATTTAATTTACTGGGGGTGGGAAGGGATAAATTGGGAGTTTCAGATTGCAAATATTAAGTACTATATATAAAATAAACAAGTTACACGGAACTATATTCAATATCTTGTAGTAACCTATAATGAAAAAGAATATGAAAACGAATATACCTATGTATATGTATGACTGAAACATTAGGCTGTACACCAGAAATTGACACAACATTGTAAACTGACTATATGTCAATTAAAAACACAAAACAAAATTTAATTTACTTTTGTAATGATAAAGAAAAGAAATGTGGTTTCCAACTCAAATCTAACCAAACAAGGTATATTCGAGTATGGTCTAGCCGTCACTACAAGATCTGCAAGTGTCTCAAATGCCTGGGGGGGAGATGGATGAGGAAACCCTGATCTCTACAGACGCTGAAACCCATGGTCTATTCTCTTTCTGGCTGGGCTTTGGATGAAACGACAAGGTTTCAGCAGTGGATTTTCAAATTTTAGCCTAACAGCAGCTTTGTATGCAATGAGGACGCAAGACTAAGAAATTCTGAATAAAATCGGAAGAAGCTGGAATAGAATCAATTAAAATGCGGAATAAAACAGGGCATTTGAATGAAACCCAGGACTTCCAATTCAGGTCTGCAACCATCAAGCCGAAAACTGAGACACAGGCTTCTTCCTGCCTGATCAGGGACATCACAGCCCCTCACACAGACCGTTTACTCACAGGGACGGACAATCGGGCGGTTACAGGGCGTGCGGTGTGAAGTCCCTTGCGGTGTAAGGCTCAGGGGGCGCAGCCTCTGCCCTTTACCCCCGAGACCCAGGGTGACCCGACGAGGGGGTGGCACTGGCGCTGTCTCTGCGCCCTCGGCGGCCGGGCCGGGGCCGCCGATGTCCGGCGACGGGCACAGTCGCCCTGGTCCAGCGGGGACACTCCAGGCTGGGTGCCCCCCATCTGCTCGCTGCCGGGACGCCGCAGCCCAGAGAAGCCCGATTCCGGGACCCCGACTCCTGAGGAGGAGCCGGCAAACCGCGGGGGACGCGGCTTTGAGGCGGCGGCGGGAGCCAGAGGGACTCTGGCCGCGCAGCTTCCTTCCTGGGACCGAAACCGTCGCGTCTGAGAGCTGCAGAAAGCGGGAGGCGGGAGCCGGAGAGCACGTCCACTCAGCACGTATCTGAGGCGCGGGTTCGCTTTCAGGCAGCGGCGGAGTTGGGGCTGCGGGATAAGAGACAGTTGGGCGCGGCCTAAAGGGAAGGTTCCACCGAGACTCGAACTCGGATCGCTGGATTCAGAGTCCAGAGGGCTCACCATTACACCATGGAACCGCAGGACGGCCCGACGCCCCCCGCGGAGCCAGGCGGCGCGCAGCCCCGCGGGCCCAGGACCCGCCTCCTGCCGGGCGCTCGCTCACGCCGCCCCGAGCTCGCTTCCTCCGCGACGCTAGGGGGCGCCTCGCTCGCCTTCCCTCGGCGCGTCTCTGCGGGTTTGTACGTCGTGGAGGAGACGAAGCCCTCTCGGGGATGAGCCACAGGCACGGCTTTTAGACCTGCCCCAAGTCCAGCTGCTCTGCCGGGATTGCTAGAGTTTTCTGCCCTGAGGTAAAATTCTCACCCGGGAAAAAAAAAAAAACATACCTAAATACAAAAAGTGTCTCTTTCCTCTTGTTTTCAACTGTCCTCTTCCCGCTGCGCTGAGAGCTCTGACTACCCTCAGAACAGCCCTCGGGGCCTCCTGGGATTGCCCTGCCCTGGCACCCGACGTGCAAAGGGTGCAAGCCCTGCCGGCTTCCCCTGGGGACAGATTCCTCTCTCTGTTGGGAGTCGTGTTCGAACCCCAGAGGCCCCTACGCGGGGCCCCGCCAGCAGCCTGGCCGCGCCCGCCCCGCGGGGGGACGTCGGGGAAAAGCAGGTGACAGCGTTTCTTCTGGGCTCTTTCCTCCCTGGATTCTTTCTCCTTTTCAGCTTTCCAGGTCTCCCCTCTCCGGCCTCCCGCGTTCCCAAGACTGAAGGCCTGGCTCGGTACCGGGTGTGGAGCTCCGTGCGGTGCCGGACGGGCCTCTAGACGTTTCCACCCTCGGGACGTTTAAAGGCTTGAGTTGCCAGTTTGAATGTTTCCAAGAGCTGCCCGTTTGGAAAGCCTTTCACAGCCTCCCTTTCTGCGGAGGGTGCAGCGCGCCGGCGGAGCGCAGGGGAGGTGGCACATGGGGGACTTCAGCCCGACTGGCGGGGTCGGCACCTGCGGGGGCTCCGGCGCGGCGGGGAGCAGGCGGCCAGGGCCGTGGGCCCCGGGCCCCGCCATGGGGCGTCCAGTGCCGCTCGCTCGTGTCAGGGCCCCAATGTGCCCCGACAAGACCCGGTGTGTTCATGGCCTGTGGGTCCGAAGGAGCTTCCAGCCTAGGAGGCAGGGGTTGGGGAGCAGGTTCCCTCCGCTGGCTCTGAGCGCAACAGGAGCCTATGAGCCTAGGACTGCTGATTGGAAGACTTGTGCTTCAAGCCCTGCAGGGAACGTTCTGGGTTACTTCCACTCATTTCCTGCTTCTGAGTCTCCCCCAATTCACCAAGCCTCCCTCCTGAGGTGCTTTTTTGCTTCAGGCAGCGACCTCCTCCTGTGGCTCATAGTTCTTGTCCTCACTTGCTTTGCTCCTGTGGTGGTGTGTTTGGTGGCTGTGGAAGCTCAGTTGCCCAGGGTATTGACGGAGTTCGGCCCGGCTCGATGGATTCTCGGGGTCTCACCAGATGCCACTGGTCCCTCTGCACCTTCTGGAGCGAAGAGGGCACCTTGACCTACTTGATCAGACATCTGGATTGTAGGGGAACTGCCAGGCTAGTGGAGGCTGAGAATCACCAACTGGTCAGACTCCCAGGTTGGTGCACCCGAAAACTCAGCATTAACTAGCAATTACAGGATGCCACTGACACCAAGATTTTAGGGTGCTGCATCCTTACTTAAAAAAATTAATAAACACGATTTCTTAGAACAGTTTTAGGTTTACAGATAAATTGAGCAGATAGTACACAGTTTCACATATGCTCTCTTCTCCCTAACAGAATTTCCCCTATTATCAGTGTTTTGTGCTAGTGGGGTACTAATACATGATCAGGACGGCAGTTTTCCCAGCATGAAGCTTACCTGTTGCACTCCAGGTGTGCTGACCCCTGTCACTTCCTCAAATGTGGGAAACACTGCGTAATTTGTGGTAGTTGGGGACGGCGTTCTCAGCCTCCTCTGACAATTAATGGTTAATAACACACTAGGTTAGTATAATCAGGAGTTTAGGTAAGTTCTTGGAGGGCGTTTCTGGGGCATTTTCCTGGAAGATAAACCTCCCTGCTCCCCTTCTAAGTCACTTTGGAAAAAACTGTTGCATTCCTTTCAAGTGCCAGACTGTGAGTTGAGGACCAGCAAGGTTTAATGAGGATTAAGGCCCTAGTCAACCAACTGGGAACATTTTCTTTGAAAACGGTCCCATTCCCTGATTTCCACTTGGACGGGAGTGGACTATGTTAGTCCTTCACTGCAGAAACACCACAGAGATTTTGAATTCAGAGAGACCTGTGTGGCCAGGTGACTGCCTCTCCCAGCCCAGGGATGACAGATGTTTCTGTTATATCACCTGGCTTCCTCTTTTTCTTCTTTCTTTCTTTCTTTTCCTTTCCTTTTCTTTTTTTCTAAATAATGCACCACTAGAGGCTGAAATCTGTCTGAGAAACCAGGGTTTCTGGCCCAGGACAGGTCACCCAGCTTTTGGAAAAAAAGAAGGGGGACCGGCACCACGAGTGTGATCATCCCTAGGCAGCATCAGCCACTTTCTCCAGTGAAGCCATCACCACTACACTTCTCACCACTTCTGATTACTGGGCTGAGAGCTCTGTGAAAGTTGAGATATTTTGTTCATCCCTGCATTCATGACTCCTAGCACTGAGTCAAGCGCTAAGGAGGTTCTCAGCAATGATAATTCACTGTTTGAATAAAACTGGTTGCAACTTCCCAATTATCTTTACTATATTCCTGTTCCAGTGTCTTGTCAGGGATGCTCCTCTGCTTTTTCCCAGGATGTAGCAATCCCCTTCCTTGGAGGCGAGGCTGCCCTACACTATCCTTGCCCTATGACACTCATCGTGGTGTCTCAGAAGACAGGATTGTCCTCAGGGATTCTTCTCGATGGTTCACTCTGTCACCAGGAAGAAGTGTCCTCAGCCTAACCTCCCATCCTTTTGGCTGCCACAACACCCAACTGCAAAGAGCCACCACATTTTGTTGAAAGTATCCACTTGTGTTCTTCTCACTGCTTTTATTTCCTCAGAGAAATCTTATCGATATTTGAACTCCCAAGTTCAACATAAGAAATTTAACACAGCTTAAGAAAAAAGAAGCACTCAACAAATATTTAAGACATATTGTGTACAAAGCCTTTCAGACTGTAAATGCAGAAGATACCATTACTATCTCTGCTTCAGATCTAAGGTCTTCCTACCCTGGCCCCTTCTGGCCGTAGTGCAGAACTGTTTAAGGCAAAAATGGACATCTCCAACCCTTCTCGAAACATCATTTATCCCTCTAAGCCCACACTTACTTGGAAGGCATCCACTGTGAGGGCAGCTCCAAGCTCGAGGTTGGGGGTCCAGGGCAGAGCCTCATGGCACCTCCTCCTTCTCTTGGAATTGGTGCTTCCCAGCAGTATAAACCATCCCTGGCCCAGCCTGTGGCTTTCCCTGGCAGGTGCACAAGTCACTGTGGAGTACGTTACCCTCCCAGTCCTCTCTGCTCCACTCAGGCTGCTCCTTCAGAGTTGGATGATGCTCTGTGCATCCCTCACTTTCCCTTGATTTTTATGAGCTTAGGTTGTCATTATTCTCACCTCCTCTGGCAACCACCTTCCTCCACCAGTACCTTGCCCTTCTTTGAATTATTCTGTCTCCAAACCTGCTGATTTTCTTCCTTTCATCTCCTCCCCTCAAGTTCTGTGTTTTCAGCGTGTAGGCTCAGCTCAGGCTCCTGTAGGAGATACACAGACAAGGGACCAAGGTCAGGTCTTGCCTGCATTTCTCAGGACACATTTAACATGAATCTCAGTCCCTCATGCACTCTGGAAAAACTGAGCAGGAAGGGACCTTGGAGAATCTGGATAACAACCTTATCTTACTGATGAGAAAACCCATCAGAAGATTTTCCCAAGCTCCTAAACCACTTACTGGCAGCAAAACCACCACAAAAGCCTTGATCAAAGCTTCCCTGTCCAAAGCACCCGACATACCCCTTAGAAACTCGCAGCTGAATTTCGGGTGACGTTGGATCAAACATCAGTATTTCTACTTTTCAAACAAAAATATCTGAAAGACCTTTTCTGGGGCAATTCTTTTATCACAGTTCCTTAGTCCTATTATTTATACTCCGTCAGTTTTCAATCCTGGCTGACACAATGGGACAAAGGAATATATGAATACAAACAAAGTTTATCACAGATACAGTTAAATAGTATTTATGCCATTCCTTGTCAAATGTCTGGCTCCTGTGCTAGAAGATAGTCCTCCTGAGAGAAGGCACTTGTCTGCCTTGTTCATCCAGTCTCCTTGGTGCCTCCTCAAAAGCGTGCCAGGTTAAAAAAAAAAAAAAAAGATCCTACCAGATAAAATATTACTAAATGTCAGCTGGATAAATAACAGTTTCCAGGAATAACTAATGTTTTACCAGTCTTCTAGTCCCAACCAGTCTAGTTCCAGTCAGATCCTATCCTGGGTCTGTGCTGAGACAATTAAAGCACAGACAGAGGAAAAGCAGTCCAAGATGCAAATACCAACTCCACCAGGTACCCTTTGCTTTACATGGTGATTTCATTACAGTCGAGCATATTGATCTCATGTGTAACAGAGAAAGACGTATAATGTAATAGAGAAAGTAGCATTAACCTTGGCTGAGTAAATGCAGTATGACGCAGCAGACAGGGTTCCCATCCCTGGGCACTAGCTACCCACCTACATCACAGTCACTGTGGTGCCTGTTAAAAATCTCTGGGGGTAAGGTCCAAGAAACTACTTTTAGGCAAAAATTCCAAGGAGATTCTCATGCAAGGGAAAGGCCTATACATTAAAGAAACAGCCTGGAACAGCAGCATTTGCCGAGCATGAGTGGTAAGTCTGCACTGCGCTTGGCTCAGATGATCTGAAAGAACAAAAGTCCTAGTGGCAATAAGAATGATTCAGTTGAACAGAGCAAGTCCCTTGCCCAAGGTGACCTGTCAGTAGGAAAGGTCCCTTTTTCCAGGAGGAGTGCCTTCCTGAGGTGGGACACAAAGGGACCTGGATCCCCCCATCTGGGCTTTTAGTGCCTCTATTGTCCTTTAGGTTTCCCCCTCTAGGGGATCTCAGCCCTCAGGGGGATCATTTCTCTGTGAAGACCTGTTATTTTTTTTTTTTTCTCCTCTTGGAAAAAGAGGTGGCAGAGATCATTTCTGGGGACCAGAGTTCTGGGCTTTCTCTAAGCTACCTTTCTTTCAGGTGAGCTGAAAGAAATCATGACTGATAGAAGTCAGGATAACAAAGAGGATCCCAGAGGAGCATGAGACCAGCAGGGCAGCACCCCATGAGAGATGATCAGAACCAGGACATGGTCAACATCAGCCCTATTCAGTGGGGAGGACAATCCTGTGAGCAGGGAACCCAGCCACATCCTTCTAGACTTCTATCTACAGAATTGTGAGATATATCCACATTGTTTTAAACCACTGTTCTTGTAATCTGTTAATATGCAGCAGTAAGTAACTACTTCAGAGGCTTATCTCTACTCTCCTAATTTTTAATTACCAGAAACCTGTATGCTAATCGCTGCAAAGCAAAAAACAAATCAAAGAATCACAGTAAAAATCTTATGCTCACCTTTATATGACTGTTTCCAAGCTCTTGTGATGTGAAGGACATCGTAAAGGGCATTTCAGGTATCAGAGGAATGTTTCTTTAATGTCATGAACCTAGCTGCTAAAGAATAAAGAGTGCAATACTTAACTCCACATAACATTATCCAAGAATCCATCATCTATCTCTGTTATCTGTGGCAGATTTTTTTAATGCTCCTTGTTCTCCTGAGCTGACCAGGCAAGGTTTTATGCTGAGCACCAGTTACCAGCATAGATGAAGGAACTCAAGGAGATCAATGGCTCCAGATTCCCCCAAACAAAGTACTCTGAATGCAATTTTTCCTCTTATTTTGGCTAAAATTAAAGATCTATCTTTAAAGTCCTATTCTAATGAAAATTTAAACTTGTATGTCTCTGTTTTCCAATTTTTCTTCTGCTCAAGCCGAGTCTTGGAGACCTCACTCGTCATGGTGAGTGATCTCTCATTTTACTGAAGCCTGGGCTCCCTGTCAAAGGAAGTCAAGTAAATCCAACCTCAAATCTCTTCTGTCAATCAGTCCCTCACCCTCAAAATTCAGAACAATGATCAAACCCAGCAGCCAGCAGCATTTCCCAGCATGAGTGATAGGTCTGCACTGCACTTGGCTCAGATGATCTGAAAGAACAGAGCAGTCATGAACTAGAATAGAGAAAAAGCATATGATTTCACCTTTTCCAGGATGTCAGTTAAGCCAATGATTGTGAACTCACTTGAAGAAATCTCTCAATAAGGAGTTAATTGTTGACAAAAATAAATGGTAGGCGCAGAGGCTATTCAGTGTTGGCAAGAGGGTGGAGAAGATATGCTCATAATTGATTGGGAATATGAATTGGTAAAGCATCTTTTCAAGGAAATAGGACAGGGATTAGCAAAATTAGATATGTATGTACAAATATATTTCTAAACTGAGCAATTTCCTCTACAGGAATATATACTAGGGAAATACTTACATAAGTGATGATGGAGAAACAGTTGGCCCTCTCTGTGGGTTGCATATCCAAAAATTCAATGAATCATGGATTAAAAATATTCAGATAAAAGTTACCAGAACGTTCCAAAAGCAAAACTTAAATTTGTCGGGTGTATTTGCATAGAATTTACATTGTGTTAGGTATTTGAATAACCTAGAGATGATCTGAAGTATGCAGGAGGACGTGCATAGGTTACATGCAAATACTACATCACTTTATATAAGGGACTTGAGCATCTGCAGATTTTAGTATCAATGTGGTTCCTAGAGCCGATCACCATAGTCTACAGAGATACGATTGCATAAGATACAGAAATATATAGATGTCCCCTGCAGTATTATGTGTATAAATAAATATTGGAGCCAATTTCATGTCCATCGATTGGAGAACATTTATAACAATCCATTCATACCTCTAAAGGGTCTGCAGTTGTTTAAAAGAACAAAGCAGATGATAGAAATGCTGACAGTGATGGACTGATAAAAGCTAATGTGTATTGAGTATTTACTGTGAGCTAAGGACTGGGCTCAATGCCTTATCTGCATATCTCATTTAAAACCTAGGACAACCCATGGAGGAAGAACTAATTGACCCAATTTTAAGTGAGAAATTGAGCTGCAGAAAATTCCAGAAACTTAGTCAAGTCACACTGTTAACCAGTCAGGTTTGCACCTACAGCCTGAGAGACCACAGTGCTCTCTTTTCCCTTCCTCTCTTTAAGGGATTTCCAGTGAGAAAGAAAAATACCAGCCTGCGATGCCCTACAATGACTGACCTGACACTCACACCCTGACTTGTTCTCATGTTGTAAATAAACAATCTCAGATACAGGATATCAACCTCAGAGAAGATTTTTCTGAGGTCTTGATAAAATCAGGTAAAACAGGGCTACCTCATAATTTTGTCAGATCACAGACAAAAGCAAGGTCACTGTGCAACCTACAAAATCTCAAACATCCTCATCTTTTCATAAGGAAATGACCGTTACTTCTTAACTCCAATCACAAAGTTGCCCATGCTAACAGTATTCAACATACAGCAAACCCGGCTTCCTCCCACCTTCCACCAAATCACCCAACCAAAGCCCAAATCCTATAATAGGATTATCATAGGATTACACCCAACCACACCCTGAAACTGAGTTCCCCCTAAAACCGAGTTAATCTGCCGGGTTTATGAGTAACCTCTCTATCTGAAACGTTACTCCCCTTATTGTCCAACACCTGTTCCCTTTAAGATGCGAGAGTATCAAAGAAAAGTGGGGAAGTGAAACCGGGCAGGACCCTGTGGGGCCCTCCCATGTACAAAAGCCTTTTCTGTGTCCCCCATTACTTGTCTGTAGGGGAAAGGTTTCAGCCTCGTAGGCCTTCCCTGAGTTACAAAAGGCAGATTTAAATACTAGTTAGAGGAGTGAGGAAATGCAGAAACACAGAAAAGGCGGTCGGGAATCAATAGTGCCGCAATGAGGCAGGGTCCTGATTCCTCCTCAAGGAATATACTTGACTCTCTGATACAAATTTCTGAGTTCTAGAGGAACTAAGGCCCCCATCCAGCTGGAGGATGGAACTTCAGGCCAAGTAGAAACACGTGGATCCCAGCCTGGCTGGAACAAGAAGGCTAATGACTGAGATCCCTGTTGCCTCACCACCAACCACTAGAGGAGGATTACACATTTCTGAAGACCTCCCCACAAATTTTGCCTATGAAAACTTTGCCCTGAATACCATCAGGGAACACCGGCCTTTTAAGCACCAGCTTCATTTATCCTTGCTGGGTCCCGCAATAAACTTTTCTCTCCTCCAAACGCCAATGATTTGGTTTATCTGGTCTCACTGTGCGTTGAGCAGGCAAACTCCTGTTAGGCAACTACCCACAGGGCGTGAGTGGCCTGGGTTCCAGCGACTTAGGGGCCCCTGCCGCTGCGGTTCGAACCCGATTCCCAACAAGAGGCATCTGTTCCCGACGGAAGCCGGCGGGATTTGTACGCTTTGCACCTCGGGTCCCAGGGCAGGGCAGTCCCAGGAAGTCCCGAGCTCCGAGGCGGGAGCAATGGGCCGGCCTGCGGTTCCGTGGTGTAATGGTGAGCACTCTGGACTCTGAATCCAGCGATCCGAGTTCGAGTCTCGGTGGGACCTTTCTTTCAAGCCGGACCTTTCTTTCAAGCCGCGCCCAACGGTCTTTTATCCCGCAGCCCGAACTTTTCCCGCTGCTGCGGGAAAGCGAACTCGCGCTGAGTGGACGCGCTGAGGGGACGCGCTCTCCCGCTCCCGCCTCCCTCTCCGTCCTGCTCCTGGACCCGGACCTTCGCCGTCCTCGGAAGGAGGCTGTAAGCGCCAGGTGCTGACCCCGGGCCCGCGTACCCCGTACTCTGCTGTCTCCTCAAGAGTCGGAGTCCTGGAAACTGGCTTCTCAGGAAGGCGGGGTCCACACGGGCGTGGACAGGCGGGGGAGCCCTGTCCGGGGTTTCTCTGCTGGACCCCAGCGGCTCTGCACGTCGCGGGACATCGGAGGGCCTCGCTCGGCCGCCGAGGGCACAGAGACAGCGCCAGTGCCACCCCCTCGTCGGGTCACCCTGCGTCTCGGGGGTAAAGGGCAGAGGCTGCGCCCCCTGAACCCTGCATCACGAGGGGCTTCACACCGCACGTCTTTCAACCGCGCGATCGTCCCTGTAAGTAAATGGTCGGTGTGAGGGGCTGTGATGTCGCTCATCAGCCAGGGGGAAGCCTGTGTCTTGGTTTTCGGCTAGATGGTTGCAGACCTGAGTTGGAAGTCCTGGGTTTTATTCAGATATCCTATTTTATTCCGAATTTTAACTGATTCTATTCCAGCTCATTCCCATTTTATTCAGAATTTTTGGCTCCTAAATCCCCACTGGACACAAAAAGCTGCGGTTAGGCTGATTTGAAACCTGACTCCTAGAACTTGTCCTTTCATCCCAAGCTCAGCCAGGAAGAGGCGACCAGGCCATGGGTTTCAGTGTCTGTGGAGACAAGGGGTCCCTGAACCATTACCGCCCAGGCCTCTGAGACATTTGCAGGTCTTATAGTCAAGGCTAGACCATCCTTGAATATACCTTCTTTGGTTGGATTTGAGTTGGAAACCACATTCATTTTTTTTATCATCATAAAAGTAAATTGAATTTTTAAAATGTTGCCTCTAGCCATTGAAAACACATGTGACAAATGAACCTGCGTATCCCTTTTGTGGAACCGCCGTATGGATAAGAACTACCCCAAGAGACTAAAACACAATAATGTATGTGTACCCCATGACTATAACAAAACCAAAAACTGCTTTCCTCAATGGTGTTGTTAGTGGCATTGCTTGTATTTCTTTATTCTTTTGTCCATATGATGTGGGAGTGAAGGGGATACTGTATTTCTATCACTTCTATTGTTCCTAAGAACATAAATGCCATTATTAAAGACATTCAGATGAAAGACATTCAATAAAAAGCCTGAGTTTTGAATTTGAATTGTGAATGTATGAATACATAGAAATCTGAATGTGTTTTTCATAGTTCTGTCCACTGGATAGGCCTAGAAATAAACCAATTCCAATCAATATCGCTGGAATACATAATTTAATCTGGCAATAACATTTTGCACAACCCCTCACCCCCCGAAATTCGTAGAGAAATGACTGAGTCCAGGTCAGAGGCAGTAAATATTCGAGATGAGAACATAAGCACCTTATCATACTGGTATCAGATCAGGCAAGGCCTCAAAGATTATTAGGATCTCATCAAAAGGATGAAAGAGCCATCTTAAAGTCACTTTCACTGCTGAAGGAGAATAACTGGAGTATCAGTAAAGACTACATTGCAATGGATTGAAATACTTCAGTGTGGTTGAAACCTTGATTTCATATTAGCACAGGGGAGAGAAAAGGAATAAACTAATCGGTGACCACAGAGGATGCTACGGGATCTGCTCATTAAGCTAAAGTTTTCTCTACAGACTATACCACTAAGTAACTAAATAGTTTTTAGTTTTTAGGGGAAGTTTCTCTTTCTAAAAGTTTTCCAGGTAAATAATACATGATGATGGAATAGCAGCATTTTTCTCCAATTAGTGGCTCTAGGCCTTGAAGTTAAAGGGCTGCTAATATTATTAGAAGAAACACACAGGACTTGATGTGCCTCCTGGTCAGACAGCACACACCACTTTTGAGGTGGTCTCTCCAAAATCTCAAACATAAATCTGATAAGTGTCTATAGTTGCCAGGTTCAAAGTAGTGGCCACTAGACACACGTGGCTATTGAATACATAGGATATGGCTAGTAGGACTGAGGAATTTTAATTATAATTATTTAAATTCTTTTTTGTATTTATAATTCATTTAAATGTAACTTTAAAAACTGAAGATACAGAATATTTTCCTATTGAATACAACTTTAAAACTTTGCTGGAATTATGTTTCCTTTAATGTGTAGCATTAGGTAGCCGTGTAGAAGATGGTGTTTGTTTTCTTGTGTGCTTATATTTCTTAGTTTTCAGTGTAGCTACTAGAAAAATTTAAATTGCGTATGTGCCTTGCATTTTCTTTCTGTAAGAGCACTGCTCTAATTTCTACCAACAAAGAGAAAGTATGGAGCTCAGAAGAGTTTGTTAAAGTACAGCCAATTGTACACGTTAGACGGCGGGAATGCTACAGAGCAAGCTATTCAATTCTTCAAATTAATGATTTAGAAAAAAAAAAAAGAGGATGGCAAGAGACCAGGAGAGAGCTACCTTGAGTGTGAGAGAGAGAGAGCGCGCGCACGAGAGAGAGAGCGGGAGTGAGAGAGAAAGGAAGGAAGCCAGAAACTGAGGGGAAACATATTTGCAAGAGATACAAACGCATATCCTACTGATTAAGTTTGTGGTTTTATTTGGATCCCAAGAAAAGAAACTAACTTAAAAATAGCACGGAGACACTGTTGAGAGATGTTGAGGGTAGGGGATTATATATGTGTGGGTGGAAGGGCATGTGGGAACTCTGTAGTTTCTGCTCAATTCTGCTGTAAACCTGAAAGTGCTCTTAAAAAACTAAAATCGATTAAAAAATAACAATGAGAAATTTGAACACTATTTTATGACATTAAAGATTTTACATTAATTTATGACTAACTGTAATGTTATAATGATAACACTTTCAATAACAGTCCTCATTTAGGGGAACATAAAATTACAGATGAAGAATGATGTCTGAGATTGACTTTAAATAATAGCGGAAAAGATAAGTGGGTAGGATTGTAGAGAAACAAGTTCAGCCACAAGGTGATAATTGTGGAACGTGACTGACAAAGAGGGGGGAATGTTCTGTTATATAATTCTGTTAATTTCTGTGTATTATTAAACTCTGTATTTGAAAAAGGATGATGAGAGAGTACAGGTCCACCTGGATGACAGCAGCTGAATCTCTCAACACCTATTTCAGAGGGCTAAGGATTAAACTAGAGAGTCAATGACTCCACACAGGACAGCTCCCCCGAACAACCAGGGGCCACAGAACACTGTGGACTCCAGGTAGTTTGTATTTAGCCAGGCCTGGGAGCCACACAACAGTAGAGGGATCAGACAAGACTGCACACAAAGAGGAGAGGCCAGCAGGGAGGGAATCCTCAGGAGGGAATCCAGGTAAAATTCCCTACAAAAGAGCATGTGGACAAACTCAGAGCGTGCCTGGGACCTGGTGGACTACAGCTCTGATGACTGGGGAATGGCCAGGAAGGGGTTCGGCAGTGCAGACGACCAGAGGATGACAAACTTCGTGAGGCACAATTGTCGGGGCCACGGTGAGACCTAGATGAAGGTAGTGTTCTTTGGATGTTTGTGTTGAAGAGAAAGAATGAAGCAACCGGTAGAAGTCAAAGGTCCTACTGGAAGGAAATACAATCTCAGAACCAGGAGACACACCATGCCTTTCCCCAAAACCTTACATCTGCTACAGTAATTGCACAAGACAAAGATCTAGACAAAAGAAATTGACCAAGCTCCTTAAAGATTCAGCACTTCCCGCCTAGATCTGCTATTTCTCTCAGAGATAAATCCTACTCTGCTGGAAAGGAAAATCATACAGCAGACATTTATTTATTCTAAGGTGACATTAGAGAAAAACAAAAACAGACTTAGAGATTTCAGCTGATGAAAAGATTCTCCTCAGAATCAATCAAATACGTAGGAAACATATAAAATACTATCTATATCTTAAATATTCTAAACAGAACCTTTTTAGATACACATACACACACACACACACACAAACACACACAAACACTCTGGCTCACGTACACAAGAAAAGGAACTCAGAGCACAAAATTAGACACAAAGACCAAATGAGAATTGGTAGAAACTAGGAAAACACTGAAGAAAAAGAACATTCCCTGGAAAATAGTCTAAATGAAAACGTATAAAGGAACTTATTTGTCTACAATCATAGGACACATTGAATTGAAAAATGAAAGCATTGAACAGAAAGGAAATGGATAAAAGATAATGAGAAAGGGTCAGAGAGAAAGTCATAGATATCTGGGAGAAATAGGACTGGAATGTTCAATTCTAAGTCCCATTGTATTAGAGCTGAAAGAATTTTTTTAAAGAAAAAAATTCCTGTGAAGCGCTCAAACTCCCTTTACCCCAGTGAAAGAGAAAACCAAATTATATTCCATGTCTCAACAAAACATCCCAAGGAGGAAAATGTTTCTTTAAATCTCAATAGAAGTCACTGTGGGCATGTCCTTCACATTCAGCCAAGCTGTCCATGTATCAAAGCAAGAGAAAATGAAAACTAAATATGCCAACGTTGAAGAGTCCTCATTTCCACCATTAGGAATCTTGACGGATGAACTTTACACGTCAAGAAGTCACCAAGTAAACCCTGAGATTTGAAGACCTGGTCACCACTGAATATATGTTATAAAGATTTAAGCCGGTGTGTCATGGGCCCTGCTTTCAGGGCAGCCTGGTTGGGCCCTGGGACCTCTGCGAGGAGGCCGCTGACACTCCTGGGGTGGGGCAGCCCTCCTGTGAACCTATGGGTCCCTAAAGGGCCCCATGGGCGCCCCCTCCAGCTCTTGCACATACCCTCCTTTTTTCTGAAGTTAAAACCAAATGGGGAGGGGGCGGGGACAAGGTGGGAAAAATAGTACGTAAAGGGTATACATTTGACTAGGTTGAAATACTACTAGAATACTATCAGAAGTGGCAGGTAAAGACAGAAGGAAGGAGAAAACTAGAATAATGTCCTTGATGGTGACAGTGGTAAAAAGTTGAAGTTGAGAGGTATCATTCAAAATTTATACTTCAAATTAAACTTATTTGACAACATACTAAGGGACTAAGATGACAAATATTTTAGTGCAGTGTTAAACACTAGCTATCCAGTCCTTCCTACATACCAAACAAAACACAGACACATACACACACACACAAACATGCACGCACAAATAACAGAGAGAGAAAACAAACACATTAAATGCACTCTACTACAAATGGTACATACAACTTAAAAGATGTGGGAGAGTTTAAGATATAAAAATGAAGAGGAGGAAAACGAATGTTTCTATTAATTTATATCCGTGTCTACTAAATCAGTCGCTGAATTAAATTAACACTGAATTTAAAAAATACACACCGTCACAGTAAAACCCCAAAGAACTTTTACTTAAATGGAAGGGGTAGGGATTGTCTTTTCCACAGCACAACGCCAGCAGTACAAATGAACAGAATGACTGCACTGGAAAATTTCTGCTTCACAAACACAAATATGGTAATTGACACACATCGGGGATCGATCAGGGATGGCAACAGTTTAGAGAATGACAATCATAGAATAAGATATTTATTCACTCTCAGAGAACTACTCATCAAATCACTGACTCTACACAGAGAAACGTGTGTTCCAATGAACGGATCTCACTGGCTCCTGCCTCCATGACGAAGTGTTCAATGCTAAGAGGACAAGAGTGGTGACACGCAAAGTGGACGTGCTTACTCTCCAGAGGGGCTGTGCCAGGAAGCAAACAGCGTTCAGTAAGTGGCATCATTGGCAGACGGGTTGGCCTGAGTTTAATGATGAGGAAGGGGTCAGACAACTGCAGAATGTAGACCTTTGAGCCAGACGACTGACCTGTGTTCTGCACACAAGTCAATGTCACCACCATTAAAGACAACCACAGAAAGGTGAGGAGAGGGTTTGGGTTCAAAAGGACTAAAGAAATATAGCAGCACAATCTCTTTAGTTCTTTGGAACCCAAAACATCTCTTCTCCTTTCTGTCATCTAATTTGTGGAGGCACTGCCTGTTTCAAAAAGACAGGCCAGTTGTCCTGTTCAGTGGTGTAGATTCTGCAGTTGTCTGATAACTGCCTCATGACGAAACTCAAGCGAAACCTTTTCAGCACGGACACTGCATGGTTAATGGCACCTGCACCGAGCACAGCCCATCTGGTGGCAAAGATTGTCCAGGCTGACATGTTGCCTTCTTCCAGCTGCTCCAGATGCCAGTGTGTGCAGGATGGCAATTCAGAGAAGCAAGTGTTAAAGTCTCTCACAGCTGTGCATCCAGCAAAGCACTGGTCTCCTTAGCACTGGGTCACATTTGGGGACTGATGCCTGGGATTTCTCCCATCAAATCAGTCCTTTGGAGTAAAAATCATGGATTGTGGCTGGTGATTGTGATGTTGATTCTCAGCAAAGCATCCCTGCAGTGTTCAGTTTGGACTTTAACCGGATTTTCTGTTGCAGATAGTTTACATCTAGTGGGAAAGGTAAATTTGATGATGTGGTTTCTTCAAATTGGCAAAATCTTTTCAGAGTACCGAAAATAATGCGTTAACTGTGAAAGAGAGACAGGGGAGAGATGGAGAGACATAGGAGAGATAGAGAGAGGGACAGAGAGAGAGACAGAGGGATCAAATGTGGGTCTTCGTTGGGTTCTGCTGACGGCTGAGCCTGGAGGGATGACCACATGGTGACAAGAGTCAGGAGCAGGCTGGGATCCTCTTGAGAGGAGGGGCTGAAGGGGGAGCCCGAGGCTGGTGCTGAAGGGAAAAGGGAGATCCACGAGTTAGAAGAAATACCTCCTGAAGCAAACGTGCAGACTGTGGTGCAGAATCTAGGGACCCCTGTCCTCACCCCACCTGTGCTTGGGGATATGCCAGCTCAAAGCTGCTGCAGAGTCTTAGCCAGATCCCCCCACTGGTTCCTCAGCAGCCAACTGACTTTTAATTCCCCTTCATCTGGACCGAAGTGATACCTTTCTTACATGTCCCAGGAGGGATGTGCTGAGCATCCCTCATATACGTTCAGAAACAGACTGCTGTCTGGAGCAAGGATCCTTGGGACACCCCTATCCTGGTTCCTGATATCCCACCAAATCCATAGTCCATTTAACCCCTACATGCATGTCAGCAGAGCTTTGAAAAATACTGATGCCGAAACCTCACCCCAGAACTTCAGAATCACAGTGTCGAGGGGTTGGGTCAAGCCATTCGTGTTACATAGATCCAAGCTCACCCAGGTTATTCGTGACGGCAGAATTTACAGCCACCCACTAGCCCTGCACTGCCTCACACCATTCTCTTTCCGTCGCTTCATTACTTCCACCATGAACCCCTTTCCCACTGGCCATAAACATTTTCTCACCTTCCTTCGGATAGTCTAGAGTTAATCACTTGCCTTCTGAAATTCCCTTGCCTGAGCCACTGATCTTATGTCCTGTATATCTCTGTCTTCATAAATCTGCCCCAAGTTAATTCACTATGATGCTTTCCTAGACTCCTTGGCCTAAGACTCCAACTCAGTTCATTTTTTTCTGCACTTTACTGAACATGTAGAAGGAGTCATGTGAGTAAAAGGAAGAGAGGTCTGAAACCCTAGGCACGTCATTGTCTTTGCATTCTGCAATCACTTGGCCTCTGTCTCTGCTTTAGGTCAATGTCCCTTTAGGTTGCCATCTATTGTCCTCCACCTAATGCCGGCTCCACTGAGGCCCTGGAAGCCCCATGGACATTAACCCAGAGCTGACCACCAGAGGTGAGAAACCTGACCCCAGGCCAGTGCAGCATTCCCACCTAGGCCTGAGGTTCTTATTTAGTTTTTGTAATCAGGGTTCTCATTCCTCAGTTACATCACTTTTTATTCACGTGGAGACGTCGAGGAGTCAATGTTGTCCTAGGTGTGTTCTGCAGAAGCCAACCCATGTGCATGTGAATCGTTAAGACAATGATTCTGGAAGAGGCAGTGGAGTGGAGGGAGGGAGGGCCGGGAAAGAAAGGCAATGAAACCAAGACAGTGTGTGATTTCAGGCAAAGAACCCCGTGTTCAGGGGCCTAAATGATGCTCTTCTGATGAGGAGGACCTCGGGGCCGGGCTTCCCTGTAGCTAGGAGTAGAGGTGAGAAGGAATACCAGGGCAGCAGTGGCAGGAACACAGCAGAGTTCACAGTAGAAACAGCAAATGGGGAAGGAAGGGCCTGGCAGGGTGGCAACTCCCACGGAAAACAGAGGAAAGAGCAGACAGAGGGAGGATCAACTGTTAAGTGAACGAACAACAAAGAGGACAAACTAGTGGAGTTTGAGGTATAATCTTAGATGAGGAGCAACAGGGAAGACGTGCATGGAAGGCCTAGATGTGATTACCTCTGTCCCCTACGCTTGAAGGCCAGGGAACCTGCATGCTATTCTCCACTTGCTGCGCAGCAGTTTTCTTCGCAGAATCTTCTGCTTCAGGACACTGGAGGCATTACTGTTGCTAGAGACTTGACGTTCATGCTGGCTGGTAGCTGAGCCCTCGCCCTCCACCTTGGGAGGGATCTTCATTCCGATGGAAGCATCCAAACCCAGCTCTGAAGATAAAACCACAGAAAACAGGATGCATTGTTATTCAGGATATTACAATGACTTCCTCTTCCAGCCAAGAGGAACATCAAGTAAGGAACGTGTCCAGGAACAAGAGAGGCCATCTGAACGTCCCTGCCAGGTGAAGCCAGTGGAGACACCTTGGTATTTTTCTCTTTTGTTGACCGTCCCCAAACTGTGCAGTGCTGGTAAGACTGCCAGGAGGCAAACATGTTCACACTGCCAAAAAACTGTTTTTTAAGAAAAATAGAATTGACGAAAACGGAAAGTTCCTAGGTAGAAAAGACAAGGCAACGCAATCAGGGCAGTCAGAGGTTGTACTATTGGGACAGAAGTGACTGCAGAAAGTAAGCAAAGTCAATGTTGAAAGTAAACTTCAGGAAAGAAAGAACTGGGGAAGTCTGAAACTGGAAATGTTTACAGATGTGTATCAGTATATGCTTCCCATATATTTGTACATACACTATATATAATGTTTATCATACTCAAGCTAAATAAGGCCTGGAAGCTGTGATAAAAATACAACCACATTCACAAGTGTGTGTGTGTACAAGGGAAGAAATGGATGATGGCGCTGAGATATTGAATGGATCATTCTAACAGCCTCTGATGAGTTGAAATTGAAAAACGAAAAATAGACATAAGAAGAATAAGCGAGGGAAGCTCTGGTGGTAACATGAACGATTAGATCCGGGGGATTATGAGAATAAAGGGCATTAAAACTAGCGTTTGCAGCAAAATCTGTCGTGATGCCTGGATTCAGACTCAGGCCTCTGGGGTAAGTGTGCAGGAGAGTGAGTGACTAGCCAGTGGGGCTGAGTCCTGGCCCAGAATGTGGGAAGCCAAGGTCAAGAAAAAGATACTAGAGGCAAGGCAAGACAATGAAATCCCACAAGGGCTAATGGCACTTGTCAGGGCCACGCATCCCTAACACCCACTGAGCACTTCCCATGAGCTCTCTGCACGGTGGCCAGTGGTGCCCCTTCTTCTCTCACCTCCACTCTCCCTATTTCTCAGATGAGGCCACCGCCTGACAGATGAGCACCAGGCGGCCCCAGTCTCCGGGTGGAGATACTAAGAGGAGTAGAGGGTAAGGATGAATACGTCCCAGATGAAATGCATGTGAGGGTATGAAAGCTCATTGAAGAAAATCAGAGAAGAGTCGGATCATGATAAGAAAACCGAGGACATGGCCATGGAGATGAGTGGAGAGGACAAATTAAATGGAGCATCATAGAAGAAACTGAGTGGCTCACCTTATCTATGGAGGTGGTTCTGTATTTTCAATTAAGGGTAAAAACAGAAAAATTACCTCCGTGTGAAAAGTCAACAGACGATTGAAGTGTGTGGGCAGTTTTCACATTGCTACTAAACATTACTAATGCACTGTTACTGAGAGCACGTGACAGGGGAAAACTGGCTTGAGGATGGGCGATGAGAAGAGAACTCTGGCAAACGTGCCATTCTGAGAAAGCAAGGGGAGTCGGAGTCTAGGGAAAGTGGAGACCATCAAAAGTCCTGCACTTCAGCTGAGACAATGCACGTGCAATCATTGTGTAAGTGTTACATCACCAGCAGGATACACGGGTAGACATCACACAGTCACAGGTGTGCTGACGCAGGTTTTACCGAATCACGGACCCTGGGAGCTATGTTTCTTAACACTCCCAACGACCACGGAAGGTAGATTTAACTTCCCGGTGGTCAGATAAGGGAAATGACAAGGGAATACCTCACAAGATAAATAACTTGGTTCCGTTAAAGAACCAGGAATTTGCAAACCCAGGACCTGGGGCAGAGCTGGCCCTAAATCTGCGGCTCCTGCTCACTTCCCTCTGTTAGAGCGTTGGGGATTTTCCGTGGACCTGAAAGGAGCATGGCAGAGGCCTCACTGTCTCCTCCACCCCCAGCTCTGGCACGACCAGCTCATGGACTAGAGCTCCCTACACCCCTTTTCTTACTTACCTTGCAGGGGCAGCCCTTGGTCTCCAAACTCAGTGTTGGCTGTGAAGCCCCACACGGTGGAGGGAAGGCCGAGCCTGGCGTTGCCGTCACCACAGTCAAACTGCTGGTCCCGCTGCAGCTGCAGGTGATGGGTCACCTGGGTGCTTGTCTGCAGTTGTGCTTGTGAAGCTTCCATCTCTGACCCTTGGAAACTCAAAGGCCCTTGGCGACGGTCCTCCCAGGAGTCACCTGAAAGCAGAGGACAGTTCAGTAGGACCAATCCAACTTTCCGTTTGTCAGCCCCTCCCACAACACCCATTTCTGCTGTTCCTGCCTATCAGGGAAACCACCCAATCAGCCAGACAACAGAGGCAGACATCATGGACATGACGGAGATGTCATTTTGAAGGCTGTGCCTGGGGACGCTGAGATGGCAGGTGCCTGGCAGGAACGTCGCTGAGATCAAAAATCACCCACTTGGTTCCAGAGGGTACTGGATGGCAGCTGAGGTCACGACCATGACTCAGTTATTAGCGACCTTTCCTTGTAGCCTAGAGACAAGATTCTGGCCAGGCCTCAGGGAAGGGAGGACGAGGAATTGTTGATGTCTAATTAGAATAAAGAAATAACAAGAGAAGTGGGGCCCAAAGGCTGCAAATTCCACTAGAAATGGGACTTGGGGCCTATAGCACATGGACCAAGTAATGAGAACTCTTCCCACTTCTGGAGCCTTTTCAACTCCATTCCCCGTGTGTTTTGATGACTCGTCCACTCACCACACAGGGATACGTCCCATGACTACGTGTGTCCTGGGTGGGCTGGTGGGTACTGGCACCTGTAAGTAGTGTAGCTGAGGTCTGAGGGCCTTACTGGAAGCTCAGTGTCCAGAAGTGCTACAGAATCAGGACGTCTGGTTCTTCAGGGAGATGACACAGTGCACATTCCTTGTATTACACCCCCCTCCAGGGGCACCAGGCACTGCTCCTAATCACACATGTTTACAATTCTACTGTGAAGTGAGTTCATATTCTCAGAGAGTGGGCTAACCAAAGAGCTCAAGTAGCTCATCCAGTCCAGGGCAGGCTCAGGTGGGGTCACGGCCCACGGGGCCTGCTGCACATTGCTGTGTGGCTCCCCCCTCACTACCCCCTGGAGACCCTCCTGCTCAACAAACTTTGTTGAACTGTTTCTTAAACGTGTCTCTCCTGTGTCTGTTACCACGTTGTCTTCCACAGAGAGCACTCTGTCTGAGTCTCATCAGTGATTCATCCGACCTCCTTCTAACGGCTTCCTCTGATCCTGTCTCTCCACACTATCAGCGGTCTCACCAGTCTTACTCAGCTTGGGGAAACTTGTCCTCCTCAACCTCCCTACATGAACTCAAATCCTCACCTTGCCTTGACACTCCTGCTCCCTCCGGCCCCTCTTTCTTCAGCAGCATCACTTCCCACAACCCCCTTGAACAAATCCTCCCTGGACGCAGGCTGCCCCTCCTGACCCCAGCCCTGCACCTGCGCCTTGTAGAGCTTCCCGGGCTTTTTCCCTAAGCACTGCTCTCTGCCTCGTGTGCCCTTCCCATTTCCTCCAGGCAGAGTTTTTTCATCATTAATCACTGCATTAGGATTCCTAATAAGATTTATTGATAATTCACATGGTCTGAAGGGTAACACCTCTTAAATTAAAAACTTTAATGTGTGAAACAATGATCAAAACCAGTAAACCCACCCTCAAATGCTATTTTGAATCACAGACTTAAATTATTTTAAAATATCACAGGTTAATTTCATCATGTAGTTTCATCTCTCTTTTCCCAACTAATGGCTTTTATTAAACTATGCTCAATATTCTCTGCATTTGCATGGGAAAAGGCAAAATAGTTTATCAAACAACACAAGGAATGCCCAATAGCATTACTTAGGAAAGTAGGGAAAAGCCTCCAATGAAATCTGAAGTTGTCCTTAAAGATCAAGTGCTAGTGCTGTGCCTACAGCACTTCTCCCCGGTCAGGGCGGATGGGGCGAAAGAGCAGGTCTCCTGCGGCCCCACTGCCGGAGTCACAGCCGTCCACACTGTTCACAGGCCATGATCAGAGCCCACAAATAGGATGGACCCGAGCATCATTGATGTGTCCCATTCATTCACCTCAGCCCATCCGTGTGGGGGATGTTGGCCTCTCCTGCCCATGCTGAATGATGGCCTGGCAGGGCCGGGCCACATCCCACACATCTCACTTCCCCTCTCTAGCCTGACTTAATACCAACAGCCTGCACTGGTGCGGGCGGTCCAGGTGACGTAGGGCGTCCTGGGATGAGGAGAAAGGAAAGTTGTCTTACCCACATGATGCCTTTTGCAAAGTAAATCCCACAGCCTGATTCAAAAGAACACAAGTCTCAGGGCCTGTTTACAGAAATCACTCTCGTAGTGTATACATGTCATTGGCTACAAAGTCTGTGAGGATAACTGGGGACCCACTAGGAGCCGTGTGCTCTATTCGAGGGAGTACTCACCATGTACAGCAAGCGCTGAGAAGACTCCCTGTTGGTCCCAAGGGAATGAGGCACCTCTGTCAGGCCTACAGGAGTCTGACAGGTCATGGCCAACAGAACTGGTCAAATAACATTCATCCAGTGAGTCCTGTGGGCCTTCATTCTCTTCTACCACCGGCTGCTCACTACTGAGCCTTCTGGGGTCAGGTGCGCTGAGGATTAAACAAAACGGATGAGAGAACACAGGGTCCTAGCTGGGTTTGATGGGAGTGTTAAGGGACTGGTCGCAGAAAACAAATGGAAATTCTCCACAAAGCGAGATATAACAATCCTCCTCCATCTGGGGCCAGAGTGTGCTTACAATGGGAATAGGAGACAGACAGAGCAGGAGGTGGTCCCAGCACTGAGCAGAAATAGAGCTCAGGACGAAGGAGACTGAACTACCTCAGTACACGGTAGTCAGAAGACACACACTCAGAAACTACAAGGGAGGCTTCAACTCTTGCATGAGTTTTGTTGAAATTTACATGCAACAGCTGAGGGAACAAGACTCTGGCAGCATAATCCTGTGTCTCCAATGCCTTTTCTCTACCACTGAGATGTGATATGAATTTTGGTTTTCTAAGTACTTTTCTTGTTATGAAATACTTGTCAGTGGTAAGAACAAAGAGTGAAAGGCAGAAATGCATCTTATGCTGCTTTTAATAAAAACAGAGAAGGAGAGTCCGAGAAATCCTGGACTGATTAGCACCCCTGCATCAACTGAATGCACTTACTCCATTTGAGAGAGATTATCAAAGGGGCTTATAAACGTACAGTTAACATAGACAGCATTGTTAAAGGGACACATTGTGGTTGTCTGAATGGAAGAATTAGGCATATTCAGCAGTTTCTCATTTCCCTGGATCTGACCTCACCATACATCAACATTAAATTAAGAGCCATGATTCTTCATTATGCTGTAGAGCAGAAATTGACAGAACATTGTAAACTGACTATACTTTGAAATAAATAAATAAAGAGATGATAGATAGATAGACAGACAGACAGATAGATAGACAGACAGATAGATAGCAGAAAGAAAACAAAAGACCCCTGAGGCTTCAGAATTACCTGGAACATATTTGGTCTTGTTCCTCTTCTTCCTCAAGAACAGTATGATTTTCTATGGATTAATTCAGACAGGGCAAGAAACATTAAGCAGATCCCCCTACATATGTCAATAGTTAGGTATCCAATACTATCATGGGGAAAAAAATATCACCAGTGGCACAGGAGGATAACGTAAGAATATTCCAGGAGGCCTCAGGCTGCGCCTTCTGGACCTGCCTGGGTTCGCTTTCTTGACCCCTGGGCAGTATCTCCTCACCACAATCACCTTTTCCAGGTCTGAGTCAGAAGTGAAATGTATCTTTTCCCCACATAGTCTGTGGAATAGCCCATCTGCATTCTAAAAAGAATACTGTAATATTCAGCCTTCCCTCACCGTATGCTGGCTGCTTTAGCAGAATTTGTACACTGAAAACAACATAATGGTTGGAATCTACAAACCCTAGCATGAAAATGAGCTTTGTGCTAAACAGAAACATCAGCCCTTCATGGAGTGGGGAAATGCTGGGGTCAGCCGCACTTCATGGAAAGATACATGCAAGGTGATAGTAGGGATGTTTGTGTCCTGGTGTTCAGGTGGCTCCTCCACTTAGAGGAGACGGACACTGGGGATGACAGCAGTGACCCCAGGGAAACAACAAATCCAGAGGTGTAGTTAACACTGTCAACATCTTTTGAAGGAAAGAAATTCCAGGGATATTTTAGGGGTATGAACATGAGAACCTTATAAGTAAAAACGACATTTGATGGGAATCATAAAAAAAAGACACCTCTGTACAACTGCACAGAGGTGAGTGACATTGTCACACTTGTCTTCGGTTCAGTGACCTATCTTGGGACCCAACACATAGGCTTCACCTGGGATGAGGAAGAGAGCACCGTTCCCTAACCCGCATGATGTCTGTGCTTAAAACTCAATTCTAGGACCTAAACCTTCTCGATATAAATATACAGAGTCTGCCCACATGGCTGTCATATCTCAGCACCGCCAGAGGTGTGAAGCGCAAAAGACACCAGCTCTACCTGGCAGTGCAGTTGGAGGTTTATCACATCGATAAGAGTACTCACTGGTGACATCCCGAGCATAAGAGAGTTCCAATCCCTCAAATGAGTAGATGGCAGTGCTCCTATAAGGCCAGAAGGAGTCTGACAGGTCAGGAAGAGCTGAGTAAGTCAAATAGGACTCCTCCACTGAGTGCCGTGGGATGTCATCCTCTACCATCTGCGGCAGCTCCGTGCTGAGCCTGGCGGGTAGGGAGACCGAAGATTAGCCTAATAGCAATCAGAAATCTAGAGTCCTATCTGCTTTAGATGAACCGTTTAAGGGAGTGGTGAAGGAAGCCAAAGGGTGATCTTTTAAGCAGAAAAAACTGACTGTTTTGGTGAGACAGAGTGTGTGTCTTTGAGGAGCAGGAGACAGAAAGGAGAGGGGGTGCTTAGTGCTCTGGCCAAATAACAGCTGATGAAGAAAGAGACTGATTATCTCTAAATTGCAGAGTCATAACCCATAACATAGACTCATGTAAGAGTGGTTTTCACCCTTTCATTTAAGTTCCACTGACTGCTACATGGAGATTAAGTGTATACTATTGGGGGCACCCTAGTGCCCCAGAAATCTCATGCCACTAAGGCCTCTTTCTCTCTTTATTGTGGCATGATATAATTATATCACTGTTTGTGTCCACTTCTTGCTGTGAAACACATGCCAACAAGCTAACACAAAACAGGCCGAAACCAGATTTGCATCTCACTCTGTAAATGACACCAGAGAGAACAAATGAGTGCACAAAAATCACTGTATCATAGATCACTTGTTCAACTGAATTGGGTATACACTTGAGAAGTTAATGAGAAATAGGAAACAATATATGTATCCAAATGAAAGCAGAAAACATTACAGAAAAGATATTCCTGGTTGTCAAAGTGAATCATATGCTTGCATTCCTCCTGTTTCCTGGATTGGAAACTGCAGAAGTCACATTTCATCAACAGCGCACAAATATTCAAAATTACCTGCAGATAGTTGGCTCTACTCCTTTCACCCCATCTTGATCATTTTGGTTTTCTGTAAATGAATTAACAGGACTGTTACACTGGGCAAAACTCATTTATGTATGATCAAAACCATGCCAAAATTAGCACTTTGGCAATGTGTGCAATGTGGTAACAGGGTACTGTGGGAGAAATCTTCCAGGAGGCCCTAGATAGAACCTCATAAGAAGGCACTGGATTTGCTTCTTGAGCCCCTAGATATGTCTCCTTAATATGACAGGATGTCCTCACACTATGTCCTGAGTCTACACAAACAGTAACCTCATCCTTTTACCCACAGATCCTGAGGGACTGCCGAGCTACCTCCTAGAAGGCTGCAGTAATATTCAGGATTTTTCAATCTGAAATGCTGTCTCTTATTGGGGTAGATGCATTCTCCATTGACATTAGACTGATGAGCAGAATCTAAACATAGTCTAAACACTCTTCCGTGCCACCAAGAAAGAGTGGGCATTCATAATGCTGGGTGTTCCAGGACCCTGCGTTGCTTCAGAGAACACACCAACGATGGCAGTGGTGCTTCTGTTGTGGTTTCAGAAGCCTCTGGATAAGATAAGACAAATGGAAGGAGACAGACTTGGGTTGACAGAAACAACCAAAGGAGTAATATCTCCAAAGACATAAAGTAAACTGCCAACAGCCTCAGACAAGTATAGAATCTCAGGGACATTGCTTAGGAATGAAAATTAGAGCATTAAATGCAAGATAAGAGATTCATTCAAAATTAGGAGACCGGAAAGGTACCTCCTATGACACAATTGGAGAGCTATATGGGAGTCTGGCAGGACCGTGATGGGTCCAGTGATTTGCCAGTGCAACAAACATGACTAGGAGTTGAGCCAAGTTCACGAACTCAGGGAATGTGTTACTTTAAAGGAAATTGTATGGAACAGAATAGAGAGCCCAGAAGTAAACCCATAGAATTACAGTCACTTCATCTTCAACAAAGAAGGCAAGAACACACAATGGAGAAAACACAGTCTCTTCAGCATGTGGTGTTAGGGAAACTGGACAGCCACACAGACATCAATGAAGTGAGGACACTCCATCACATTATAAACAAAAATAAACTCACAATGGCTTAATCACTTAGATATATGACAAGACACGATAAACCTCCAAGAAGAAAACATAGGTGAAACATTTTTGACATAAATCTTAGCAATGTTCTCCTGGGGCAGTCTACTCAGGCAATAGAAATAAAAGCAAAAATTAACAAATGGGATGTAATTAAACTTATAAGCTTTTACACAGCAAAGGGAACCATAAGCAGAAAAAAAACAACAACCTACAGAATGGGAGAAAGTATTTGCAAATGATGCAGCTGACAAAGGTTTCATTTCCACACTATAGAAACAGCACATACAGCTTGATAACAGAAACACCAAAAACCAAACATGGGCACACGAACTAAAAAGGAACTCTTCACGGAAGGCATACAAATGGCCAATAGGTACATGAAAAAATGCTGAATACTGCTAATTACCAGAGAAATGCAAATCAAAAGTACAGTGAGGTATCACCTCACAACAGTCAGAACGGGCTTTATTAAAAGTTCATAAACCCTAAATTCTGGAAAGGGTGTGGAGAAAAGGGAACCCTCCTACACTCTTGCTGGGCATGTAGTTTGGTGCAGACATTACAGACAACAGTATGGATATTTCTCAAAAAACGAAAAAGAGACTTACCATATAATCCAGGAATCTCACTCCTGGGCATACATCCAGAGGGAAGTCTAATTTGAAAAGACACACGCACCCCAATGTTAATAGCAGCACTGTATACAATAGCCAAGACATGGAAACAACCTTAATGTCCATCCACAGATGACTGGATAAAGAAACTGGTGTATTTATACAATGGAATACTACTCAGCCACAGAAAAGAATAAAATAGTGCCATTTGCAGCAACAAGGATGAATCTGGACATGGTCATTCTAAGTGAAGTAAGCCAGAAAGAGAGAGAAAAGGAACACATGATATCACGCATGTGTGGAATCTAAAAAAGAAAGAAGACACTAAGGAAGTTGTGTACAAAACAGAGAGAAACTCACAGACATAGGAAAGAAATTATGGTTATTGGAGAGAAAGGGGTTGGGAAGGGATAAATTGGGAATTTGAGATGTGCAAATATTAACTATTATGTATATAAAAGAAAAACAACAAATTTCTTCCATATAGGACTGGGAACTACATTCAGTATCTTGTAGTAACCGACAATGGAAAAGAATATAAAAAGGAATATACGTATATAGATGTATGACTGAAATATTATGCTGTAACCCAAAAATTGACACATTGTAAACTGACTATGCTGCAAATAAATAAGTAAATAAGTAATTAAATAAAGGCAATTTTGGGGCCTGATTCAAAACGATATGTACGCATATATTCTACACATGACAACGAATTCTCCGAGACAAGACAGATTGTGCGGAGCAAAGATCATGCAGACTACCTGGGAAGTCAGTTCCAATTGCATCTGCTTTAACATGCGAGGAACCACAGGCTACCTCCAGAGCACACAGCACTTTCTGTTCAGGAAATGCAAATTTTCCATCAATGCACTTCTCATAGCAGTCAGAACCTTCCTGGTGAATGGAAGGCGCCAAAACACATTCATCGCGGGACTCCTGGAGCACGTCGTCATTCTGAACCTCCAGTAGATCCATGCTGTGCCAGGTGGGAAAGGGATGACAGAAAATTAAACTCAGACGATTAGACACGGAGTCAGTATATTGATGTAAAGCAGAGATACGGTTCACAAAAAGCCAGGGGGCAGTCCCCTTAAAGAGGGAAATAACTATCCTCCTATGTGTCAAGCAGAGTGTGGCCACCACGGGGTGGAACAGGGAGAGAGCGGCAGGTGCTCCGAGCACTGGCCATGCAAGCAGCTGTCCAAGAAGCAATTGGACTCTCTCTGTGTGCTCCAGGTATGATGCCCAGCAATCACACTGGACTAAAATCTTGGCTCCCACTATTTGCATACATTGCATTGAACTATACAGGCAGTGTCTAAGCAAAAAGAGCTTTTGGAGAAATTACAGACACATAACTTCTAACTTCAAGGAGTATTATCTCAATATTTTGATACAATTTTGATTTTTTCCTGTTTTCTTCACTTGCAGTGAAATATGCATAACCATACTGACACCAAACAGGCACAAAGCAGATGTGCATCTCACCCTGCTTTTATGCACAGAGGGGACAGCAGCTGACTAGAGGGACCCCCAAGTTTGGCTAGTTCACCTCGGTCAAATCACTGTCCATGAGTCAACTTGAGACATTCAGAAATTCAAACACACACAACTGACACAATGGAAAGAAACAACATTTTTTAGGTGCCTAGTTGGCTGTTGAGTGAATGGATGAAAGACTCATGTTCAGCACGTTCTCTTTTCCCACATCTGAGGTCTTCTGGTGTCACCATGGACATTAACAGCCCGGAAATCTTCAGAATTACCTGGGGGACACTGCCTCTTGTCCAGCTGCTTCGTCACACTCATTCTGATTTTCTGGTAAGAAATTCAGAGACAGCAGGTCACAATAAACAAATCATACCTCACACACGCCAACTCGCTGAACACAGGTAACACAAAGACGTTAATATTCTCAGGGCAACAAAAGAATATTTTACGAACGGTATTTCAGGACACCTAAGTCTTAGGAGAATTAGATAGGACTGCTTCCAAGTGCTTGGGGGAAATTCTCTGGCTGATCTGGTTGAGCCATCTCCCAATACCCCATCGGCTGAGTCTGTAGATTTCATACTTTATTTTCCCTCAAAGTCCTAGAAATCAGCTGAGTTTCTGTCTAGACTTCTTTCTACAATATCGGTTCATCCCATCAGATAATGTGCTTGCTGATATTACTGAGGCATTTCAGCCTGAGAGAGGATGAATTCTACCGACCTTCAAATTAAAGAGAAAATTCGGGGCTACACAGAAACAATGGGCATTCAAGGCTGGAGGGACTGCCAGAGCCCAGCCGTACTTCATGGGAACATCCAAGCAAGGTAAAGGGACACTTGGTTCTTTCCTGGTTTTCAGATTCCAACTTAGCTAAGAGAAGCCAACATGAGGAAGATGAAGACTTGGGCTGAGATCACTGACACCAGAGACACCACTTCACCTAACATATAGGCAAGGCTACCAGTGTGTTTGGACAGGCCAAGGAAGGCCAGGGACATTGTCCAAAAAGAACAATTCGATCGTTGTAGCTTGCAAGAAACATTTGACCCAAACGTCTGACAGACACTTCCTGTGGATGATCAGCGAAGGTGGGTGACAGTTAGTCACAGCTGATTTGGGTCCCATGGCCTAACTTTGGATCTAGCGAATCAGATACAAGGACTGAGCCTAGAAAAGGACCAAGGCTCCCTGGCCAAAATGATGACTGTCTTTCATAACCATCCTTTTCTCTGGGTTAAACCAGGATGTGTCACTAAGGTCGACCTTCGGTGAGACCTTCTTCAGTCTAGACAGTGTGTGGGGAACAAAACTAGAAAGGATACCTGGGAGGTCAGCTGGAATTGGATCTTCTGCAACATGGGAGCAAGCACCAGCTACATCCGGAGCACGGCTGACTTTCTCTTCATCAAATGGCAAGTTGCCTTCACTGTCTAGCCGGTTGCAGTCAGATCCTTCTTGGAGAACTGAGGGATTCAAAACACATTCATCCTGGGACTCTTGGAGCAACTCCTCCTCCAACTCCTCTTGCTCAATGCTGTTCCAGGTGGGAAAGGAATGACAGAAAATTCAACCATGAGCATCCGTCCCCTTGTTGTCATTACTGATTTTGCTGCAGGGCATAGGAACTATTCATGAAATGCAAACTTATCATTCCTCATAAAGAGGGAAGTAACTATCCTTCTGTATGTGAAGCAGAGTCTGGCTGTCACGGGGTGCGAGAGGGAGAGAGCAGTAGTTGTTCGGTGCGCTGCCCACATGACATGTGATGAGAAATGACACCCAAACATCCCAGTGTGGTCCTTTCGTGATCATGAAGCACAAGTGAACTGCCACAGCATGTGCTACTGCCATGTGCCTCTGTCATATGCACTTTAAGTTAATGTAGCCAAGTGAGTATGAGCGTTAAGGTATTGTAGAGCCTCAGAGATATTCTGCCTTCAATTTACGAATAAAATTCCTCTAAAGCCTTTCTCATACTAGTGTCACGTGGCAACTACAGGTTTTTCTAGACACTTCTACTGGTGTTTAATTCTTTGAGTTACTTCTTTACTGATTCCGTTGCTATCTTCCTTCCTAACAAGCACCTAAGAACTGTGTACAAACAGTTCTTTATCTCATCTTGGTGTTCATTTAGGAGAGTATGCATATTCTCTGTGTGTGCAGGGAACCCTAAAGGTGGTACATTACCTTGGGCCATACCTACAAGTGCCACAGAGACAACAGACAGCCAAGTTAAAGGGCCACTTCCCTGTTGGTTGGGTTGAAGTCAATCGATGCAATCTGCAGGTTTTCTTTTCTCACATCTGGTACATGAGACTCTCTCGCCCTCATGGGTTCATCTTTCTTCTACCCTCTCCATACTTTACCTACCCATTACCGGCTCCTAAGACTTCATGATTACCTGGGGGTGAGTGTTTCTTCTTCTAGTTCATCTTCCTCATCTTCATGAATTTCTGCAAACAAATTCAGAAATATCCAGTCAGCTTTTCCCCACTTCACCAACCACAATCCTAATGGTTGTATGGCCACGGGGACATAAATCACTATGTATGTGTCAGTGCGGTGCTAAAGTTCTAGTGCACTGTCTTTAAATGATTGGCCTGGTCCACATGTCTGATCCATCATTCAGTGTGACCCCAAACTGCTGGATGGCCATCATGACCCCTCTGCCTGACAAGGGGCAAACATTCAAATGGTCTTCTGTTCCCTATATCACTGTACAAGTGTCCACCTGCCATCTCAACGTCTACAACTCTTTCATCCATCCGGCCACTAATTTCTCCCTAGACACAGGCTCTGCACCCCTTACGGCTCTCCCATACATCCCCTGCTTTGTCTAAGAAGAGAGAAACAACCGTGTCCCACATGCCTCCATCTGACCACATCATGGGACATTCCTAAGGCCTCTGAGTGTTACCAAGGGAAATTCTCTCCATGGAAAAGGTACAGTGAAACAAAGTTCCCAACACGAGTTCGACAACATTAAGTGCCCAATCCAACCCTACAAAGTGCAGGGCTTCCCTTTTTCTGAGCTGATTCATGAACATTCCCAGATTAGTCACTGCAGTACCATCAACAGATTATTTGACCCATTTTACAGAAGAGGAAACAGACAGTGAAATAGGAAAAGCCAATCACTCGCTCACAGTCAGGAAAGACAACACTCAGGCTGGGGTCAGGCCACTTTGATGCAAAGCCCAGGGCTCTTTCTGCTCCCACAAGCTATGCCCAGTCACATCTTCCTTTCTGTGCTTTAACCCTGGGGGATGCTGTCTCGCCCCGAAGGCTACCATCCATCAGAGGGGAAGCAGACAGTTGAAACACTGTGACCTCCAGCCTGCGCATTTCTCCTCTGTCCTCCCACTCAGCCAGTCCTGGTCCTGTCAGAGTCCCCAAAATGAAACATGGACACAAGACACTTGTTAAAATCATTCCTAGTGGAGGTGAGGAGTCTCTTATGAGCCAGGAAACTTTGCATGAGAGGCTCAGGGCTATCAGAGCCTGGGGCCAATTTACCTGGGCTGAGCTTGCGGGCAAGGCGCTCTGCCAGCCTGCATCCCTCGGTCAGCTGCTCTCGGAAGCCCTGGCCCGGGTTGTTGTCAAGGTCATTGTGGGTGAGGACGTCCCTGAGTTGTTGAATGAGCAGGATAGAGTCTTCTCTCCCGTCCCATAATTTCTGCCGTAACTGGGTCAGCTCTCGTGCCTGAGAGCAAATTAGGGTATCGTATTCCCTAACATGAGAGAGAAGAAATGATGTTAAAATGCATAGTTCGACGATAGACGATTAGAGGTTTCCAAGGCAATTCTGTGAGAACATCCCCGAGGCGCGAGCCCTCAGAGCAGAATTCTGGCACATATGGGGGACCTTCCTGTGGCAAAGAGGAGAAAAATGGTATAACTGAGGCATCCTCCGTATCAGAGATGCTCCTCTAGGATTCCGTCACATCCCATTCATCTTCTTCTGGAAACTAAATCTAATGTCTTCCTAAGCCTGCTTCATCAAGATGTCCGTTGAGTGTCTCACTGAGCCATGCCCACTTCCATATAAAGATCCACATGGGGCATACTGGGCAGTGAATGTCACAAAGTCATACATGGGGTGGACAGGCCCAGCTGGTGAGAAGTGGAAAGAACAGGAGAATAAGAGAGTCAAGGGAGGATGACAAGGTGTAGTCATCCAGGAAGGGACTGTGATTCAGAGGTAAATGAGGTACTGGTTGCACAACATGGTGAAGGTTCCAAAGGCCACTGAGTTGTTCACTGGATTTGAATCTGCTGAGTTTCACGTAATGTGATGAACATTTCTGCACTCTCCTGGCCCAAAGTTGCTCGTGGCCCCACTTCAGAGAGGCCTACACCTTCCACCAGCCTCCCTGCACAGAGCCCTCCTTACCTGAACCTCTCGTCAGCTAGCACTGGCTTCTCTGCCAGCTTCTCTGCCAGCTGCTCTGCCAACTTCACCACCCGGAACTGCAGCTTCTCCCCCAGCACGGATTCAATGATGTCCTTGTACTCTTCACACTCTGAGGAAACAGAGATGCTGCCTCAGGGGAAAGCTGCACCCCCTGCTGTGGTCACTGCCTTCAAGGGAGGAGCTAGGGTCCATCCCAAGGGCAGAGGTAACTGCGGTAGCAGGCTGTAGGCAGGGATTTCCACATCTGATTCCTCAGCCTCCCCACTGCGTGGCATTCAGTTACTCCCCATTTTAGAGCTGGGGAAAGAGAAGCTGCAAGGCACAGAAGGGAACTAGACAGACTAACTGCCATTAGGAAAGGTCAGAAGTCACAGTCCCTGAGACTGACCGTGAATCATGGGCCAGTCTAACAAGACTTGCAACCTCGGAGGTGAAACACTGAGCAGGGGCATGAGGCGGTGGCTTCTTGTGTGGTTGGGGTGGACCCTAGGACTAAGGGACTGATGGTTCCCTTGTGCAGGGATTTCAGTACTGAGGAAGTACCTCAGAGGTTAAAAAAAAAAATTCATCTGGATACACTTGTGTGAAATATGTTGCTTTAAACTGTGAGGACCTGAAAGACATGAGCCGAAATACTAGGATGATTTGTGTTAGTAGAAGCAGTAGTACTAGGACCTGCGTTTACAATGTACCAGGCAGTGTTGTAAGAGTTCTAGAACAATTTACTGACTATTTATTCCATCTCAAACATGCAGCAGCACTGGGTGGACAGAGAGGAAAACCGAGGCACAGAAAGACATGCAGCGTGGATGTGCGCCGAGGGAGCCTGGCCCAGAGTCTGTGTTCTTCATCTCTGCACTGTGTGACCTTGACACCAAGGTCCTGGGGGATACCCTTTTCCTTCTTCACCTTCACAACATGGTTCTTAAATTATGATAGGATGATAAGGAAAGATGTAAAGAAAACATAGTTTATCCTTTCCCCAAAGTGCACCTCTTCACTTTCTTAAATAGCAGGCTTCACATTTAGTTTCTCTGTTTCAGTCATTTTTCATTAAGTACACCCTAACCATTGGTTTACTGAAAATCAATTGTAAGCAAATGACCCAAACCCAGAGTTGTCCAGATTCCTCCAATCATCTTGTTGTGTATTTCCCCTGAGTCCTCAGGATTCCTTTTGTCACTACACACCCCTCCTACTGAACAGGCAACTGTGCTTCCAAATACCAGGATGACTGTGGGAGCGAAGGGCCTGCCCCACATACCGGCGTGGGTTTTCCTAGCAATGGTGTTCTCTCCCACTTACCCTCATTCTCATTTTCGCCACATGTCTCATGATCCAATTCTCAGGGTCACCTGGATTTCCTGCTGACACACATCACTGAAGTTTCACCAGCACAGGAAGAGACAGATTGGGTGATGCAGATTATCTAATTTCCCCAGAGAACATCCGGAGTCTCACCACAGGGTGTCGCATGACTTCCTGGGACTCAGGAAGGAGACCCTGCACCCAGGAAACACAGCTTCCCGCTCACCAGGGAGCCCCTGTCTTGATGGCATCACTCATGGAGACCACGGTTTCCATGAGGAGCTGACTCATCTTTAGTTCTTTCAAAGCAGGTACTATCACCTGCTTCCCCCAGAGTGTGCTGTCACCACGTGACCCCAGTGTAACTGGCACAGTACTTTGCCACTGCGACCTCAGGGAAGCTTGTACTGAAGGAAGTCATTAGTCCCAGACGTTTAGCCAACAGTGATGCAGGACCAAATACAATTCAGAAAAGATTCCAAACAGGGTTTAGCTTGTTCTAGAGAGATATCAATAGGCATCAATAAGTGGAATGTTAACTCTAGTCTCACACTACAGCTCACCACATGCCTGGACAATTTGCTCAACGCTTTATGCCTCAGTTTGCCCATCCTCAGTGACTTGAGGGTCAGATAGCTACTACTACCTTTCCTGCCTTGTTTGTGGTCAGCATGACACTTATACTGACAAAGGGGTGCAAGATAAAGTCTGGAGAGTTTCAGTTTCTGAGAGGAAAGAAAGTGATCATTCACCAGGTGGTGACCACGACCCTTAGGACTTACTGTATTTCTGCAGCTGGTTGGCCAGGCAGTAGGTAGTAGCTTGGCATACAAGGAATTTCTGGGTGAGATCTCGGAAGTCCTGCTTCTGTTTGGTCAGCTCTAAGTGCAGCTCCTGGTTGATCTCCAGCACTGTAAGTTCTGCCCTCGGACCACACGAAGCGCCAAGAGATCCTGCCATGGTGACGTGCGGCAGAAGAGGTAGAGCCGGGGACTGGGGAGAAGAAACCCAGCATATGATGGATTAAAAACAAGCGAAATAACATAAGTTTAATCAGGACTGAGGCATGAGGAAAAGCAGGAGTACTGAACTTACTGTTGGGAACAACTTGATCACCAGCTCACAACACTTGAGGATGTGGAACCACAAAAACAACGTTCGAGAGCACAGAGCTCAGGGCCACAGGCACTGCCTGCTGCGCAGACTCTAACAGGAGTGATGGAGCGGGGCCCAGAGTGCCAGGTAACCGTCCGCAGTTGCAATAACAGAACTGGACGGTGGGGGGTGGCCTTGGAATCCTGGGGCCCCCTGTGTTCTAGTTGCCTAGGCCACACTGCTTGGGGTCTCGTGAAGGTTGCCACAATGGGGACACCCCCTCTCCAGCCACTCTTAATGGCTTTCTATACTTGTGCTGATAGCACCAACCTATCTCTTCCCAAAAGTTATCCAAGCATAGTTCTCATTTTCGTTCCTCTGTGTCTATAAAAATATCAAGAGACAAATTGTTTTCTCAAAAATCTTATTTTCTTAAGGGGTGTCATGAAGTCACACCACCTTCTCTTTAAGTGGTAACAGGCCTTATGGCTTTTTCGCAAGTGAAAGATGTCAGACTTGTAGAATGTCATGGCGTCGTTCTCTGGGTCTTTGCCAGTTTTGTGTAACTCATAAAAACTGTAGGACAAAGAGCAGAATATAATGTTAAGTGAACGAATAATTAATTTATAAAAGTCTTCTCAGTCCTGACTCAATATTCTGTTCACTGCATCCCTGTGTTATTTCAGATCCTTATCTCACTGGGGCAGCTTGCTGGCTCCATAAATTTCTGTCACGTTTGACATGCCAGTGTTATAAACTCCTCCTCCAGGTGTGGATTACTCTATTTTTGTTTTTCTTAATGTCTCTAAACAGTGTATTTTATAATTGTCACGTATGAATTGCATTCTAGTCCCACGTAATCATTTTCCAAGCTGTCAAATTGATGAAAACAAATTCTGCACATGTCGTTGAATAGAGACCATGTCTTTGGGAAAGACTTGTCAGCATGATGCTGTTGTTCTATATTCATCCAGTTCACCCACATACTGAACAGACAGGGATGCAGAGCAGTGTTCATGGAACTCTGCTTGATAGCTCTCTTTGAGTTTTCCTCACGCCATTGCCCTGGGCTCCACTCCACAAATAAAACATGGTAAGTTCAAGGTCATGGATCAGGGAGGGTTGATGATCCTTAGTGTTCGTGTGTCCTTGTGCTCAGGGACATAGAAGATTAGCTTGAGAGGAGAGGGGCAGGCAGGCGGGGGAAAGTGAGGTTCTAAAGGAAGTCCTCACTTGCTCAGCATCTGTCCCTTTCTGGGTCTGGTGACACTGAGACTTAGGAGACACTCTGCAGCATCGCTCTCTTCACTTTAGATGCTGGACTAACCTGAATTGAGAGTGCAATGGGTGTTCCCAAGTACCCCTGAGCATTTGTGTCAAGGTTAAAGATGGAGGACTACCTCAGCCACTTAGGAAAGCTTGTCTTCTCCCCGCCCCATGCCATCCTCCCACCACACTGCTTAATGCCGTTGGTGTGTGAGATCCAGCAGAGGCTTTACAGAAATCTATTTTGTGGTGTCTGTGGGGCCGGAAATTCTCTGTGGGAAAAAAAAATGTGTCAAATTCCTTCACTTTACCCTGATGAACCCAAAGGCTCACAAAAGGTACCCGGCTTCCTTGAAGTCAGAAGCAGCTCCACTCCTGGTACAATGTGCTCTTCTCTCAGGCCCTGACTTTTCTCAACATAGTCACTGTTGGCTAGAGTCAAACTAGGCTGGTCACTCTATAAAGCGATTGGCAGCACATGGACTAAATATTCAACAGCCATTTTAATCAAATATATTGCCAAAGTATCTTCCAAAATCGCATACTGTCCTTTTATACATACCCATTTGCAACTGGAAAAGCCCAAAGTCATATTTTCCTGATAAGCTGTGGTCATTGTCATCACCTTCATTCACTTTAACCTGTAAACTGAAGGTCTCTGTATTATTACAAGACGTTAGAGGCACAGATGGGCCTACAGCTTGTATAAGTGCATGAACAGTCTCCTTTGTCTCTGTGGACCAGTGGAGTTGAGCAGCACTCTTTCTCCTCCATGAGTAATCTCAGATTGTTTTTATAGAATCCTCATTTTTTGTATCCATGATAACATTTTTATAAAGAACATATGCTTTCTGGATTGAGTCTTAGTGAGAAAATGCTTCCCATTGCAGTAAGAACTATAAAATAAATCATCAGCCTGAATCCGGGCTTTCCTCCCTGAGAAAACTCTCCTGGGACTTTGAAGTTTTTAAATAAGCTGGTACTTACTTAATAAATGATTTATACAGCGATATTTTCATAGCACTTCAAATATTGCACTAGGACGCTATGCATGTCAGTGAAGTAATGAATTTGTTTTCAATTACCTTGGTTTAGGAAGAATTTGGACAACTATTTTTGACTGGACAGAATGTACTTTTGAGTTTCCTCACACAGTACTATCAGCCCTCGGTGTGAAGTGGGTTGTGATGGAGGTGGGTCTCGAGAGTTGAAAAGTAATGTGCTCTCTCCTTCCATCACTGAGTCATGAATGGTCAGTGGAACACATGGAGGTTGTGGCCATTGTCACCCTTGTGAAACCAACAGCCCAGCCAATCCCAGCTATGTTCCAGTGACCCATCTCATGGGAACATCCCCCTTTTCAGGCTACAAAACCATGGGAAGGATGCAAGTTACAAGGTGACTCTCTCCTTCCCTGAGTGATCTTTGAGCTCATTCACCTGTTACTGCAATGGTTGCTGGTTCAAGTGCATTAAGGTTGTTTGTTTGTTTTGACAGATCCCAGGTCTTTTTAAGCTAAGTTTGTGCTGCCCATTCTCCCTTAATAACCTTCTCTCTGAACCTTATCCTCAATCTCTCTATTCAATAAGACATGGGAAAATCCTGTCTGAACTCCTGAGGTTCACATTAGTTATTAAAGGGTTTGACAGAAAGAATCTTTTTCTTTTCTTTTTTTTTTTTTTTTGAATAAAAACAAGTTCTGGAGTTCCAAGCCTAGCTATCTCACAGACAATATAACCTTTCTTTTTGGGGCTCTCTTTGCAGCTGCTCATTCCTGGAAAGCTGCTGTGAATTCACTTAAGGCAAACACTAGGAACACTCTTCTCATTAAACAACTAGGGTTTTCAGTTCTTGGCAGTCAAAAAGACACGTTATGGTCTAAGTAAAAGGGTGTCAGAAAGAGTCTCTTATCAGATTTGGGTTTTGGTTGGATGATATGAAGGAGGATGGGAGGAAGCAGGGTTTGTTCCATACTGAATACTGTTAGTCAGCATGAGCAGGTCTGTGACTGAAGTAAAGAAGTAAAAACATTCCCTTAGAAAAGAGGAAATTTGGGATATTGTCGGTTGTATACTGACCTTGGTTTGTCTGTGCCTGCACAAAATTAGGAGGTAGCCTTATTTTGCCTGATTATGAAGGTCAGAGTAACCTTGTCTGAGTGTAATACTCTTTATCTGAGATTGTTTAGTTCCAACATGAGAACAAGTCAGTTTGGCTGGTAGCGTCAGCTCAATTCAGGCATCAATTCATGTACCTAATTATTTATGAGCATTTATGGGGTCCCTGTGGGTAAAGCATGGTGTTAATTCTACTGGGAGATTTAGACTGAGGGGACACATTCCTTTCTGAACGGAATTTAAACATGACTCTTCCCAGGACAGTGGGTTGTCAGTAGGTGAGAACATCAAACTCCGAAAGGCTCCATGTGAAAGGGAGATTATGAGAAGAAACAATGACTCTCAGCTCATTGTCCTCGACGCGGTAAAATCCATGGGGCTTCTTTTCGGTCTCCTCTCTCTACTTTGCTGGAAACTCTCTCCAGGTGGGAAACCAGAGCGATTGTGGGGCTCACTTATTTGCCTTTCATTTCTCAGGGATCACTCACTAACCTTTATTGCCTGAAGCTCAGTCTCTTGAAAATATTTGTTTCCTGTACCCCACCCATTTTGTTGTCATTTTCTTTGTTTCTCTCAGGAGAGTAAATCCAGCTTCCACTACTCTGTATTCATGTGGCACCCTTTTAACAAATCCAAGCTGCAAAATGTCTCTCAAGATTCTGAAGTGACTTTTACACAGTAAGGAGCACAGCCACGACCAGGGTGAAACTGTGAACCTAGGAAAGCTCTTAAAGCGTGCATTTTAAAAAGCACCCTACTATTTCTAAGGACAGAACTGTCTGAGTCTAGATTAGGGGATGCAGAAGTCCCATAGGCCCCTGCCCAAGGACTGAGGGGATGTTCCTTTGAGGTCTGTGCTAAAAACCAGTTCTCCATGAGTGGACATGCCCCTTGAGAAGCATGTCAGCCTTGGTTACTTTAATTCCCCAAAAGGTCCCTCAACAAAGGATGAACATGACTACAAATTGGCCAAAGGGAATGTGTTGACTTTCATGAGGTGTCTCTAAGGAAACACTGGTCCAAGGCTGACTTACGTTCCCGATGGAGCCAGGAAGACACACCGGACATTTCAATTTCCTGGGCTGCAAACCAGTCACTGAAGGAGGGGCAAAGGTTCCCAGACTCTCTCTCGGGAACTTCACTGTGTTGTTCCAATAGAGACCCTGGAAAGCACTCCACTCACAAGATCTTTCTCCTCTTGTGGGTACAAAACATTCCTGTGCCTGACTTGCTACACATGGGACACGGTGCTAGATACTACTGCTTGTGAGTTGGGGGTATTGTATGTCCGTTATAAAAGAGAAAACTAAAACTGGCGAAAGCCAGTTAAGCTATCAGAAACATCTGTCTTCCCTGGGCTGGGAGAGGCCATCACCTGGCCACACAGGGCTCCCTGAGTTCAAGATTTCTGCTGGTGTTTCTGCAGTAAAGGGGTAAGCTGGCCAACTCTCTTTCCAACAGAAAATGGGAAGTGGAACTAGTCTGAAAAAAAGCGTTCCTGTTTCATAGATTAGGGCCTTAATCCTAATTCATCTAGAGGGTTGTCGATGCACAGTCTGGCACTTGAAAGAAATGCAGCATGTTTTTCCCCAGAGCAACTTAGAAGGGGAGCAGGAAGTTTTGCCCTCTGGGAAAAATGTGTCCCTGAAATGCCTTCCAAGAGTTTACCCCTACTACTAAATATATTAAAATGGTCCTTTATTAACCATAAATGGCAGTAAAGAGTTCAAACACAGTTCCCCAGTAGTAGAATTTGTGTACTCGAGATTCCAGATTCAGGGAAATGATAGGTTTCAGCACATTTGGGGTGCCTCACTTTGGAAAACTACCTTCCTTCGTGATCATGGTATCCATCCGTTCTTGCACCACGCTAATGCAAGATACTAAAATTGTGAGGAGAACACAGTTTAACGGAGGACTGTGTAATACGTGCTTAATTGATGTGTAAAGCTAAACCTGTGCAGAAAGTAATGTCATTGGAGAAACCTAAATGTCTATTGACAGATGACTGGATAAAGAAGTTGTGGTGTGTGTATATATATATATAATGACATACAACTCAGCCATAAGAAAGAATAAAATTATGTCATTTGGAGCAGCATGGATGGACCAGGAGACTGTCATTTGAAGTGAAGGAAGCCAGAAAGAGAAAGAAAAATACCATATGCTATCACTTACATGTGGAATCTAAAAAAAAAAAAAAAAAAAGACACAAAAGAACTTATTTATAAATCAGAATCAGAAACAGACTCACAGACATAGAAAACCAACTTTTGGTCACCAGAGGGGGGGAAGGGGATAGGAAGGGATTAACTGGGAGTTGGAGATGTGCAGGTGCTCATTACTACATATAAAATAGATAAGCAACAAATTTCGTCTGCATAGCACAGGGAACTATATTCAATATCTTGTGGTAACCTATAAGGAAAAAGAATATATGTATGTATAACTGAAAAATTATGCTGTATACCAGAAAGTGACACAACATTGTAAACTGACTAGACATCAATTTAAAAGTCAAAAAAAATTAAAAAGCAAGGTTGTTAATTTTTTTTTACAAAGGTAAGGATACAACACCCTCAAATCAAAGTGTTGGTGGCACTCTGTAATGGCGAGTTACTAACTGTGGAGGTGCACCAACCTGGAGTCTGAGAAGTTGGTGATTTCCAGGCCCTTCCTTCAGTCTCCAACAGCATGGCAGGTCCTGTAGAATCCACATATCCCACCATGAAGGTCAAGGTGGCCTCGGTGCTCCAGAAGGTCCAGAGGGACCCGTGGCATCTCCTGAGACCCTGAGAATCCGTCTTGCTGAGGGGGAGCTCCATCAGTACCCAGGACGACTGAGCTGCCACAGCCGCCCCACCTGCGCCCACAGAGAAGAGCAAGTGAGGACAAGAACTAAGAGCCACAGGGGGAGGTCGCTGCCTGAAGCATAAAAGCAGCTCTGAAGGGAGGCTTGGTAAATTGGGAGACTCAGAAGCAGGAAAATGAGTGGAAGTAAGACCACAACGTTCCCTGCTGGGCTTGAAGTACAGGTCTTCCAATTAGCACAGGTCTTCGTAGGCTCCTGTTGTGCTCAGAGCAGAATTAAAAAATCTTATGCTGCTGCCAAGCGGAGGGAACCTACACCTCAACCCCTCCCTTCTCGGCTGGAAGCTCATTTAGACCCTCAGGCGCTGGACACACCGGGTTTTGAGGGGGACATTGGGGCCCTGACACGAGCGAGCGGCACTGGACGCCCCATGGCGGGGCCCACGGCCCTGGCCGCCTGCTCCCCGCCGCCCCGCAGCCCCCGCAGGTGCCGACCCCGCCTCTCGGGCTGAAGTCCCCCATGTGCCACCTCCCCTGCGCTCCCCCGGCGCGCTGCACCCTCCGCAGAAAGGGAGGCTGTGAAAGGTTTTCCAAACGGGCTGCTCTTGGAAGCTTTCAAGCTGGCAACTCAAGCCCTTAAACATCCCAAGGGTGGAAACGTCTAGAGGTCCCTCGGGCACCGCACGGAGCTCCCCACCCGGGGCCGAGCGAGGCCTTCAGTCTTGGGGATGCAGGAGGCCGGAGAGGGGGGACCCGGAAAACTGAAGAGGAGAAAGAAGCCAGGGAGGAAAGAGCCCAGAAGAAACCCCTGACGTCCCCCCGCAGGGTGGGCGCGGCCAGGCTGCTGGCGGGGCGCCGCGTAGGGGCCTCTGGGGTTCGAACACGACTCCCAACAGAGAGAGGAATCTGTCCCCAGGGGAAGCAGGCGCGTCTTGTACCCTTTGCACCTCGGCTCCCAGGGCAGGGCAATCCCAGGAAGCCCCAAGGGCTCTTCTGAGGGTTGTCAGAGCTCCCAGCGCAGCGGGAAGAGGACAGCTGAAAACAGGAGGAAAGGAACACTTTTTGCATTTTTTTTCCCGGGTGGGAATTTTACCTCAGGGCAGAAAACCCTAGAAATCCCGGCAGAGCAGCTGGATTTGGGGCAGGTCTAAAACCCCTGCCTGTGGCACATTCCCGAGAGGACTTCGTCTCCTCCAGGACGTACAAACCCGCAGAGACGCGCCGAGGGAAGGCGAGCGAGGCGCCCCCTGGCGTCGCGGAGGAAGCGGGCTCGGGGCGGCGTGAGCGAGCGCCCGGCAGGAGGCGGGTCCTGGGCCCGCGGGGCTGAGCGCCGCCTGGCTCCGCGGGGGGCGTCGGGCCGTCCTGCGGTGCCAGGGTGTCATGGTGAGCACTCTGGACTCTGAATCCAGACATCCGAGTTCGAGTCTTGGTGGGACCTTCCCTTTAGGCCGCGCCCAACCGACTCATCCGGCAGCCCCAACTCCGCCGCTGCCGGAAAGAGACTCGTTGGGCCTCAGATACGCGCTGAGTGGACGTGCTCTCCCGCTCCCGCCTCCCGCTTTCTGCTGCTCTCGGACGCGACGGTCTCGGTCCCAGGAAGGAAGCTGCACAGCCACAGTCCCTCTGGCTCCCGCCGCCGCCTCAAAGCCGCGTCCCCCGCATTTTGCCGGCTCCTCCTCAGGAGTCGGGGTCCCGGTATCGGGATTCTCTGGGCTGCGGGGTCCAGGCAGCGAGCAGGTGGGGGGCACCCAGCCCGGGGCGTCCCCGCTGGACCAGGGGGACTGTGTCCGTCGCCGGACGTCGGAGACCCCGGCCTGGACGCCAAGGGCACAGAGACAGCGCCAGTGCCCCCCCCCCCTTGTCGGGTCACCCTGGGTCTCGGAGGTAAAGGGCAGAGGCTGTGCCCGCTGAACCTTACACCGCAAGGGGCTTCACACCGCATGTCTTGTAACCGTATGATCGTCTGTCCCTGTGAGGACCTTCTCTAAGACAGGGCAAGTGTTGGGGATGCGTAGGGAACCAGGTCAACAGAGTCCTTGACCCCATGTAATTAATTTCTAGTGGGGAGGTAACAGAAGATACATAATACAATTACTGATGGGCATAAGCAATATGAGGGAAATAATAGAAAGTAACTTGGATGAGGACTATGGGAGATAGAGCGGCCAGAGAAGGCTTCTCTGAGCAGATGACGTGTAAGCTGAGGCTGGGGGATGGAAAGGAGGCAACTCTGGGGAAGATATTTCAGGCAGAGGGAATAGTAGGTGCAAAGGCTCTGAGTCAAAACAAAGTCTGGTATTCCTAACAGGATAAGTCCGGCGTGCCTAGAGATTCATGAATGAGGTAGAAAATGCTATAGGTATTGAAGTTGGAGACGTAGGCAGGAGCAGGTCACTAGGTTTGTTAAAAGGGTTAAATCTATGCAGAGTGTTTATTAGGACCTGGAACACAGTGAGCCCCTAGTAAATACTGGCGACTGTGGTAATTATCATGATGTTTAGTAAAATTTGTCATAATAAAACCATTTGGTTGTCATTCTCTGGTGAGGAGAGATGGAAGATACAACATATAAAGTTTAGGGCCTACAGTGTTAACTTTTGATAGGACTTCTTCATTGGTGGTGGCATGTTCTTCCACCAGGAGGGGTGTGGTGTTTGGTGATCTCTTGTGATGTTAACTATTGATGGTTGAAGCCTGTAGCCATTAATTCATTAAGGCTGCAAAAATGGAGCTGTTCTATCATTTTTTCATCTATTAGCCAAAATACTTAAATAAAGAAAAGCTTCTATTCGTGCATCTGCTCATGGTAACTCATTTTTTAGGAAGTATAATACACTCATTAATTAAACAAATTTGGTATGTTTTATAGTGCTAACAAAAGTGGAGGGCATCATTAAACCACGTTACAGCTTCCCATAAAGCAGCCTGGGTACCAGAGTGTGGCTTGTTGATCCGACCCAGTAGCACACTGTTCATGCTCTGGCTTTTATTTGCATTACTGGCTGATAGTGACATGATACGGAAAAACATTTGCTTCAGTGTTAAAACATAACTGTGGCACATACTGTTTCCTCTACCCACTGACTCCAGGATTTCTTTTCTCCACAGTTGGAACTTTCTGCCCTCCAGTCCAAGATGGCTGTGCAGGAAGAAGAGATGCAGGTTCAGGCCTCTGATATGGAGTCTCTGACCAGGAACATGCAGATTAGAGAAGACCTCATCAAGGTCTTTCAGAGTTTTTTAAAGACCACTGGGCATGATTACAGCTCAGAATACCTATTGGGCATCTTCAGACAACGTGTGAATACGCTGAGTCCCATGGCCAGTGCTTATTTCTTGATGCGCTGTTAGTCTGAGCCTCTTGATGTTACCATATTCTCTTTGACTTACATCAGACTTGCTAAGATGTCATAAAGAAGATATCATTACCTTCATATGGCTTGTTAATATCCCATTTAAAAGTAGAGCAGACTGTTTCATGAGCATTTGTTCCTTTGTTCCTCTGCTGAATAGCATTTTTCTTACTGTACTTGTTTTTTGACTTTTAGGACCTGCAGATGCAGCTGGTTGATCCTGAACACATACCAGCTATGGAACGCCTGACCCAAGAAGTCTTACTTCTTCGTGAAAAAAGTTGCTTCAGTAGAATCACAGGGTCAGGAAGCTTCCAGAAACCGAAGACAACAAGTAAGTTATTGGAGCACAAACCTTATTTTTACTGTGAAATAAACAATGGAAAATCTGTCAATCTAGTTACTTATGAAGGTATCTGTTGGTGGAATTTCACAGACAATCTGTGCCCTCAAGTTCCCTGCCTTAGTCCGTATCAGCCACACATTCTCCTTTCTAACGTGTGTAGCTCCTTCATAGCTACCGCCCCATATCTGACCTTTCTTCAGTGCCAAACTTGCTAAAAATATCTCTTAGCCTGTATTCCACCCCCACCGTGTCTCCAGTATCGTCTCTCTCACTGACTACTCACCTCACTCCAGTCTGGCTTTTCGCTCTGTTTAAGTTCACTTAAACACATCTCTGCTGGTTGTGCACTGTCATAGCTCATCTTCTTCATAGCGCTGTTATAGCTCACAGTGACACGTGTCTATGACTGATAAATGTCTTTTGTTTCCGCTTATCTATATAATATAGATGGTAAGCTTAATATAAGATAGTCAGCTTATCCCTAGAACAGAGTCTAGCACATAGAAGGTGCTCAATAACTATTTTTTGAATGAATGAAGAGTGCTCATAAGTCCTAGTGTATGTTTCCCTTGTGCCCTCCCTTGCTTTCTCTTCTATTCCTCTCTCTCTCCTGTGCTTCTAGCTTCTCTCTCCTCTTTCTTCTTGCTCCCATTTTGAATTCTCCCTTATAGAGCTTTAAGGATAAAAAAAAAAAAAAAAGATAACATGACACTGATTTGAAAACTGTAACACACTATAGAAAAGTTAAGTCGGTGATAAGATCGTGAGCTTTTTGAGTCATAGTACATGCGAATACATTGTCTGGGTCTCTTTCTCAGGATTATCTGTGACTTCACGTCTCAAGTCTCCATTTGTGCATTGCTTTTGTTTTTTACCCCTCAGTTGCTGCTGATGCTGGAAGGTCTGGTAGATGAATGGAGTCAGCTCAGTGAGGCCTTACAAGCAGAGACACAGCTCTGTAGCAGCCTGGTGAAGTTCCATGCCCATCCAGAGAGGTAAGGGAGCGGCTACATCATTTTTACTTTTATTTCTCATTAAGTGCAGATGCTTACAATACATGAAGGGAAAGATAAAGAAAGCAGTTACTGGGACTGCCCAATTTGTCATTTATTGTGTGGATTGCTCTGAGCCTCAGTGTCTAAAGTTTAAGTCAAGAATAGGGCCCATGGAGAACTAAAGAACATTGATTAAGGAAATTAACTACAAAGTGAAATGAAAGGACGCTACACAGTAACTTGAAGCCATATGGAGAAATAATGATTCCAGTAAAGGAAAAGTATATAGGCAATTATAAATGGTAGTATGTTGTAACAATGGTTTGCAACTATACTTTTTGTTTCCCACATGATTTAAGAGACTTATACATTTAAAGAAAAAAAAAATCTGTTATATTAGTATTATTTTTACTTTGGTTGTAACTCCCAATCTTGTTTCCTACATAATTGAACAGACTAATGCATTTAAATGTATTGTTAATTTATGTTTTGCAGCATATAGTGCATAAGGATGTAATTTGTGACATCAACAACCAAAAGGGGTAGGATGCCGCTATAAAGGAGCAGAGTTTTTGTATATTTTTGAAGTTAAGCTGGTAATAATTCAAATCAGAGTACTATAACTTTATGATGTTAAATGTAATCCCCATAGTAACCACAAAGAAAATAGCTATGGAATATACACAAAAGGAAATGAGAAGAGACTTTAAATATTTCCCTACAAAAAAAAATCAACTAAACACAAGAGAAAAGAGTAATGCAGGAAATGAAGGGGGGAATGTCATAAGGGATATAGAAAACCAATAGCAAAATGACAGAAGTAAGACCCTCCTTATCAGTAATTACTTTAAATGTAATGGATTAAACTCTCCAGTCAAAGACACAGATTGGCAGAATGGATAAAACACATAGTCCAACTATATGCTATCTTTAAGAGACTCATTCTAGAGCCAAAGACACACATATATTAAAAGTGAAAGGATGGAAAAAGATATTCCATGCAAATAGTAACCAAAAGAGAGCAGGAGTGGCTATACAATTAGCAGACAAAATAGACTTTAAATCAAGAAAGGTTATAAGATACAAAGAAATGCATTATATATTAATAAAAGTTTCAATACAGCAAGAATATATAATTACAAACTTTCACATACCTAATAATAGACCAGCAAAATTTTATAAAGCCAAAACTGACAGAATTTAAGGGAGAAATAGAAAGTTGTACCATTATAGTTGGACACGGTCAGTATCCCACTCTCAACAATGGATAAAACAACTGGACAGACGATAATTAGGGGAAGAGGACTTGGGCATCACAATAACATAACTAGATCTAACAGACATGCAGAACACTACCAAACAACAACAGCATACATCTTCTTCTCACATACATATGAACATTTTCCAGGAGAGACCATTTGCTAGGCCACAAATTAAGTTTCAGTAGATTTTAAAAGATAGATGTTATGCAAACTATCTTTTCCAGTCATAGTGGGATGAACTTAGAAATCAATAACATAAGAAAAATTGGAAAATTTACCAAATGGTAGAAATTAACCAACACAGTTTAAAACACCAGTGAATCAAAGAAGAAATCACAAGGGAAATTAGAAAATAGTTAGAGATGAATAAAAATGAAAATACAACATTAAAAAACAATGAGATGAGCAAAAGTGGTACTAAAGGGAATTTACATCTATAAATGCCTACATTAAAAAAAGAAAGAACAATCTGAAATCAACAGCCTAACTTTACACCTTAAAGAACTACAAAAAGGAGAATAAACTAAAGCCAAAGCTAGGAGAAGCAAGGAAATAACAAAGATTAGAGCAGAGATCAGTGAAATACAGAATAGAAAAACCATAGGGAAAAAAATCAATGAAACCAAAAGTTGGTTCTTTGAAAAGACCAACAAAATTGACAAATTTTTAGCTAGATGGACTGAGAAAAAGAAGACTCAAACTGATTGTAAAATAGTACTAAGAATAATTGTATATGAACAAATTGAATAATCTAGATGAAATGGAATTCCTAGAAACACAAAATTCCTAGAAACACAAAACTGACCAAGACTAAGTCATGAAGAAATAGACAATCCGAGTAGACCTATAGCTAGCTGTATAATAGAATCACTGCGTAATTGAATCAGTGATCAAAAATCTGACGAGAAAAAGCCCTGGATGTGATGGCTTCAGTGGTGAATTCTACCAACATTTAAAAAAGAACTAAGACCAGTCCTTTTCAAACTTTTCCAAAAGATTAAAGAGTAGGGAACACTTTCTAATTTATTCTATGAGGCCAGCATTACCCTGATACTAAAGCCAGACAAAAACACTGCAAGAAAACTACAGATCAATATCACTTATGTACATTGGTGCAAAAATCCTCAACAAAATGCTATCAAACCAAATTTGTCTGTATATTAAAGTGATTATACAATATGACCAAGTGAGATTTACTCCTGGAATGCAAGCTTGGTTCAACATAGGAAAAAAAAAATCATTCAGTGTAATATATCACATTAACAGAATGTAAGAAGAAAAATACATGATTATCTCAATTTATGCAAGAAAAAGCACTTGACAAAATTCAATACCCTTTCATGTTTAAAAAAAAAAAAAAAAAAAGCTGGAATAGAAGGAAACTACCCAAACATAAAAAATGTATACATAAAAAATCCACAGTGAACACCATACTCAATGGTGAAAGACACTGCTTTTCCTCTAAGATCAGGAAGAAGGGAATGATGACTGCTTTCACCGCTTTTATTCAACATAGTACTGGAGGTTATAGCCAGAACAATAAAGCAAGAAAAATAAATAAAAGGCATCCAAAGTGGAAAGGAGGAAGTAAAATTATCTCTGTTTGCAGATGATATGATCTATGTAGAAAACTCTAAAGATTCCACACCCCAAAAAATCCTATTGGAACTAATAAATGAATCCAGCAGATTAGCAGGGTACAAAGTCAACACAAAAATCAGTTGTGTTTCTGTGCACTAACACTTAACAGTCTAGAAAGGAAATTACAAAAACAATTTGATTTACAATAACACCAAAAAGAATAAAATAAGAATTAACGAAGGAAGTAAGAGATTTATACAATGAGAACTACAACACATTGCTCAAAGACATTAAAGAAGACATAAATAAATGGAAACATCCCATGTTGATGGATTAGAAAACCTAATACTGTTAAAATGTCAATACTAATCACGGCAATGTATAGATTCAATGTAATTACTATCAAAATCCCAATAATGGTTTTTGCAGAAATAGAATGATCCATCCCAAAATTCACATGGGGGAATCTCAAGGGATCTTGAATAGCCAAAACAATCTTGAAAAAGAACAAAACTGGAGGATTCATACTTCCTGATTTTGAAGCTTACTACAAAGCTACAACAATCAAAACTGTGGTGTGTGGGGAGGGGTGGGCATTATAACTTAGTGGAAGAACACATGCTTAGCATGCACGAGGTCCTAGGTTCAATCCCCAGTACCTCCATTAAAAAAAAAAAACTTCCCCCCTCAAAATTCCCCCCTTAAAAAAAAAAAACAAAAACCTATGGTATTGACATGAAGGCATACATATAGATCGATGGAATAGAGAGCCCAGAACTCGCATATATGGCCCAACAATTTTTAACAGGAGTGCCAAGATCATCTAACGAGGGAAAGGGCAATCTTTTCAGTGAATGATGCTGGGAAACTGGAGAGCCACATACAAAAGGATGAAGTTGGACTCAACACCATATACAAAAATTACCTCAAAATGTATCAGGGGCCTAAGTGCAAGAACTAAAACAATAAAACTCTTAAAAGAAAACAGGAGAAAAGCTTCGCAGTGTTGGATTTAGCAGTGATTTCTTGGATATGACACCAAAGGCAGGTAACAAAAGAAAAAATAGGCAAATTGGACTTCAAGAGAATTTTAAAATTTTGTGCACCAAAAGACACTCAGTGAAGCGAAAAAACAACCCACAGAATGAAAGAAAATATTTGCAAATCATACTTGCAAAGGGATTACTATCCAGAATATATAGAAAACTAAAATTCAACAACCAAAAAACAAACAACCTGAATCAAAAATGGACAAAGAACTTGAATAGACATTTTTCTAAAGATATACAAATATTCAGTAAGCACATCAAAAGATGCTCAACATCACTAATCACTTGGGAAGTTTAAGTCAAAACTACAATGAAATACTACCTCACATCAATTAGAATGGCTATTATCAAAAAAAAACAGAAAACAAGTGTTGGTGAGGATGTGGAAAAATTGGAACCCTTGTGCACTATTGGTAGTATTTTTAAATGGTACAGCCACTATGGAAAACAATATGGTGGTCCCTCAAAAAACTAAAAATAGAATTCCCACATGATCCAACAATCCCACTTCTGGATATATAGCCTAAAGAATTGGTAACAGGGTCTCAAAGAGATATTTGTATACCCATGTTGATAACAGCATTATTCACAGTACCTAAAATACTGGAGCAGCCCCAGTGTCCACTGATGGATGAATGGATAAGCAAATGTACTGTGTACACAATGGAATATTACTCAGCCTTAAAAAGGAAGGGAATCCTGACACATGCTACAACATGGATAAAACTTGAGGGCATTATACTAAGTGAAATAAGCCAGTCACAAAAGGATAAAAATTGCATGATTCCACTTGTATAAGATACTTAGAGTAGTCAGATTCGTGGAGACAGAGTGTAGAGCTGGGATTGCCTAGGTCCGGGGGAAGTGGGGAAAGGAGAGTTATTGTTAGTGGGTAGAGTTTTAGTTTTAAAAGATGAAAAGAGTTGTGGAGATGGATGGTGGCAATGGTTCTACAACATTATGAAAGTATTTAATACCACTGAACTGTACACTTTAAAATGATTAACATGGTAAAATTTATGTGCATTTTACCACATTGAGAAAAATTGGGGGAGAAAAGGCAAGAGAAAACATGAAATTGGGGACAGTGGTTACCTCTTGTTGAGGGATATAGGAGGGAGTGTGGTGAAGAGGAACACAAAGGAAGATGCGAGTTATTACTGCTGTTTCAGCTTTCTTGTCAGGTGGTGGTCTCATGGGTGTTAACCACATGATGTTTTATAACTAATATTTTGATAAATGTCTTTTAAATGCATGAAATATTATATTTTAAAGTATCAGTGAGAAAATATTCAGAGGTGAAAGAAGGAGGGAATGTAGCTTGGAGGCAGGCCAGTTGGAGTAGTGGGCGTGGGTGGTGGCACAACCATGACATCCTGGGACCCCGGGGCCCATGGCTCTGGGAGGAGGGTGGCCCCGGTGCAGGTGGAGGAGGGCAGCCTCGGAGCCTCGCGGCGGGGCTGCAGGGCCGCTCTCGCCCACATGGGGGCGCCCCACACTGCCACATTCACCACATCCAGCCTGCGGGTGGCTGGAAAGGAGGGAAGCCGGGAGGAGGCCTTCTTGGGGAGGAAGGAGAGGGGAGGGCGGGGAAAGCATCCTGTCCGCCCACGGACTGGCCCCCCTGTCCAGGTTTCTTGTGTGGTCAGCCTTGAAGAAGGTCAGTGTGAGTTTCCTCTGGCAGCTGGAAACACAGCCGGCTTTCAGGCCCGAGGAATTCCTGCTTGTGTGTGTCAGGGCTGCCTGGGCGTGCGGGTGGGGGTGTTTGTTGTTTACTGAGGTGTGTGCAGTTGGCTTGTGCGGTGTTGGAAGTGACTGTATGTAAGTTATTGGGTGTGGCTGTGTGTTTCTCCAGGAATATAGTGGAGGGTGGAGGGGGCCGTGGAGAGGAGCAGTTCCTGCTTCCCCAGGGCTGGGGCTAGTACTAACAAGGAGGGGAGCCCACGCACCATGAGTACTCTGAACTTTCTCCCCCTCAAAGGAGTTCCAGGTCTGAAAGAGGAGGGATTGATCCTGGCTGCTGGCCATGGAGGGCACCTCCCTCAGCCAGACCCAGCAGGACTGTATACTGGGGACTTCCCCATGGGCCTGAGGACGGCCACCCCCTGCAAACCGCCTAGTGGTGGTTCAGCACCCAGGCAAAGGCTCGGATGCCACGCGGCTGCCAGGCCCTGGAGCCCGCCCAGTCCTGCTCCGGGACCTGGTGTTACCAGCTTGTGCCCGGGGCATAGCCCAGCAGAGGTCGGTGACCTGAGAAACCACCGATCTCACTTTAGACCAGAACATTTTTTTTTTTTTCTCCTAGAAGTGGTGGCAGAGAGCCCAGGTTTAAGGAGGGATGAAGGGCGGGAGAATTTGCCACCTCAAAATACACCTCTTAGACAGAAGGATTATGTTGAGCTGATTATTTTGAGAAACTGCAGCAAAAGGAGGAACTCTGAAAAACAGTGGAAATTACTTTTTTGAAAGAGAAATTTACATTTATAAAGGAATCTCCATTTGCAAGCATGTCTCCCTCAGTGGGAGATTACCCACTGAGGGAGTAAATCACAGAGATCTTAAAACTCAGTGGAGAAGCAGTGACTTAAATCTGCATAACAAACCTTACCCTTGTTTACCCTGCTCTTCGCAGTAACCTCCCAGAAATGGCTTCCTCCCCCACCCTCACCTGTCTTTCCTCTGTCTTGGCCAAAGATGGTATTTAAACTGTTGGTTTAGGCCACCTGGGAGAGTTAACTTATTTTCCCTGGGTATCTCACTTGTAGACAAGTATATACGAATAAGCTTCTGTTTGTCTCTTGTTAATCTGTCTTTTGCTACACAGGGGTCTCAGCCAAGAACTCAGAAGGGTACAAGGAAAGTTATTTTTCCTCCCCTACCGGGGGGACAGCTACCGGGGACCTAGAGGCTCCTTCCCCTCCCACTAGTTACAGGCCGGCTTCTGCACATGAATGAGCTCTGCAGGCAGTACCCTGGTCTGGCGTCTCAGCCCAGGATTTGAGAGGATTAGGCTTGGTGGAAATTAAACCCAGGGGGTGGGGGGAGGGGGAGAGCCTCAGGCCAGTAGGCTGAGGCCCTGGACCCTGTCCCAGACTAGGGGGAAAAGTAAGTCCTGCGGCTCCTCAGAGTCAGATGAGGAGGAATAGCAAGTCCCAGGCATCCTGTGGACGAGAGCAGGATGTTGCAGAGCCCAGGAGGTGCCCTGTGGGGAGGGCAAACGAGAACAAACCCTGAGGCTCTTGCTGATCTCTCTGTCCTTTTCCTGACTTCTCCGTCAGTGGCCTGTACACCCCCTCTTTCCCAGGGGCTTCAGTTCCTAGGCCCAGCCAAACAACCCTGAGAAAAGCGTGAGAGGACAGCATCTTTCTGGGATGGGACCACTCTAGAGGGTAGTGGGACCTATCTGGGAGCAGGGGGCCAGGGCACAAGGCTTAATGACTGTGAAGTCATTAATAAGAAGGCATTAGTATCAGGCCTGGGTTGGTTACAATTCCAGTTCAGCCACCTAGTATCCATTTAAATGAATAAATTGCTTAACCTAAGTGAACCTCAGTTTCATCATTTGCAAAATGAGAATAATTACCTTGCAGAATTATGAAGATTTAGAAATTGGGAATGTAGAATGCTCAATCAATAGTAAATGCTGTTACTATTGAAACTGACTCCCCCTAAAACTGAGTTCCTCTGCAAGTTTATGATTAAACTCTCTATCTAAAACTTTATTCCCTTTCTTGTCTTGTACCTATTCCCCTCAGGACTGAGGAATATCAAAGAAAAGGAGGAATTGAAATTTAGCAGGACCCTGCAGGGACCTCCCAGGTATGAAAAGCCTTTCTGTGTCCCCTGCCTCGCTCCTGCCTTCAAGGCTTTAGTCTCCTAGGCTTGAGTTCCAAAGAACAGATTCAAGCAGTTACTAATTAGGGAAGTAAGGGAATGCAGAAACAGGAAAAAACGGTCAAGAAACAATAGTTCAGCTATAAAAACTATAAAAAGCTATAAAAAGTCCTAGGGAAATACATAACAATCTGACATGTATCTTTGAGTTATCCTACGAGAACTAAGACTCACACCCAGGTGGATGTCAGGCACGCCTGCTGGATCCCAGACTGGTTAGAACCAGAAGGTTGTGATTAAGATTCCTGACATATCACCCTGTTAACTCACTGCCAACCAAACAGGAAGGTCATGCACCCCGCAACCCTCATCTCAGATGTTACCTTTAAAGACCCTTCCCTGAAAGCCACCTGGCCGTGTGGGTCCTTTGAGCATGAGCCGCCTGTCCTCGCTGGGTCACAGCTGCAGTAAGTGCTGTGCTTTCCTTCACCACAACCCACTGTCAGTAATTTGGCTTTGCTGAGTGTCGGGTGAGCAGACAACGAAAAATACTGCAAGCCATAACAATAAGCAAAGAATGCTGAAGCCATCAAGTCATCAGCGGCTGCCCGCCACCCCCAGTGAAGACAAGCCTGCAGCCCAGCCTCTGCAGCCATTCACAATGGTGCACTCTGAGGGCACTCCGAATAAGAAAGGCCAGGATACAGGCCCTAGATGGCTAGGTGCTTGTCAGAGGAACGAATTCATTGAGCCCAAATGTTTGCTCCCTCCCATACATAGAAAAGCACTAAATTCTTTAACTTGAGTTGTCTGGTTTTCTTTAGTTAACAAGTAACCTTTTAATGTTCCAACTGCTTGGTCTTTATTGTAAAACTCCTATATATCCTAGCTTCTCCCCTACCTCTTCCGAGCAGTCCCTCAGAGTGATCTGAGAGGCTGTCATCCAGGGCTCGAGTCCTCAGAATCGTCCAGCAAATAAAACATAATTCTCAACTTTTAGACTGCATTTATTTCAGTCGACAAGACCCAAATTTGGTTCAGTAACGCTATCATTATTTTCCAATGCCTAGACCCATGTGGGATGGCTCCAGGCCTCTCTCGCAGGCTGTGACAAAAGAAGTCCTATAATTGGCCTGAGCTACTGCCCTGTGATAGTGAATCAGTAAGAAGTTATTGTGTTACCCAGACAGTAATGGGGTTAATGTCTCAGTTGAGGACAGCCTCTGGAAAAATTCCTTGATTGTAAGGGCTGAGTCTATGGGATGGCAGGCAGCAAGGCCCAGGTGAGCCTCTCATTACATCTGGGATCTCACAGCAGAAGACACACAGAAGGAGGCCAGGGGTGGCTGCCTGTCTCTATTGTCTGCCCCAATAGAAGCGGGGGCCCCTGGGCTCTGACTAAGGCTGTGCTGATGTCCCTTGTACCTTTTCCGTCATGGGTATGAGATATCAGGGGTCAAGCTACTCCAGTGCTGGGGGAAGAGAGAGGCCTAAACTTGGGCTATTGTGCACAGCCTTTCCCTTCTCCCTGCATATCCCTCCCTGCTCCAGAACCTCTCAGGCATCCTGTTGAAACTCCCTTAGGTGAGGCAGAGAGAAGCCTCCCTGGTTCCTGGCACATAGTAGCTTAATAATAATGAATAAATAAATATCAATAAATATTGCTGGAACTGAATTGTGTGCAGGCCATAAGGTTGATGGGAGGGAAGGAACTTCATGTGAATTCAGTCCAGAATTCAAGGTGGGGAGCCTGTGGGTGGGTACCACCCAAGGCCAAGTGCTAGGAGCTGATGGGGCCCCACCTTTCCGGGTGTGCCTGCTTTGAAACCTGGCAGCCACCCCAGGTTCCTCCCTGCTCCTACTCCCCTCTGTTCACTCTGCCTCCTCCTAGACTCCCTTGAACCGGCTCTACCTTTTCCCTTGTCTTCCTCCCAGCAACCATATTTCCAGTCCAGACCACTGCACTATTGTATTTGAAATCCTTCTCACTTCCAACCGACTGCACAAACCACATTAAAGTGATATTACTGAGACCAAAATGGTGAGCGTTCTCCCTGCTTGAACTCTACCATGCATCCCCATTGCCCACAGGATAAAATTCAAATTATTTAAAAAATGACATGTAAAGCCCCATGAGATCTCCATGCTCCTGTTTTCCTCTCTTTCATTTCTTACTCACTATCCCCACCCACCACTCTGTGCACTGGTCAGACTGAACTGTCCACTCATGGAAAATGCCAAGCACCCTTTATCTTCGAGGGTTTTCTATGTGTATATGCTTTCAGGGTGGAAATTAGCATTGTCTCATAGACACACATGCACACACACCTTGTTTCCTCCTGCTTAGTCTGGTTAATTTCTAGTTCTTCTTTAGGCCTCACGTTAGACACCACTAGTACTGGGAAACTGGCACTTTCCTCCCTTCCCTCTTCACCCCCCAAGACTGGCCTGGGTGCCCCTCCCCCAGTCTCCCAGCTCCCTGTGCTCCCCAGGCTTTTACAACATTGACCGCTTGCCTTTGCAATCCCAGTTTTTGCTCCCCCTGGAGCCTGCTCACTTCTTCAGGTCTCCCAGGACCTGGCCCAGTGCTGGCACATGGCAGGCGTGTAGCCATAACCAGTGTTGGCCAGAGCCCACCTTTGTTCGGCATGTGCTGTGTGCCAGACCCGGGAGGGTGCCTCCAGTCATACATGCAGTTAATCCTCCCGTGGCTGAGTAGCACCCAGGATCTGTTCCCACCTGTCTGCTGTCCTTTGGAGGCAGGAAGCTAAAGCCTCACCTCCCAGACCAACTCCTTTGGGAGTAGAGGGTTCATATTGTGATAACGTGGAGACCCACTTGGGATTTGGAAGGTGGAAGGGAGCCTTCCTGCTGCTTTGGCTGCTCCCTTCTGGCCAGCAGGGTCATACAGATGTGCATCTTTTCCTGCAGTGGTGTCCAGTGTGTGGTCCCCACCCACCGCAGCAGCAGCAGAGGTCCTGCCTGCTCTCTGGATCACAGCCATGTCAGTGTGTCCTGAACCCAGGAGTGCCAGTGGCAACCTCCAGTTGCCCACCTTCCTCTCCTGCCCAGGCCGAGGGAGCAGATCCTCTGGAGACTCAGCCCTTCCTCCTCCCCTCCCCGATCCAGCCATCCAGCCATAATCCCCTGTATCAAATCACTTTCTGCTCAAAATACCTCGACTGGTTCCTAATTCCAGCACTGAACTCTGGCTGATACGACCATTCTTATCTTATTTTACAGATGAGGAAACTGAGGCACAGAGAAGCAAAGTGATCTTCCCAGAGCCACACAGCCAGTGAGTGGTGGGGCCAGGTCTTCCTGAGCCCAGAGCCCACTGCCCATCTTGCCTGGGTGAGTATGTGTTGGTGTTGCCAGGTGTGGGCGGAGGCTTTCAGGCAGTGGGTGGGGCTGACTCCCATGGCAGGTCCTGAGCAGACTCCCAAGGTGTCTGTTCCTTCCTGAGAAGCACAAGCAGCTCAGCTTCCTGGGGACTGACCCCGAGGTCGGGGCTGGCCCGTAGGGGAGGTGTGGGGCAGGGAGGCTGCTGAGAGAGCCCAGGCTGTCTCGGTGCCACCTGCCAGGGTTGGAGCTGATCAGCAGTGTTTGGAGAAACATTTCAGTGATGAGTGCAAAATCACGAGACGGGGATGGGGAGGTGGAGGTGTCACCAGGGTCAGGAGGCTGACATGGTGGCACCACCTTGGTGAACTTGTGGTGCTTTGTTCTTATCAGTGGCCCAGGGTTGAATGGAGCCTGAGAGCCGGCCAGACATCTGAGGCTCGTGTGTGTGTGTGTTAGAGAATTCACAGGGAGAGTATGGCCTGCACTTAGATGGACTGTTCCTGCAAGCATGCTGCGCATACTCCCTCCTGTTAGGCAGCTAAAAGTATAGGGGAGGCGAAGGATTGTCTAGGGAGGAGAAAAGTAAACCCAGAGGAGTTGACTGATGCTTCAAGTACTGAAAGAACACCAGTCTGTGTCTGACTACATCTGAGGACACCGAGCAGGGAAGCCAGTGGGCCAGCCGCTCTCAGGAGACAGAGCCTCCTCTGAAAGAGTCTCCATTCATTTACTCACTCTTTCTTTCATATTTGCCCTTTGAGGCTCATTCCTTTTTTTTTTTAATTTTTTTATTGAAGTGTAGTTGATTTACAACGTTAGTTTCAGGTGTACAGCAAAGTGATTCAGTTATTCATATACATATATATTTTTTCTTTTCAGAGTCGTTTCCATTATGTTATTATAAGAAATTGAATATAGTTCCCTGGGCTATACAGTAAGTCATTGTTTATCTATTTTATATATAGTAATGTGTGTCTGTTAATCCCAAATCCCTAATTTATTCCTCCCCGCCCTTTCCCCTTTGGTAACCATAGTTTGTTATCCATGTTCATGAGTCTGTTTTTGCTTTGTAAATAGACATTGTATCTTTATTTTTAGATTCCACATATAAGTGACATCATATGATATTTGTCTTGCTCTGACTTACTTCACTCAATATAATAATCTCTAGGTCCATCCATGTTGCTGCAAATGGCATTATTTTATTCTTTTCTATGGCTGAATAATATTCCATTGCATGTATATACCACATCTTCTTTATCCAGTCATCTGTCAGTGGACATTTAGGTTGTTTCCATGTCTTGGCTACTGTAAATAGTACTATGAACATTGGGGTGTATGTATCTTTTTGAATTAGAGTTTTCTCCAGATATATGCCCAGGAGTGGGATTGCTGGACCATATGGTAAGTCTATTTTTAGCTTTTTAAGGAACCGTCATACTGTCTTCCATAGTGGCTGCATCGTTTTACATTCCCACCAATAGTATAGGAGGGTTCCTTTTTCTCCACATCCTCTCCAGCATTTATCATTTGTAGACTTTTAATTTTTTAATTTTATTATTATTTTTTTGTAGACTTTTTAATGATGGCCATTCTGACTGGTATGAGGTAATACCTCATTATAGTTTTGATTTGCATTTCTCTAACAATTAGTGACGTTGAACATCTTTTCACTTGCCTATTGGTCATCTGGCTGTCTTCTTTGAAGAGATGTCTATTTAGGTCTTCTGCGCATTTTTTGATTGGGTTGTTTGTTTTTTTGATATCAAGCTGTATGAGCTGTTTGTGTATTTTGGAAATTAGTCCATTGTTGGTCACGTCATTTGCAAGTATTTTCTCCCATTCTGTAGGTTATCTTTTCGTTTTGTTGATAGTATCCTTATCTGTACAAAACCTTTTAAGTTTAATTAGGTACCACTTGTTTATTTTTGCTTTTATTTCCATTACTCCAGGAGCTGTTTCAAAAAAAATATTGCTGCAATTTATGTCCAAGAGTGTTCTGCCTGTTTTCCTCTAGGACTTTTATAATATCTGATCTTACATTTAGGTCTTTAATCCATTTTGAGTTTAGTTTTGTGTATGATGTTAGAGAATTTTCTAATTTCAGTCTTTACAGGTAGCTGTCCAGTTATCTCAGCACCACTTATTGAAGAGACTGTCTTTTCTCCATTGTATAATCTTGCTTCCTTTTTCATAGATTGACCATAAGTGAGTTAATTTCTGGACTTTCTATCCTGTTCCATTTATCTGTGTGTCTGTTTTTGTGAGGCCCATTACTTTGATGGTCCCTTTGTGTGGTTGCCAGAAAAGATGATACAGGAAAAATGTGGGGTGAGAGGATGGCTGCTTCCCAGGTCTCAGTTGAGTCCTAGGACATGCCCTGCCAAGTGAGGGTCCTTGATTTCTAACAGCAAAGAATTCAAGAGCTAGCCATAGCAGAGTGAAGGTAGATTTATTCAGAGAGATACATACTCCATGGAGTACAGGCCGTCTCAGGCCAGAGAGGCCACGAGGCATGGGGGTGGGTGTTTAGTTCTGAGTGCGGTCCGTCTCACTCAGAATGGAGAATGGCCTCTTTCTTTCTTTTATATTTTAGCAAATGAGTGCTATCATGTAACAAGCATAATCAGATACTCCATGCCTCATAGAGACATTTCAAAGGAAAACACATTTTCCTGAGTTTCTTTGTTGATTAGTACCTTTCAATACACCGCCTTTCAGCAGGTGAACACTGTTGTCTTCGCAGTGACTTTAAGCGTGCTAGTTGCCCAAGTGAGGCCTGGGGAATGCTGCAGGGTTGCCCGTGCCTATAATGAGAATTTACATTCCTAGAGATTTGAGGTGACTCAGACATTAATTCTCCACTGCCACCTGTCTGCCAGCAAAAGTCCAGCCAAAAGGTAGGAAGGGGAGGGAATGTGACAATGGGTGTAGAACACAGACACTTTTTCATTCATTTCTCTGAGGCCGCAGGGATCTATCTCTGGCCTTTCATCGTACCTGGGCTTGCGAAACACTGCTGGTAATTCACTTGAGTTCCTGAAATTCACCCTCTGGATTTTAGGGTCCTCATCACACTGTGCTATAAGCACTGATTTTCTTTTATTGCCCCCAACAAACAGAGCTTCATGAAAACAGAGACCAGTTCTCATTCACTTTCCTATCTTCCTAGCCTCATGCAGGACCTGGCACGTGGTCTGTGTTTAACACATGCTCGCCGGTAGGTTCTACCATGGCCCCACACAGCTCTCTCAAATGCTCTTCGTGAGAAATGCAGCCTTCCCTTTCTCTACGTAGCTCAGATGCCACCTCCTGCAGAAGCTTCCCCAGCCCCTCAAACCAAAAGGACTCAACAAATTTGCATGTTGTTCCCTCTCATCTCAAGAAGCTCACAGTCTGGAAGGGGTTTAGAAAAGCCAACTTAAGTGTACAATGCTCTGTGGTGCTAGGAAAAATTGTGAAAGACTTTAAAATGGGCAAAGGATCACTGGGCATTCTTTCAGCAGAATGCTGAGTTGTCTAGGGTTCTAGACTGTCTGATTCTATAGGGAACTGACTGCACATTTAATTGTCTTTTGCTGGTCTACTTTATAACTCTGCAGGGCTGGAAGTTAACTTGTAGAGGGCTAATGTTGGTGCAGGTGTTTGCTGTCTCATGTGTGATGCAAATCATTCCTGTTCATGGTAATAGAAATGAGTTCTGCCTGGTAGAGAATAAATTTTCATAAGTCCAATTCTCATTTGAAAGTTGTAAAATCTTACTGGTTCTCTCCTTAACTAATGAGTCATATAAACATGTTAATTTTATTTCTGCATGAGTCATGATTTTACCATTTTGAAAATTATGCTTCAGTGGTAAGAACTATTCATGACAAAGGTGATAGAACTTCCTGAGCATTTATTATGTTAGGTACTATGCTAAGGTCTTTATAGTTGTTGCCATATTTAATCCTCATAGCAGCCCTATAAGGTAAGTCCTTTTATTAGCCCATTTTACAGATATAGAAACTGAGGCCTAGAGGGTTAAATAACTTGCTTAAGAACCTAGGCCACCCAGTGGCCTATCTAGAGTTTGTATTCAGAGACCTGGGATTTGACACAAAGATTCATACTTTAACTTAACCAAACACATAAAGGTGGTTAAAAACAATAGGAGGAATCAGGTAAGGCCTCCATTAGGAGGAGACATGAACCAAGTCTCAAAGGATGATTAGGAATTGGCTCAGAGGAGAAAGGAGGGAGGGGTTTCCAGGCACAAGTCAGCATGTAGGAGGGCAGGGATGTCTGTAACAAGGACCTGAAATTAAGGATCTAAGAATTTCAGTCGGGCTGGAGAGCAGGGTGTGGGCTGAGCACTGGGGCAAGAGATAAGACTGCAGAGCTAACAAGAAGGGCCGTCTAGGTCAGGCTAAGAATTTTGGACTTTATCCTCAAACTACAGGATTCAAAGGAGAGGAGGGAGTGACGTGATTAGATGAGTTTTCCTATTTTTGTCTTTATTTCTTTTATTTGAAGTTATCAAAGCAGCTGAGAAATTTGGCCTTTTTAAAAAACCATTTTGGCGGTAGTGTTGAGCCTGGATTGGAGCTAGTGAGGGCAGAGACAGGGAAGCCTGTGGCAGGAAAAAGGAGGGCATGGGAAGGAGAAACAGGACAGCAGTTCAGTCCTGGAGTTTGGGCCACTTGATGAGGTATGTAGGGGTGGGAATGAGGAGAGGCGGGGAGGGGCTGGGGTGTAGGTAGTTTAGGAGCTCCCCCAAAGCTCAGAACACTGTTTCCTGCAGGCCTGTTCATGCTCATTCTCAGCATGAGAAACAAGATAGCACTTGGGATTTAAGTTGAAGCCTTGTTACCAAAGTCCCTAAAGCTCCCATTCTGAAAAGCATATGTAAATAGGGCCTGACACAAAAACACAGGGGCCCTTTTCTTTTGGCTTCAAGGGAAAAAAAAAAAAAGATAGGAAAACAAAAATTAAACACAATGACATGAACCATTATAAACCTTCTCTTGGTAATTATGCACATACAGATTGTCAGCACACCAGGTGATTTTTAATCCCAGCCCAGTTCCCCTCCTGGTTTCTTAATGGCTGCTGGCCACTTCCTCTTGGGACCTGGCCAGAGTAAGCTCAGGAAATGCAAACTTTTAATTCTGGAATCAGTAAAGCATATTAGGAAAGGAAATCTCACAAGTGAAGAAATCACATTATGAATTCCAAAGCCAAGGAAAAGGATTGTAAGTCAGATTGTGAAATCACTGGAGACAGGACCCTTTTACTCACTTTGGTGCAAGTGATTGATCTGGTCTCTACTCCCCAAAGTTACCCAGGATTCTACTTTTCATTCTTGTATGTTTCTAAACCTCCATCCAGTACAACCTTCAGCTGTAGCCACTGAGCTCTCTGCAGTCGCTTTGCAAGCTTCTGACAGCAGGGGTTGGGAAGGGGGTTGCCCTGCTAGGATGAAGTCCCAGCTAAAGGATCATTGTTTTTCATTTATACCCATGTCCCCAGGATTTTGCATGAATCAGAAGATAGAACATACTTGAAAGGCCTTGGCACACCCTGATGAGCTATACAGAAATTACCAGCTGTTCTTTATTGTTCTGGCTGATGACTTAAATGACACTATTTAATTTTTATAACTACCGTGAGTTCAATACTACAATGCACTCAGCTGCATGCAGTGTACATTCACAATCCTCACAATAATTTTATTACATTTAATTTACCAGGAGGTTCAGAGAAATTAACTTACTCAAGAGGATATGCTTTTTGTCCTAAAACAGACAAAGGCCCTCGTGAGATTGGGTTAGATTGGGTTAGTACGTGCTGTACCATCACAGCACTTACTAGTTAGATGAATCAATTAATGAAGGTTGATCTTAAATCCATTGCTCTGTTCTGAATACTACCATTTTCCTTAAAACTTACTGTTCATTGCCTTTCCCTACTGGAAAGTAAGATCCATGGAAAGATATATTATTTTGTTCATGGCTAGATTCTGAAAGCCCAGAACAATGCTTGGGAACTGTAAGGGTCCAATAAATACCTGTTAGTAAATAAACAAATGATAGCTGTGCAAACAAGCAAATTCTTTTTGTGACATCGTAGTTTTTTTTTTTTTTTTTTGGATGCTGATCTCAGTAAGATAACGTTCTGACAACTGTAACTAACGTGGCTAAGTGCAGAATGCTCTGGCTTCCTGAGTTAAATATTTACCTGTAGTTGAATAATGATCAAAAGAGGAACCACAGGAATGCTGTCCCCAGGAGCACTGACTGTGTCAGGAAGGAGTCACTAGTGGTTGCCACAGGCGGCCGTGGACTCTATACTCCACAGCTTTGTCCAGCACCAGCAAAATCATGCCTAGAGACCACTGTGCTGTTGACTTCCATTTTATTCACCCCCCCTTTACCAGATGCAGTTCTTGTAGAAGCAAAAAAAAAAAAAAAAAAGTAACCTGTTTGTAATAATCAGCTTCATTCTCTTAGGAGTCATGTGTCTCTTGCCAAAACCCTTCTAGATCAAATGTACTGTTTTTTCCTCTTTGTGAACCAGAAGTATGTGCTTCATTATTTTGTTTTAGTATAAAAGTAACAATCACATCAACAACATTTGGAATATAGAAAAATTATCTCTAATTTTACCATGCTTACAAAATGCCTAGTATATTTGCATACATCCTTTATCCCCTGTGCATGTGTACGTATGTATTATGAATACACACACACCATGGTGGTTTGCGTTCTGCTTTGTCATTTAACATTGTGCCATGTGTGTATCATCAGGACTTCATAGTCATCCATTTAAATAGTTATTGATATACATTTTAGAAATTTTCAAAGAAATTGATAATTTCAGACACCTAACTCTCTTATATAAATTCTAAATCTGGAATTCTTAGGGAAAAGATGTAAACTCATGGTATCTGACACATACTACGAAACTGCTTTGCCAACATGGCAACATGTAACAATTTATTCAGTCACCAAGTGATGATAATTTTAATCAATTATCAATGTAGGGAAAAATAGAAACCTCATCCATCTTTCAGTTTACATTTAAGAACACTGCTAGGGACAGAGAACTTTAATCATGATTGGTTACCAGTTATGTTTCTTCTCTTTTAAAATCATCACAAATATTGAGGGGTGTCTCTTCCCTGTGGAGGCAGTGAACAGTTAAGAGTACCAAGAGCAAGGGTTTTGGGATTCAAATCCATTTTAATCAAACAGCTGGACATATATGCACCAACCTCATGAGTTGTTAGTTTCATCCATTCATTACCAAAGACAGACCATTCCATTTGTAAGACTAAAAGGAGGATCTGATCAAAAAGGAGAGTTTGCTCATTTCATTAATATTCTTATCTATGTCACTCCCACACTATCCTCTGAAAGTAAGGATCTACCCACCTTGGGAATCAGAAGAGCTCAATTTTTTCCCAAATATTACTTTTCTTTGATTTTTTTTTTTCAATAGTCAGATGCTTACACTTATTAAGTCCTTGCTTAACAGGAGCTGTCCCAACTAGCCTTCATGACAACCCTCAGGGGGTTGGTACTCATTATTAACACCTTACGGAAGAAAACACCTGATGCTTAGGTGTGAAGTCACACAGCCTCTGTCTGAATCCAGGCCACCTACTGTGTTAAGCACCAGCAGTCTGTGATGATTCCTATGCTAGCTTTAGGAAGTGAAGGTGATAAAGTCAGCAAAAAGTAAGTAAATCAATGCTGTTCACAGCAGGAGAAAAGTACTCTACCAGTCACGCTCATTTGAATGATTTTGTCACTATGGTCCAGACTAAATGGAGGAAAGGCTGACTGAATCTAAAACCCTAAAGCTAGAACAACACATTTCAGGAATGATGTACTTGAAACCTCTTTGCGTGCATCTAAAATCTGAAGCAGTGTGGTGTGATTGCTTACATTTGGATAAGCCAGGCAAGCTTGGCTGTCATTTCCTATCAGGTTTTCATAATGGCACAAGTCTATTATTAACGTCTTTCTTCAAGTGCCTGACCTGATTATTAAAACAAGGCATGTTACAAAGGTGGACATCCACTGTTAACGTTCACCTTTTCCCATCTTTCCAACTGAAAGTTTGCGGGTGGGGGGAAAATCTTAATAATTAAGTTTATTATACTGTGAACCATTTGCTAGGGAAAGTAAAACCCAGGCACAGGTTTTTCATATAAACCAATCAATCTCAAATTCAATATAATAAAACACTGGCTCATACAAAAATATTAAGTGGCTTTTAACAACTTTTTTCCTTTTTAAAATACAGGATTAATATTGACATATGTAAATATGGTCATCTTACCATGATCACCAGACACTGTCCAACCTATCAGGTTCTTAAATAATTGTCCAGTTTTGAATCAGGAGGCTGTTTCAGAATGTACCCTTGAAGAGTCCCAAGCCTTTTTGGGCACAGCTACTTAAAGAACTGTATGCTCTCTCTGTGACTTACAGAGACAGAGGGTGTGGGACAGAGGAAAGCAAAGATAGGTGGGTACTCTATGCATACATCTACTTTCTCAGAGCAGTCACTGAGAGTGTGTCACTGAAATAAAACTTAAGTCTAGTCAGACCTCCTGTGGAGCAAGGGATAACAGACTGCCCAGTCAGGAAGCCCAGATGCATCCAGTGTTGAACACAACACTGCAACACAGAGAGGATTAGCTACAAGGAGTAGATGGCAGACTAGGCCTATTACTGAGTTTTAGTGTTGGCTCTGTTACCAAAACTCATCTTGAATAAATCCCCTAAGCTGGTATCTTCAGTGGGAGAAAGTCAGCGTTGGACAGGGTGATAAAAGGTTTAGTCCAGCCTTGAACCAGTTTTTGAACTTTGCTACTGAATACAGCAACTTCAGAACCCTTCCTTCTAAGAGGTGGTGGTCAATCTGCACCAAAAAACTCCCACTTCAAAAACAAGATTAACTAATGAAAAAAAGACTAAGCAGGGTCTTATAGGTGTAGCTTGACACCTGGGATGGGGAAAGCAATCCTATACAACTGGTTTACTTTTTCCCCCCACTTTTTTTTACTTGTATTACTCAACTGACAGTAGAGTAGAGATTCTCATTTTTATAGAAGGGGAAAGAGGAACAGAGGTTAGGTTCATGGAAAATGGCAGAGTCCAAACTGGAGCCAAGCCTGCCAACATCACAGCAGGCTCCTCCTCTAAAATTCTTCCTCCATCTGCCATGACACTTGGTCACAGAAAGGGAGTTTTCATTGTATCCTTAAGGTTAACTACTCTGGTTTCAAATTGCTTTCAGAAAGGTAGTTTCAAAATTCCTCTCCTACCTGCTTTAAAGAGGTAAAGAGAAAAATCAAAACAAACCATGTACACAAATCCCAAGCACTTAAGCTGAATGATTTAATATCAGCAAGGGCCAAATTGAATCTTGATAATAAAAATGGAGACATGCAATATTTTCCTCAAGAAAATAAACATTTGGAGGAAGAAACATTTCTTAAAAAAAAATTTATTTTAAAAAGCCAGCCTCTTAAACAAGGTTTCATATCTATACTTCCATACTGTCAATTACAATATTTTAAAATACATTGAATATAATTCACTGAATGTCTATCATTATCTTCCTGCCTCAATTTAAAACATATCAGGTTAAAAAAATATTTACAGTTTTCATTCTGGTCCATCCTCCTTCCTGTCCTTATACTAAACCCATTTCTCTGCTACCTTTCAGATAAGTGAAAAGGGTCACAAAACCTTTAGATCTGTGTAAAGAGTAAGAAAATGTGTCCAGTAACTCTAAGCAAAACATAATTTTCTTTAAGGCCTTCTCATAAAAAGGAAAAGGAGTTACTTATTGATAAGCCCACTTAGCAACTTCTCTCCCAGTCTTACCCTTACTGGTTTGCCTGGGCCAAATCTCTCTGGCTGTCTTTAATTAACGAACATTGAAAACACAAACAAACAAAAAACTGAACACACAAAGACAGTATCTCTCACACAATGCTAAGGTAGATGCAGATATAAATGGAACCACTATGAATCAAAGGGGAAGAATTCCAGGAAAAACAGAAAAAAAAGATTGCAAGTCTCACAGTTTAACTGAGGTTTTGAAAAAAACCTAAGGTGAATTCAGCTGCTGTTTGAAATATCTGTCTACATTTAATTTACTAAGGAGGCACAAATATATTGTTTTGTATATTTTAATACTAACTTTTACAGTGAAAAAACCAATACCATGTGATCTCAAAAGGGGCAAGGATCTATAACCACTCAAAATGTGTCTTTGGACAGGGGAACAAAAATAGTAATTTAAGGAAGTCAACTCTCGAGCATTCGGCTTCTAATAAGCAACTCAAGATACTGGAGAGGTGTTGATGAGCACAATGCATCTAGAACAGCCAGGATGTTTCCAAAGTTTTATGCCTTAAATTTTCTAAATACATATTTAGCAAGCATATATGCCAGGCAACTATTGATGCTAGGAAAATATTTTAGTCAGGATATTATAAAACCCCCAACTTTAAACAAACATTTCTGTTCATAAATCTTCCAATGACAATGTCTGACAATATATTATAAATAACAATGAAGCAAGATTAATTTTAAATTTTAGATTTGCCTCAAACTAGTTATTTTTTCCTTGTAACGGAATGCTTCAAATGGGTGAATTAAGCAGAATGGTTTAAAAAGTTAAGGCTCCCTAAAGAGTTCTAAAGAATAAAACTTAAGGCACATATTAAAATCTTCATGACACTGTTAAAAGCTAAGATTTAAACAAACAAACAAACAAATAAACAAACAAAAACCCAACTTCCTTCCCACATTCTTTTTCAACCACTCCCTCCCCAAAGGCTATGGTATTTTTAATTCAGACTACTGGTAAGGAGTGAAACAAAAATTCCATCAACGAACCCCTGCAAATGATTCCCACGCAAATGTCCAGTATTTGCATTGAGCACCACTGGTAGATCACAGGCCAATAGAATATTTCATGAGCTACTCCATTTACCCTTCAGCCCCGCAAGTTCAAACTGGACTCTCCTCCTCTTTGGGGCCTCCTTCTATGCCTTTCTGCTCTGGAGATTCTGCTGCATCACTGACTTCTTTTGGCTTCTCAGCAACATCAATACTGGTCTCTTCCTCTTTACTTTCCTTTTTCTGCTGCTTCTCTGCTTTCTGTTCTTTTGCCAGAAGTCGATAATTGATGCCCATGCCAATGAAGAGATAGATGCCTGAGACAATAAGGATTACGCCACATGCCCAGTATGTGTATTTATAGTCTCCATATATGTCATTCAGACTACCTAAAGATGGCGAAAAAAAAAAAAAAAACGTTATGTGGGAGAACAATTATATCTTTTCCCAAATAAAGCTCAAGGATACACTTAGAAAAATGTCCACCCAATCCTCAAAGCCCACGAATGAAAATTAAGTATAAAAAGGAACAGGTGAAAATTGTCTGATCTTTTGTTTATGACATCACACTGATTCTGGATGGCCTAGAATATTCTGTTCTTTAGAAACTTGAAAATAATTAAATCTCGGCAAATTTGAACTGGGAAAGACTTAGAGATCACATAGGATTAATTCTTTCAATATACAGTAGAAAAATTTGTTGCTCAAAAGAGGTTTGGGAGTCTTGCCCAAGGCCACAGAGCGATTTCCACTCTCTCAGGACAATGTTCTTTCTCTGACATCAGTGTTTCCCAAAGAGCAATCCTGTGAGCACTCATACTATGCTAAAATATTAACTGACAGCAATACCTTTACACCATTCTAAGTGCTTAATATTCACTACAGGAAGATTCTATCATCATTCCCGTTGTATAACGTAAAAACCAAAGTTCAGAAACCTTAAGTAACTTGTCCAAGGTCACAAAGTGACCTAGTGTGTGAAATAGGTTGGCTTGAAACCCACCAGGTCTGACTCAGGCCTCCACCCACAACTCTATGCTACAGGACACCTCCCTAATGTTTCCAAAGTCAAGCAAATTTGGAAATGACATATCATAGTCTTTTCTATTAAAGCCTTTTATGAGGTCTGATAGTAAAGAAACTCATTTACTTTGATGTTTCTGAACTTTTTTGGCCATGAAATCCTTGTTATAGTAAAATGTATTAGCATCTCTACAAACTAGTATTTCAAGGAATAAACTATGGAAAACTCTACACCCATAAAGAATATAATAACCAGTTCAAATAGGACTCCATACAGTTTTCCAGCTCAGGGCATCACTCACTCAGCAATGCTTATTGGGTCTCTATACACACACCAGGCACTGGGTCCACTAGGCCCTGAGTTAAGGGTGAGCAAAAGAGGGAACATCCATACAGTTCAGTGGAGAGGAAAAATGTTAACCCAGTAAGTGCATACACTGTGACAAGTGCTACAGGGAGGGCCTGAGAGCAGAGAATAGGAGGTTGAGGCCAGCAAGTAGGGTCAGGAGGGCTTTTCTTAAAGTGTAAATAAACTTCACCAAGACTTACAGGAGGATAGGAGTTATCTGGGAGAAAGGAGATGGGAAAAGTATCCAGGCAGAGAAGAGCTTGTGCAGAGGCGGGTGGTAGGAGGAAGCAGAGGGTGTGAGAGGGGAACCAGAGAGAGCAACTGAGTGGTGGGAATGAGGCTGGAGAGGTGGGTGGGCAAGGCCACACAGAGCCTTGCGGGCCATGGTAGGGAATCTGATCTTCACCCTAAGATGTGGGAAACAACTGGAGTGTTCTAATCAGCTGGAATATCAGGTTTGCATTAGCAAAGATAATTTTGCCAGCAGAGAAGAAAGGGGATTGAGGGCTGGCTAAGGTGGATATGGGTAGACCAGTTAGGAGGCTACTGGAGCAGCCCAGATACAAGACAGGAACTATGGATAAGGGTAATGTTGTCATGGAGAAAATGGGCAGATTAGAAAGAGCTTTACCAAGTGAAAAGTGACAAGACGTGGCAACTCTGTCGGGTATGGGGAGGAAAAGCGCAATATCAAAAGACAGCTGCAGGTCTTTCTTTTATGTATCACCACTCACCCCCCAAATCACACTCATACAAGCCTGGGTCACAACCGGAAGAGCCAATTATTTTTCACCATATGTTATATTTTAAGTTATTAATTTAAAAGATGAAGTATTTAATAACCTTAGGAAACAGTTCCCAATTATATACTCACTTACTAGCTCTGTGATGCAAGGCACATTATTTCACCTTTCGAAGACTATTTCTTCACTTACGAAGTAGGAACTGTAACAGTCCTACCTCATAGACTTGTAAGATATAGGAGGATACAGAAAATGGTTAGGGCAGTACTTGGTATACCATGGACACTCATGGTAGCTATAATTTATTATTTTAATTATTACTACTGAAATAAACTTCATTATTAAAATGCAATCACTACCAGTGCTTTAGAGGTAGAGTTGTATTTTACATGTTTTTCTACAGTAAGCATGTAAGTTTTATGAAAAGGAAATACTTTTTAAAACCAATGCTATTTGTAAAATTATTTAACTCCCCTTTCAGCTTGATGATTCATTTTAATTCAGTTCTGTAAGTATTTGAGCAATTATGCTGTGCCAAGCATTGTATCAGCACAGAGGGTACAGAAATAAGAAAGACTAGCCCTCTGCCATCAAGCAGCTCACTGATTCCTGCTTTCTCTCACCTTCCCAATTATCTATGCTTGTTTTTTAACAGAACCACAGAAATAGGGACATACTATACCTAAAAGCGGTGGCCCCAGGAGGACAGGACAGCATTCCACAATGGTCACCAATCCCACGGCACTAGAGAACCTCTGGGGTCCAACAAGGTCCATCAGTGTTTCAAATAATACTGAACTGAGCCATCCAAATGCAAATCCAAAGAATCCCGCGTAGACACAGAACCCTATATAGCTGGAGGATAAAGGTGCTAGCAGATGACATACTCCATTTGCAATAATGGAAGCAGCAAAAAAATACTGGACTCGAGGTCTTATCCACTTTGTGTTGGCTACAAGTCCCATAGAAGGCCTGGCTACCATGTCAACAAAAGCCAGAATAGAAAGAAGGAAGGCAGCTTTCTCACTAGAGTAATGCTGACTCTTGCCATAATTACTAAGAAAGACTAAAGGTGTAAATAGTCCAAAAAACATGAGCACATTTCCAGACAGGTAGAGCAAAAAGCCTCTGTGTGCAAACAGGGATAAGTCCAGGAATTGATTAAGTGTCTGGAAGACTGATCGTTTCTCTTCTTTGGGGTTTCCTCCAATAAGATCTGTATTTGCATCACTTGCTCCTTTTATTGCATCAGATTTTCCAGCTTCCTGAATGGATTCTTTAGACCTATGTTTCTCTGCAGTGCTTGGCTTGGGCCCTATAGGTCTCATCAGAGATCCTGCTACACAGCAGTTTAACAGTAAGCCCCCAAGAATTAGGAAGCTTCCTCTCCAGCCAAAGATGCCAAAGAAAGCCTGGTTCAGGGGGGCCAGGGTAGAGAGGAACACAGGACTGCCTGCCATGGCCAGTCCATTTGCCAATGGTCGCCTCTTGTAGAAGTATTTGCCAATCATGGTCAGAGCTGGATTCAAGTTGAAAGCAAGGCCAAGACCTGGGGAGAGGGGAAAAAAGAATCACACACTACAATAAAATGTCAGAAATATATTCAGAATTACTTAACCAGACAAATAAATTAAAACAAAAGCTATATAATTCAAAATGATACAAATGAATAGGAAGACAATCTATGCTCATGGGTTGGAAGAATTAACATTGTCAACATGTCCTTATTACCTAAAGCAGTCTACAGGTTCAATGCAATGGCTATAAAAATCCAAAGTACATTTTTCACAAAAATAGAACAAAAAATTATAAAATATGTGTGGAATCATAAAAGATCCAATGTTCATATTCATAGCAGCATTATTTACAATTGCCAAGTTATAGAAACAACCTGTGTCCGTTAATAGACGAATGGATAAAGAAGATGGGGTGTGTGTGTATATATGTATATATGTATATATATATATATATATATGCAATGGAATACTACTCAGCCATAACAGAAAAGATAAAATATTGCTATATCCAACATCATGGCTGCACCTTAAGGGTATTATGCTAAGAGAAATAAGTCAGAGGAGAAAGACAAATACCATGATTTCACTCATACGTGGGATATAAAAAACTAATAAACAAACAAAAACAAAATAAATTAACAAACCAAACTAAACAAAAACAAAATAAATTAACAAACCAAACTAAACAAAAACAAATATGTAGATATAGAGAACAGAGTAATGGTTACCAGAGAAGAAGGGGCTGTGGGGAGGGTGAAATGAGTAAAGGCAATCAACTGCGTGGTGATGGATGGGAAATAAACTTTTGGTGGTGAAAAAATAAAATAAAAAATAAAACCAGATGTCAGACCCCTTGACCCTCCTATGACTCTTTCCTCACATGTAAAACAGGCACACAGAACTGCTGTGAATAAAACAAGAGGCATATAACTCATAACAGTGCCTGGCACGTGGTTAGTAATCGATATATGTTAGTTATTTTATAATTGTTGTTTATATTATTTGCAAGCGATTAGCTATTTGTCAAATCTGGCAAATAACCTGAGGGATAACTGTAACCACAGAAGATCATTAAGTAGACAGTTATCAAACAGAGAGTTTTAAAAACAGTCTTAAATTAGAAAATGCAATACAAAATTATTCCTTTTACATACAGCAGCACCAAAAACTAAAAAATGTGCAATTTATAATGGCTACAATTGTATAACTTTCTGGAAAGGCCAGAGAATTAAAACCAACACACAAAATTTTGGGGTAATAAAACACAACATTGTCAAGATGTCAGTACTCCCCAAATGAATGTGCCAATCTAATGTGATTCCAATGAAAATGTCAGTGCATTTCACTCTGGAGATGAAGTAAAATGACTCTAAAACATGATTAGAGAATACATGTGAGTCAACAAGGAAGTTTCTGGTGATGCAGCAGGAGGAATGGGACTAATATTAGATATAAAAATGAACTTTTAAAAGCTACAATCATTAGAACAGTGTGACTCTGGCTCAGTAATAGGTAAACACTGATCAAAGAAAGGACAGAAAGTCCAGGAACATACCTGAAATATATATCAACATTTAAGGGAAGGTAAAAGTGACATTTTTAATTACTACAAAAAGAATTAATAAATGGTGCTAGTATCAGTAAATATTCAAATAACTTTTGGTGCTCTCCCTGGCCCCCTCTTGCTCCCTACTATTTATATCTAAGCTATTCACAGAATCTTAAAACAATTAACCAGAGTAGGTCACTCCTGTATTTGAAACCTGCTCATGGCTTCCTGTGCATAACCTTTCTCCTGGCCTTTACCTCCCTCCCTGATCTCATACCAGACCATTCTTCCCTGTGCTAATAAGCATGCTGACTTAGGGCCTGTGTTCCCCTAGATTTTCACAAAGCTTGTTCCCCGCTGTTACTCAGATCTCTATTAAGGTCATCTCTTCAGTGAGCCCTTCCTTCCTTTTGCTGACTACCTAGTCCTTCCCTGTCAGAACATTTCGTTTTGAGGGTTTGTACAGCATTTACTGCTCCCTGATTTTTCTTATTTATCTATTTGTAAGTAGCTGTGTCTGACTCCTCCCATGAAAGGGCATGACTCTGCCCAACTTGTTGCCCTGTGCCCACAGCACAGAGCCAGTGCCCGACATACATGTATATGACTGTTGTTCATGATCTATTGTTAAGTCAAAAAAACTGGTTATAAAATATTTGATGTAATCGTATTATTTTTTGTTCTGAAAAAAGTTGTATGTTTGCACATAGAAAAAAGCTGGGAGTGGGGAGGGTATAGCTCAAGTGGTAGAGCACACACTTAGCATGCACGAAGTCCTGGGTCCAATCCCCAGTACCTCCTCTAAAAATTAATAAACCTAAAATAAATAAAATAAATTAATTACCTCCCCACCACCAAAATGATATAATTAAATAATACAATAATGAGAAAAAAGCTGGGAGGGACATACATTAAAATGTCAATAGTCATTTATTAGTGACATTATGAATAATATTTATTTATCATACTCATCAGCAGTTCATTATCTTAATTTGGCCATTAAAACAAAGGGGAAGGAATTATCAAGGGATAGAGGATCCTCTATTCCTCGGAAATATATGTGAACTTTGTTATCAGATAATTCCTGCTTCATGTTTTGCTGCAATCGAAGTCTATTCCCTGTGAGAGGAACAGGTACTGAGGGAGAGCAGTAACCAGTGACCACCCTTGCAACAAACTACCAGATATATTTTATCCACAACCACTGACTATTCTTAGGACAAGGGATACAATCATTTATTTCAATTCATTCATTTATTCTACAATGAACACCAACTGTATGATAGCAATTTCTTTAAAATTTTGGTTTTCTAGTACCCTTAATGTATTTATAGCTATTCAAAATGATAATCAAGTAATTTCTATAAGGAAGGAATTTCACACAGAAGATCTGAAGGACCAATGCAGGTGAATACTAAATAGCCAGCAATGAATTAATATTTTAAAATGAATCAACTCACCTCCAATGACTCCGACACACAAGTAAAGTTCCTTCACAGTGTTACAGAAAGAAGCTGCAATCAAGCCACAGCCTGACAAGCAGCCGCCAATAATCATGATTGGACGACTGCCGTATTTATTCACCAGGATACTGCTGATAGGACCTAGGAGAGAACCCAAAATTTAGTAGTACAGAGGAAAGGAACACACCCCCTCACATGTACATAAGGCATTAACAACACTGAATGACAAGTCCTCCAAAATTAGCAGATACAGCAAAAGGCAACGATAAGAATATTGCTATCTATAATTATTTCATAGTCATAGGTATGTGTGCTGGAAAGTACAGACGCTAAAAATCATTAATTGTGTATCTTCTCTATCTTGAAATATTGAAAAGAACTTAATCTTTCTCTTGTAAGGTAGAACAGGCTGAAAACACCTTGGTAATGCATATTCATAGGCTTCTCGCTGTATCTAGGATATGATCACTATATATTTAGCAAGTCTGCTCTATTTTAACTTTGGACAGGCACAATGACATGATGAGATGATGTTAGAGTGTTCTTCACACATTATTATAAATGTGGCTTGTGTCATATTTTAAAAAAACAAAGGTTAAAATACATAATTATTTTTTCCACGTTAAGTAGTTTTGCAATTAGGACATCTAAATTCAAAACAAAACAAAATACCTGTTCCCAGTTACATGGAGATATCTCAGGTATTGAAATGAATGGAATATCTTTTAGGGTTAATAGGTTCCATGCCTGTTTTGTGGTAGCAACACTATGAAAAACTGTAGAAGATTAAGTCAGATGACTGCAAACAAAAAGTCACTGCAGTGCATCCGTGGGAAGGGGACACAAGGGAAAGAACTGATGTTTGAATTTACAAAGTCACAAAGCTAATGAGAACTGAGTTTCAAATCTAGCCCATTTTCTTCCCATTACATGTACTCTATTTTTGGAACTAAATTATTAAGAAGACATACAAATCATATTTTTCTTCTATTAGCACAGTAAATTCTGACCTTATTCTATTATTCTATACTTAGCTCCCTAGAAGATAGTAAGTCCTTTTTTAAAAACAGACATAGAATGTGCATATTCAGAATATACTGTTGATCATGTTGACAGATTCTATCTCCATAAACACTATGAAAAATTCTGCATTATTCATACTGTAGTGCTACTGTTCAGAGTTGCAGTATGGTATACTCAGATGAAAAGGACAGGCTATTGGGGGTAGGGGGGTGGGTAATAGCTCAGTGGTAGAGCATGTGCTTGGTATGCACGAGGTCCTGGGTTCAATCCATTAAAAAAAAGAAAAAAAACCTCCATTAAAAAAAAAGGCAGGTTCTGGCCCCAGGGAACCCAATTTCAAATTATGGTACGTATAATCAAAACACGGTATGTATATACATATGTGTATATATATTAAAATGCAAGAAGGAATTAAAGCTCTTGAAAATCCTAGTGTTGCAGAGGACTGATTCTAAGGGGCTGGGTCAAGAACTGGCTGCAGGAGACACTTCAGGTCATCCAAGGATATGTATAAAGAAGTTTTCATTGATCTTCTAAATCTCTTTATGAAGATATTAGGCCACAGCTGGTTTGGAAATAATTTGAACTTATAGCTTGTAGAAGATGAAAGAATTAAATACTAAAAGAATATTCATTAAATATTTTCATATAAATTAGTCATTAAACAGTTTTTGTAGTCAGAATTACAAAGATCAAAAAATACTGCCACACTATTGACTCTGTGAAGTAGAAGTTAATACTGTAAAGTTTGTAGTATTTTAAACTCTAAACTGGCAATGTTAAGATGACATTACTGTGGAACTGAAACAGGTTTGTTTTGTTTTTTTTAAATAGAGGGGACCCAGGGCCTCTTGCATCCTAAGCAGATGCTCTACCTCTGAGCCATACCCCCTCTCTCCACTGGAACTGAAAAAAATGTAAATTTATATTTTCATGTTAAAAAAAAAAAAGAAAAACTCAAATAAATAATCCAAGAGTAAGCAAATAAGATCTTCTCCTTTAAAAGGTATACTTATAATCTAATTAACATCAGTATGTATCTCTGAACCAAAGCACAGAAAGAAAGAAAGAGAGACAGAGAGAGATGGAGGGAGAGGGAAGGAGAAAGAGAAAAGAGAAAGTAAGGAAAGAAGGAAGGGAGAAAGCAAAAGAGGTGGAAGAGGGAGGGAGAGGAAGAGAAAGCAGGGAGGGAGAGGAAGATAAAGCAGAGAGGGAGAGGAAAGGAGAGAGAATGAGAGAAGAGAGAGGAAGGAAGAGAGGACGAGAAGAAGGAAGGAATAAAGGAGAGAGGGAGGGAGGAAGAAAACTAAGCCACTTACAACTCAAAACATAGTGTTGAGGGTGTGGCCCAAAAGCACAAGTTAAATTAAGGCAGTTGTAAAAGTAATGATAATCCTTAAGGGGGCATACCACCTAAGTCCAATCAATAAATATAACCCACTTAGGAAAAATGCTGCCACAAGGCTTATGATATGCAATTTGTCTTTCAGAGTTATTTCAGGAAAGATGGCCTCAATTAGCTATCATTAAAAATAGAGAGGGATACAGTTTATAGGTCTATTATGTCACATATTCAGAGAAATGTGCTAGTTATCTCTGGGTGTGGACAAAGAAGGAACTGTTTTCTCAAAAGAGTCATGTGCAATTAGCACTACTGACATCACTTACTTTTGATGCAAAATGCATGTAGCTCTCAAACCCTTTGGTATGTCAGAATTGCAACATGTGAACCTCTGGCTTGTAGTCAGCTTCAGACACACTGAGCACTTAGAGCACCTCTGGATAATATTTATACCGTTTTCTTCAAGCCATTACAGTCAAAACCTGATTAGAAATCCTGGCCAATGGAGTACAGAAGCCTCCACAGTTATTGGCTCTTGGAAGCTAGAAAATGTCCGAAGTCCCTCTGATTTCTCTGAGCTCATGAAAAAAGTACTACAATTTAGCACTTCTGTTCTTTTAAAAAGTACTTAATTTGATAGACAGAACAGGCACATGTTCAAAATTTAAAAGGCACAAAAAGATATACAGGGTGGAGGGTACAGCTTAGTGGTAGAGCGCTTGCTTAGCATGCACAAGGTCCTGGGTTCAATCCCCAGTACTTCCATAAAAAAATTAAAGAAAAAAAAAATCTAATTACCTGCCCCTACAAAAAAAAAAAAAAAAAAAAGATACACAGCAGAAAGTCTTCCTATTCCCAGCCACCTAATTTATCTCCTTCTATGGCAACCAGCTTACCTATTTTTCTGTGCAAATAAGTACTGCACTAAATTACGACTTCAAATACTTATTCCTATTTCATGAGTTTATGTTATTGTCTCAACAGGATTACAAATTTCCTAAAGGCAGGGATCACGATCAATGTTCTTTATCATTCACACTAGCCTAGTAAGGAATAGGTGCATAGGACTTAATAAATATTGGCTGAATCTGCCACTAGATTAGAAGCCTAAGGCTAAGTAAGGTTTACAATTGAAATACAGAATCTTTATATTGGCCATTAAAGAGCTCGTGTGAAAATAATGAGGTACTAAATTATCACTAAAAAATAAGATTAACAGAAGTGAAAACTTGGCTAAATAAGCAACATGAGACCCTGTCAATCCCAATAAATAAATACACTTGACTTTAGAATCTCTGCTAAAAACAAGCAACTACATATTTTAAGTATTATGGGAGGTTTTTATTTCTATATGTAAAATTGTGATTTGATGTTCCAAGGTGAAACAAACAGTATTTTAAATGATGTTTTAAGTAAGCAACTTACTCTACACATTTCCTTCACAACATGTCAAAGAAAACAGAAGAGGAGAAAAATAAAACTTAAACTTAAGATGCAGCTGAAATGCTTCAGGACTAATAACGTCACAAGGAATAGGGGGGATTTTTATCGAGTTCTTTAAGTCTAACACCATAAAAAGATTTAACCTGAGACTTTGAACTGTGGTACTCAGGTTAGCCTGATTTACTTTAATTCTCCCCACATCAATATTAAAAAGATCTTTATTTACAGTTAGACCTCAAGACTCTAGTGGAGAGCAATAAGAAAAATCTATTGTGCACATGTCATTTTTCTGAGAGCTTTAAGTTCAATGAAACTGAGTTGGAACAAATCAGGGCACCTAACAATTTCTTATTTCTGTTTTAGAATACTACAGTGGAAGAAACAAAGTGTTGTTATTGTTAACAAGAATAAAAATGTAACTAAACATAAAGCTTCAAGAAATAAGATTTCAAAGCACTACACTGAATAATACTTTTTTTAAAAAAAGTTACCTAAAATAGAGCCTCTGGCTGCTTACTGAAAATTAAAACAGCAGGCCTTAGTGGGTACTTACCTCCACCATACATGACAGCTAACATGATGGAAGATATCCATGACACTTCACTGGTGGTGGCATTGAATATACCTTCAATTTCTTTGAAGAACACAGTAATAGATTTGGGAAATGCATAAGAGAAGCCAATGGAAATGAAAGCTCCAACTACTACTGCCCACCCCCAGCCTCCATCTGGGGGGGTGTATCCAACTGGACCTCCAACTGCCGGGGGCATTGTAAATGTAGATAAATTCCAAAACGCAGTTCAAATCCAAATATCTGAAGGATATAAAATTTAAATAACGTGTCAGCAATAAAGCACTTCCACCTAGCACTCCTAGCAACAGGGCACTTCCACCCTTTACTCCTAGCTCTCAAGTAACTGAACTGTTTTTCAACGTTACTTGTCAAACAGACATTATCTTCTAGTTTGACTTATCTGCTTGCAAAATTCACATAACATAAACCCTATAAAAGTTTCAGGTTTAATATAGGCTTTATAAGTTTTTCACCTTTCCCATATATTCTTCAATACTTACTTTCTTTTTACTTTCTCTTATTTATATGCTGACTTAGAAGTAATAGAAAGTGGGTACCTGACTCACTAGATACGTAGCAATTTGCAAAATAAAAGATCACTCTGAACATATAAGAATTTCATTTAATGGGCTGGAAAATAATCTCAGAAAAGTTTCCTTTTACCTATCTAATTGCTTTGATTCAAGAATTTTTTTTCTTATTATATGACAAGAAAAACTCCTAAACAACTAATCAATTCAGTTAAACTCATAAGCTGAACTATAATATCAGAAGACAGTAGTTTCAAACCAAAGATTATCCTTTTTTCTTGAAGCCACCTAGTACTAATGAATAACGTGGTTACAAAGTCAAACTTCCTGTTAAGGAAAAGATGGGAGTGTTTGATAGTAGGCTTACCTGTTTTCTCATGAAGGTCTCCTTTAATTTATTTAAAGCCAACTTCTACCCTATATTATAACTCATCCTACATCAGTATGTCAGCATGTCCATTTCAAATGATCTCCACTCAGACTATATTACTGCAGTAAATACAGGCAACCCCCATGACAGGCTCACTCTTGGCTACAGCATTCTATAGTCTAAAATACAGATTCAAGCTTCATAGTGTAGTAGTGTAGTAGTCAACTCCTAAATACTGTTCCTTCCCACCACCCGAATACTTCAAAAATGATTTAGGACAATAGACACTGTAGGGGTAGGAAGTTTCCCTAAAAGCAAGGATAGGTTTCATTGTTTCTACTTAACATTGTATTAAAGTTTCTAGCCAATGTGTACAGGCAAGAAGAAATAAAAGGCATAGACTAGAAAGGAAGAAGTTGTCTTTAGTCACAGATGACATAATTATCGATGTAAGTAATGCTAAAGAATATACAAAAAAACGTATTAGAACTAAAAAGGAACCTAACTAGGTCTCAGGATACAAGACCAGTAAACAGAAATCAACTGTCTTTCTATAAACCAGCAATGAACAATCAGAATTTGAAATTTTAAAAAATATATACCATTCACAGCAGCATCAAAAAACTAAATAGGGATAAATCTGATAAACTATATACAAGATGCGTACACTGAAAACTACAAATTATATATCCTAAATTGGCACATTTTATAGTATGTGAATCATACCTCAGTACAGCTGGTCAAAACAAAAAATAGTTCAAAAAACAGTGACAAGGAGGATAAAATCTGTTCAGTGGGCACAGGGAGACAATACGGAAGCAAAAGGAGATGGCAGGCAAATTCCTTTGTCTTGGCTACGTGGATTGTTAAAAGAAAGAATAGGAAAAGGAAGAGGACAAAGAAATGGAGAGAAGACTCTCTCCTGAGAATTCACAACTAGAGGACTGTGTGAGCTTATGCTTGGCATCTGTGGGAAACCGCCATTGTTCTCCCAGAAATATATTATGTTTGATTTTGCTAGCAAAGATTTTCCACAAAGCCCTGCCAAATATAAGCAGACAATCTAAAATTTCAAAATATACCAAGAATCAATTAACCACAAGTGAAGTTAAAGCCAATCCAAGAACTGTAGACACTGGATATGGATATTTAAACTGATTAAGGCATTAAAAGCACTTAAAAAAAAACCCCACAAAATCCTATAAAAAGACTAGATAATTTGAAACAGAACTAGAGAAGTATATTCAACAAAATTAATAATAGGTTAACCAGCAGCATGGCTGGAAAGAGAAAGAGTGTTGAACTGGAGGATGAGTTAGAGGAAAATAAAATTCAGGGGAGAGCTTTATTCTGAATTTATGAGAGAAAAGTTTAGAAACATGGAGTTCAGAATGGGAGCATCTTGGCAAACATCTAATGGGACTTTGGAAGAAGAGAACAGAGAGAGTAGGGAAGAGACAGTTTTCAAGGGTTAATGGCTAAGGATATTCCAGATTTGATGAATATGAAGCTACAGTTTAAGGAAACCCAACAAGCCAAAAAGAAAAATCTTTAAAAAACAAAACAAAACAAAAACTATTGAGAAAATAGAGATTATACAATTTAACAGATAATCATACCAACAAATAGAATTTCCATCAACTTTGAAAAACTCTCATTTTATCATTCCCCCTTTCCACTCCTCTGAGACTTCAATTAGATGTGGACTGTCCAGATGGGATAAGGTCCTGCCTCCTCCATTATTTCTACCTAACCCCTCTTTGGATTTCTGTCATGAAACTCTCTCCCTCTCTGGGACTATGTATTCTGGAATGTTCCCTTATTTAGGCGCTGCAGAGATTTTTAGAGCCCGGGGCAGTGAACCACATTTAGAATTGGGATAAACGAGAGATATACTTTTCTTTTGTAGTGGGGGTGAAGGCTTTTGGATAAAGCGCATTAGAAAAGGCGAAACAGAAGACCTCAGAAGAGATCATTTTTAGTTAAGGGTATCTGAAGCTGAGAATCTGGAGAATAATTCCATTAAAAACATAACCAAGTTTAAAGATTAAAGTCTTTGTCTAGGGCATTTCACTTACCTATGCAGGAAGGATAAAAATATTTACATCTTGAAGCTTCCTTAAATTTCTACTGGAATGCATTTAAATAAAAGCTATTTAACAGCTCAGTTCTGCTAAAGGAAACAGTCTGGATTCTAAAATTTTGTTAAACAGAACCGCTCCAGGCATTAATTTTATGTTTTTCCTTCATTTAAGTATGAAAAAGAGAAAAAGCACTTGAAATTTTTCAATCAAGGAACCACTAAAAAGATTAAATGTGCCTCAGAATGTTTACGCGTACACACACACAGACACCCACACAAAGGCGGTAGAGCTATTTAACATATCAAGCTCTGACTCGAACAGCTAATACAACAGCTAATACGTGCTGGACGTGATTAAACTTAGAGCTTAGCTGTCAGCTATGATTTGTCCCAGTTACTTATAGCAGTTACAATTTTTAGTCACTAAGACTTGCCTCGTCAAGTTAATAATACCTTATTCCATAATGTAAAAATGAAGATTTAAAACTTCAAGAAGCATTAAGAAGATTCAAAGGAAATAAGAAATAAAAGAAATGAGTATCCAAATTTTGAAAAAAAGAACACTTCAAAAACAAGACATGAATTCAACACAGTTCTGCCACCGTCTGACAAATGGCTATCCTGACTTAAAATTCTGGTGGTACATAATAGAAAAAAGTGTGTAATATTATTATCTAAACATACTGTTTTCTTTTAACCTGACCAAATCTCAACTATAAAGAAAAGGGTTCATTCAAAAGGTAAATTTATGTGAGCAGGCCCCCTTGCACAGTATTCAGAGCCCCACTGAGAAGAGAGAGTACTCAAGTCCAGAGGCTAAAAGAGATTAAAGTCTAATACTTTAATCCTTACAATGTGCACAGTAACCTTCCTATTAGCTTAGCTATTATTTTTTGACTCACTAGTAGTTGCCTGAAAGTGACAGAAAGATTAAAAAAAAAAGTGATAGGGTAGTGAGGAAGTTCTTCATCAACTCAATTTGTAAAGAACGATGGGAAACAATAACCCTTATTTTTCTCAGTGGTGACAAGCACCACCTTCTAGATTTTCTTATTTCTCTCCTTTTCTCATAACTCCCAGGAATTGTGCAGGTAAACATATGGAGGAGCTGATCTCCCTACCCACCATGCAATGCCCCAACTCCAGAAGAGTTACAAAAGCCCTTGGAAACAGTATTCATTATGTTCTCTACATTTTCTCCATTAACATTTAAAACAAAGCCACTGTCATTTGCTAAAATGACAATGGCCAGTTTGTGAACTTAAAAGAGGCAGAAAGTATATTAAATCAATTATCTTAAAAAGAATTTGTTACTAAATGTAGACCAGTTTTAGGTTTCACATTCACATGGAAACATTCAAATCCAGAAAGGCTGATTTACTGAAGCTGTTGCTGCTAAAGTAGCTAATCCACTGCTCTTTATAACTGGCCTCAGTCCAGCTTCATGGCTTTAAGAACCACTCGCCCCAAGGTAAATTTCAACATTCAAGGTCTAGGAAGCGTCACCTTTTGCCTTCTTTTCCATTTGAAATTGAATAGTTAAATTAAGAAAACAAACAAAAACCTGACAATTTTTTAAAAAGACCATAAACAAGTAGAAGGCACTAGTAAAAGGAGAAATATAACTACTGTAACTGGCTAGCCAAACACTCAGCAGTTATGAAATGCATACTTTTGATCAAATGGCATAAAAAGAACCTAACAAAATGTAAACCTGGTTCTGTAAACTTCCAGCTGTTTGTATCTCCCTTATTCAGGGCAAATCCAACCCACATTACAAGAAATTAAACATACTATCCTTGAAGAGAAATTAACTGTTTGCTAACTAGAATGGTTAAAGAAGGATATCTTTCAGAATATATGAAAATTGATTCTAGATCTTGCTTTTATAATTATAGTCCCTAAAAATATTATTTTAATTACTAATAATTTCCAGATTTTAAAATTATTTCTAGTTATTTTTAAAGTATTTACATGATCAAACCATCCTACCAATAAAGTTTTGGTCTAAGCAACTTTAAGCAGATATGTTGTTGGAAAAAGGAGTATTTTAATAGCCTTTTCAGGTAATTGTGGATATTCTTCTTTGATACTGTACCTAAACTTGAGACGTGATAGTTTCTTAATTATTAGTTACAGTGGAATCTAAGGACCCCAACCCTGAGTCTTTAGGTGCTTGAGCGGATCCATAAACCACATTTTGAGAACAGCTGTTGTTTTAAACCATTAACTTTCTTTGATCACAAAAGTGTTTAAATCGGTACCTCTTGGTTTATTCAGATTGTTTATCATCTTGGTTCATTCAAGTGAACCAGAATCTCGTGTTAGGCAACGATTTTTTAAAGTGCTACAGTAAATAATGATGTATAACTTGGTTGTATTTATCACAGAAAAAAGATGATGCATATGTATATGGGAAAGGGTGGTAGGAAATGGTACAGAAAGGACTACAATTTTTCATTGTAAGTCATTAGCCTATTTAAACTATATGTATTATTTTATACTTTGATAAGTATTGTAAATATTTATATAACCTTTCAATTATTAAAATAATTTTGATCAAGGATGTCAATTTTTGCAACTTTAATCAAAAAAGGAAAAGTACATGTGATTATCCTATTATAGAACAAAATAACTAATAATTTCCTGTCCTTTAAGAGTTCTTTGGCTTGTCAGGTATTCCCTGTAGTCCTCCTCATATTTTCTTATAGTCCTAAACACCATACATCTTCTTGGAGAGTATTTTCTACCCAAACTTGGAATTTGTTCAAAGTTTTTCCCAATAAGATCACAATACATACTTCTCAGGAGCCTAGAGCACCATGAAACAGATGAAACCTAACATTTGTAACTGCCCTCATTTCTACTGTGATCTAGAAAAGAGCTACTCTGTTTCAGGTAAATTTATCATGTGCCAAAGGATAGGTGATGAAATAGAGGGTGTTTGATAGATCTGAGGGTCCTTTCACTACCTAAAATAAGACAGAAGGGGGTAGAGGTTGAGGGGGAGGGTTTCTCCAACATAAAGAACTAATACCCCTTCAACCCCAGGCTTTCTGACACCTCTCTGTCCATTGCAGTCTTATGTATACAGTGTTCAAGTATGGCACTTTGCTACCTTGTGAATGACAGCTTTCAATAAAGGATTTTTGCTATATATTAGCCAGCTACCTTTTGCTTAGCTGAGCAAAGCCTCAAGGCTGAAATTTTTTGAAAGGCAGAAACACAAATTTGCCAATAACATGGAGACATATGGACATAAAGCACTGAGAAAGATTTCCAAAGAATGGAATGGAATTTAGTGCCACCACCAAATGACACGCATCATAAATATTCCTGACTTGTTTTGTGAAATGGGTTTAAGTTTTTCTGCAGAGCTTTCTAGCAATCAATGCATATTACCTTTTATATCAATACAACAACAGTTCAAGCTACTTTTGCTGTACCTTGAACAAAGACAGACAAGCTACTTCAATGAGTGACAAACATGGGAAATTGTAGCTATTTGCAACTTCACCTAAATTCCATAACAAAATACAGGATCCCCCAGACTTAGTAAGAATCAGCTTTTGCTTGTATTTCTGCTTGACTGGGCCCATGCTGATGCACAACTCCAATGAATTTATCTTCACTTTAATACTCTACAGTAGCCCTATGATGTTGCTATAGTGGCCCCAATTTTACAAATGTCAATCCTGATTTTCTTATAGCTGTTTTAGAAATGATGGTAAAATCTTTATTAGTATAGAAAATTGATGAAGCTGATCATATTTGCAAATGGGCAAACTAATATGTAAACTTAAAGGTAGTGAATATACGTACTTATTTATACATGTGTATGTATTTGTGTGTGTGTGTATATATATACACACACATGACTTCAAAAAGAAAACAAATGAAGCTCATTAGCTATTAGATACACCATCCAAGGTGAAAAGTTAACAGTCTTATAGTAGCAGACTAATTCTCTATTCTTGTCAATAACAACTTCCTGAGTGCCACCCTGTATTCCTTGGCCATTTCACTCTTCCTTTCTACAATCCAAGCACAAACTGTGGTGTAACTTTCTTTATGAACTCTACAATCCCAAAGAACAAGGGTTAGTTTTTATTAGTGCAATAAATAAAAGTGGATATATACTTTGTTAATGAAGGTTCATTCAAAGGCAGGATTTTAGGGTCATGCCACCCCAAGAGGATCAATTGTCAATGTCCTAAATCATCAAATTTCATTTGATTGTTTTTTCAATTAAGATTTTCAAAGTTACACATCATAGGACTCTATAATCATTTATAAAATTATGTCAGGATACACACCAAACATTTTGCCTTCAGTCAATAAAATTTGAGTGCCCCAAGTGAAAAGCAGTAAACAAGACAGACATGGTCCCTGCCCTCATGGAGGTTAGACTCTAGAGAAGAAAGAAAATAAACAAGTAAACAAATTAAGTCAATGAAATAAATGTTCTGACAAGTACACGTAAAACTTTACATTGGTTGGAGGTTGGGAGGGGGAGATAATATCCTCTTTCCATATCCCTGTTGTTTGACTTGTTCCAATGAACATACACTATTTTATAAGAAAGAAAACACAAAACAGCAAAGTTTTAAAAGATAACGTTATATGTGCTCATTACAGAAAAATCAGAACATATACATATGTGAATAAAAAAATTACCTGTCATTCTACCATTCTCATTTAAGTTATCCACATTTCAATATAAGTTCTCTTAAACTTCCTTCTAGGATAGTCATGCCTGAGCATAAATATAAACATGGAATTTTATTTCATGCTGCTTTATAGCCTGCTTTTCCCATTCAATATCAGAAGCATTTTTTAGTAAGTGCCTAGTTCTATAGCATTTTTGAATAGTGGTATTCTACTCTATAAATGTACCATACTTAAAAAAAAAAAAAACACCTACTGTTGCACACTTAAGGTTGTTACTTTTTTCTTCTATAAAAATTGTGGTGAACGAGAAATTTAGGACAGATTTTTAGACATGGAATTTATGCAAACTTCTAAGATTTTTGATTCATATTGTCAACCTGTCCTTAGGTTATAAAAAAAAATTTAAGCCTATTTTTCACTCTTTCATTGCATTTTTGTGGCAAAACCATTTTTAACTAAGAACCATACCAATATTCAGAAGTTAAGAGTGCCGATATTCTCAGTATGTCAACAATGGTAAGGTTTAAGACAGACAATAACCAACATCTACATTTTTTTAACATTAAAAAGCAGTTCCAATATAACAAGTCTGTGGATTATTTAGGGCTGTGCAGTCATTAAATTCCTTGGGTAAAAGTTGGACACCTAGTCAAAAGAAGTGGTAAATTCATTTTTTACTTTTCACTGCAAACCCATAACTTCCAGGGCACTATCATACCTCAGTGTGGTTAGGCAACTAGATTACCCTCAAAGTCACATCACAGGGAAGCTAAAGCACTGTACAGCTGTGATGTATTTTAGAAAACAGTAGCATAATTAACTAAAACAAAAACTGTGAGATCAAGTTAGTTTAAGTGCTCTTCAATACTGGGGCTTACTTATAGGGGTAAGAAGGTAGATGAGGATGTCCAAAGATTAGAGAGTAACTTATTTCAAGTCTTTTAAGAAAAGTTAGGAGAACCAATTCTTTATTATATCAGTCACAATTAAAATTTATACTTACAAGGTTTCTTTTCCTTTTCATTAGCACTTCTCACCCTTAGCAAAGACTGAGGCTTTTTTAAATGTCATAAACCAGAGAGGAAAGAAAAAGGAAAAAGAAGAGAGATTCTGATAAGGCGACTGAAAGAGCTGAAAGTAGGGAAGGGTGAGGTAAGGTACTTTTAAAGTATGTATGCGCAGTTCATACGTTCCTAAGTTGTGAATGAGCAAAGAAGGGAAGAGAAGGTCAACTGCATGATTCCCGGGGAGAAAAGGATATATTGGCCATCGAGAGGCACCAATGCTTTAGGATACCTTAGTCTTAAAGACCAAGTCAGAAACTAAAAAAAGCAAAAAAGATAGTGTAATTTTGTTCCAAATACACATATTGATATGACGCAAGCATTTAGTAATTTGCAAAAATGAAATTATTTTTCATTAACCGACAATACTGTATTTTTAAATTTATCTATACTAAAATTTTATTCCAGCCCACCAATATCGTTATTGTTTTTCGGACTACATCTTGCACATGGAATTAACCCCTTCCAAGACTTCTTACTCAGTGCTTCTTGGGTAGCATTTTGAAAACTCTAAGATGATAAAGTTACATATTTATTTCTTCCTTTGTAAAGCAACTAATTCCCTAATTAGCTGAGGTGTGTGTTTTTAGATCATGAGTTAAGGACAGAGGCTATTCTTTCAACTTGAAAAAAACCCTAAACCCTCTCCTATGACCAAATGTTAAGATTCAAAGAATCTGACTCTCCCAGTTTTTGAGAAGTGGAGAAAAATATGAAACCAGAAATAACCCTCCAATGATATTATGCTTTCTGGAACTCTAAGAAAAACAGAAAGGTGTTTTTGTTTTTGTTTTTAAGAGAAAAAAATTACTGAATACAACTTCTGTCACATAGAACTTACCTCATCAGTCTTACTTTCTGAGTTATTACGACACCGGCAGATTTTGCCTTGTTTAATGCTTCATTTTTGCCTGATTCTAGCAAACTGAAAAACTAGCTGTTGTCCATACTGAGTCCAAGTCCTGCTCCCTTTCACATGTTAATCTACTTCTTGATTGCAAGAATTTCCAAATATAAATCCATTTCCCATTTATATAGAACATAAGAATGTGAGTGGTAGTGAAGAAAGGGAAGTTGGAGGCTATCTCCTTCAATGGCAGGTATTGCTTGGCAGAATTCTAAGTTATATTTTGGAATACCTGTATACGTTCTGTTTTCTACAGCAATACAAATATATATTCAACAAATCAAGATCTAAGTGGGCCATTTTAATTTATTAATATATGACCTACCTTGTTCAGAATCTAAAAGAAATGTAGTGGGCTGCATTAAAATTGCAAATAGATGTGTTGTCAAAATTGTATCATGGATGTTACTTTGAATATAAATATTTGAATATAACTGACGGTATTTCTGTTAGAATCTACTTCACTACCAGTATCCTGAAGCTTAATGGAGAGAAAAGTGGATTACAATTCACTAAAAGATAAACAAAGAAAGCTTTTCTTTTTCTTGCAAAGGGCTGAGTTGAACTATTCACTTACAGTAATAATTAACACTATCCTTAGTTTTACATAAAAAATATCTTAAGTTTTGAAGATTAGAGGCAACACAGTAATATGCTGACATTTCATTTCAAAGGTTTATTCTCATTCTAACCGTTTTCAAACCATTATTTTAAAATATATATATTTTTCATCCCTTTCTAGTAATTTCTTATACACATAGTTATTTAATAAATATCCTTTGAATGAGTCTGAACTTCAGTATTATGCTACTTTTGACCCTCATTCTCTCAAAGAACTAAGTTGTTTTGTTTTATTAGTAAGAGACAAATCGAAAAAAGTGTTAAAGTTGAGTATTGTTTGTCTGGCATTAAAGCATTATCCACCATTCTTAAATATTTATTTGCAAAGCTTTTTAATAGACACTAAAGATATATCAAAAAGAAGTCAGCATTATTACCTCAAAATATACTATAATTAAACAGCCTTTTTAATTGTTAACAATATAAATCTTAGACTATGTTTGCATTAAGATGATAATCAGTTCCTTTATTAGAAATACACAATTTTCAAATGAGTGTTTTATTTTCCTGGAAACAAGTAATCGTTAAACCACTTTCCTACCCTCAACTTGATTATCAAGTTGTTTTCTAGGTAATAAAGTAAACACAAATAACATCATTACACAATCACAGCAGACTGAGATAAGGAAGTGTATTTCTAACCTATAGAGCAGGTAGTTCAAACCTAAGGTTCACTGACATCTCTAGGGGTTCCCCTAGTTGAGCAAAATAAAGGCCTGCATCTAATACAGTGAGCTGTTGAAGACAAAATTTGATGCAATTTCAAGCACATTTGCTGATGCACCCAAAAGAGCAAGAAAATCCCCCAAGTCAAAGAAGACACCCACTATTTCACTTAACTTATGGCACTTAAAATACAACTCCTTTGGAAACTGTTATTTTAAACATATACTTCCTGAATACAAAGAGAAATTATTTTGTCTTAATTTGTGAAAATCATTTTACTCTCCCCTAGCATATACAAGCATTTTGTTCCCTCTAATTTGTGAGGTCAGAATTTATGATTTAGTACATAGAAGTCAATGGCCAAAATTTTTACAGAACCTATGACATCATGACTTGTGTGTTGTGCTGCAGCACAGGTTCTGGCTAACTTCACTCTCATATCAGAATAGAAGTACAAGAGTTAGGAGCAGGAGTCCTTACCATCTTTGGTGCCACAGATTCCTTCGGCAGTTTGAGAAAGCCTAAGGAGTCCTTATTAGAATGTTTTAAACGTATAAAATAGTATACAAAGGTATAATTTTGTCAAAACAATTAAAATTAGATATAATAATGTGTCTTTAAAGTAAGAAATTAGATAAACTCTGGTAGTGGGTCTAATAATCAGTAATTTTGAAGCAGTGATGAATTTAAACAATTTCAAGATAGCTACAAACACTGTATCATGATACGAATTTCTATTGATGACAAGGTCACAAGTACTTTTAATACTTCTATGATTTGTTACCTACATTCATAGTTAAAATAAATTCTAAATTTTACTTAGAGGTTAATGAAAAGATGTAATTTTTCCCCCAACCAAGTTCACAGACTCCCTGCATTCCATCCAACATGGAGGATCTATCTGAGGATCCCAAGTTGAAACCCTTGATTAGAGAACAGAAGAGAAAGTTAATCGAGTAAAAATTTAGCTTTGGTTCTCAAAAGCTCAATAAGGCAATTTACAAAAGCTGTTATTATCCAAAACAGTTTAACACACCAGAGCAGTATGATCAGGCCTTCATTCATTCATTCAATAATCTTCAGAAGATTTACATAGGAAGACCAAAATCACAGGAAAGAAACATTTTTCAATGAATGATCAAATATGCAGCTTATAATGCCTGTATATTTTGAGGAATTTCTCCTTTATACAAAGGCTAAGTCATTGTAAATAAATTGGACTCAACAATATTATTTGTTGTGATCAGCAACAGGATTGTGTGGACAATCACACTACTAGCATTCCTCATGGTTCAGCCCTTGCAGCCAGTGGCACCACTGTGGTGAATGTGAACTTATGCTGTCATTGTGTATAGTATGAACCCAGAAAAGAAATCACCATTTCTATAAGATTGTTATTGCTGTTTTAATCACTTCTCTGCAAGACAGTTAGAAGCATGGAGAAAAATTTGTCAGGGCAAATTAAAGGAGGAATAACATACAACTTAAAAGGCCACTGTACCAATCCAGTCATGGCAGCAGCCAATAAACTAGGCAGCAGTAACAAGAATAAAAAAAGGGGGTGAGGTAGGGTGGGAAGAAGTGGACACAAGAGATAACAAAGGGGAGAAAGGGATGGCACTTAATTGCATTTGGTAGGGCAGGGGGCCCACTACAGAAGTATTAAGATGAGGTGGATTTTAAGCCTGGCTACCTGGAACAGTGAATCTGTGTCCTCAAGGAATTTAAAATCTGTATGTAATCTGGTTCCAGGTAGAGATTTAGATTTGGTAGTGAGTGAAGAAAACTTACCAATTAAAGAACAGAAATTCTAAATATCGCAAATACTAAAAGCCATTTGAAACATTAACACCAAGTACTAAAAAACATTCTAACAAAGTATACTGGCTTTTAAAGAGGATGTACCATGTACCTTGATACATTTAAATACATTTCTCCAAAAAGATAGTGTCATAATCATATATTGTATTAAAGCACACAAACTTTAACTTGCCCTTCAATTTCAAACTACTTCTCCTTTATAGAGGTTTTCTAGTTATTCAAGAATGTTAGAATTAAAGGCACAATTAAATTACTGCTATTTGCAAACCACTGATGAAATAACGGAGCTACGCCCTTAATATAGCAGAATGAGGGACAACCAAACATCATATCCTTCCTGATGGACATACACACCACCACCTATGAATTACATTTGCCTTCTCCCCTACACCATGCATCCTCTCAGAAATCAAACCTAAACTTATCTAAGCTTGCTCAACGTCCTCAATCTAGCTACCAATTTATAGAAGATACAAGGGACAGAAAGATATGTTAAACTAGGACATGTTAAAACTATACAAGAGGGACGCAATCATCAAAATTCAGAATGAGGGAAACCGAAGGAAAAAATAACCTGGTTCCTTCAACAAATAAATTATGAAGAAAATGAGAGAAAAGGGGTTGTAGATCAAACAAATTATTTTGCAACAATTTAGGAAAATTTGAATACTGTCTGGTTATTTAGCGGTGTTAATTTTTAAAGGTGGCATGATATTGTGGTTATGATTTTCTTTAAGAGTCATATCTTCTAGATACATTGAAATATTTACAGATGAAATATTTATATATCTAAGATTTGCTTCACAATAATCTAGTAGGGGCTGGGGGCTGAGGGTCCACGGGTGGGATGGGGAATAGGCAGGAGTATAGATGAAACAGTAATGGCTCTCAGCTGGGTTTGAAACTTTCTATAATAAATTGTTTAAAAGGGGAAAAAACCACTATGAATAGCAGCAAAAACACAGAAAGGGCAGAAATGGATTTGAGTTTTGTTTCTAACTCTTGCAAGTTGAGCAGTCCTGGGCTGGTCACACAACTTCTTAATGTCCCCATTGGTTAAATGGAGACAAATAATAAACTCATACTCATTATTTGCTCAAGCTAGAAATCTTGTAAAAGAGATATCCGTAACTCCTCTGGCTTCCCGTCTCCCACTGAATCCTGTCTGTTCCCCTCTCTTCCACCCTCCCACTGCCGTCCATCTTGTCCATCACTGTGGTTTCATAGAACTCCAACAGCCTCCCTCCAGCCTGTTCCCAACATTGTATCCAGAGTGATGCTCCTAAAATGCACAATCTGATCACGCTATTCCCAGCCCCATTTAAAATCCTTAAACTGCTTCATATTGGCTTCAAGATAAGAGTATTTCCTTAAAAATTTTTACCTAGTCCCTTCCCTAGTTGGTTAAAATGACTTGTAAGGCCTTCCATCATCTGATATTGCCTACCTCTCCTACTTCCATCTTTCCCCATTCTCTCTGCTCTTTCTTTATGCTTTTACTTTGGTGAAATTCTTTTAAGTTTTTCCAGTGCAACCTGTACTTTGTAACTTCAGTACTTATGTCTGAAATGCCCTTTTCACTATCACTCCCTGGCCTAGATAGCTCCTGTTCATCCTTCAAGTTTCAGGTTAAATAGCATTTTCTCAAAAAGGCCTACCCAGATTGCCTCAGTACTAAGTTGGGTGTCTTCTCACATCTACATAATACAGCATTTTTTCCCATAGGAACCTGCACTTCCTCTATCATAACACTCAATATTTGTTTGTAAAGAGTACTTGTGGTAATTATATTGTTTTCCACTTAGACTATAAACTCTGGGAGGGATAGGGCTAGAACTTGTTCATTGCTGAATCACAGGTCTCTCATAGTGCCTGGCAGCCTATAACAAATTGATGAATACGTAAAAATTCAAAACTTTCTGGACTGTTTTTCTCACATCGAAGTCCCATCTTCCTAGTCCTCTTCTGTAACAAAACCAGATTGGCTGTGTAGATATTTACAGGGAACTAAATCCCACACAGGAATGCATATTATGAAGTGGATGGAAAATACAACGGGAATGAAGGACATAAGAAGTTGGGATGTTATTATTCAAAATATCTGTTTCTGGCCTGTAATAATTTATATCTATATTTATAATTTTAGAGAAAGCTCAAGAGTGCCAAAATCATTAAATGCGAGCCAAAAGACACACATTAATTCCCACCCAACCATTAAAAAATTTTCAGAACTAAGATAAGTCACTTAACCTCTCCAACCTTAGTTTCCTAATCTGTAAAATAAGGGAAATTGACTAGCTGGTCATTAAGATCCCTTCCAGAGTTAATATCATAGGCATTAATATTTTAATATTAATATTTAATATTAATATTTAATATTACCAAAAGATATGTAAACTATTGAAACACTGATCAGTTGGTTCATCCTATGGTGGCATGAACTTTTTTTTCCCCCTTTTTAATCTGTTTAGGTATGTTAATAGCTTATTACGTTGAGCTTACAGCTAAACATTTAAACCTATTCAGGTATAAAAATCTCACATAACGCTCCCCTAGACCATTAACTTGCATTTTTAACAAGGGTCACTGCAATTCGATGAAAGAACAGCATCTATCTAATCCCTGAATTAATTACTGAAGTAAGTTCAACTTTTGTTGAAATTCAATACTTACCCAGTACCTGTTTTAAGGGCTAGATTTCTTAAATTCTTTATTATTTCTATAGCAAAATGAAGGCAAAATTGTACCCCAGAGTATAAAACTTGGATTTATGGCTATATTTAATGCCTAACTAAAAAGCTGAACTATAATACATACTCTCTGCTTCACCTCAGTGGGCTGGTAAACTGACATCAAAATTTCTTATTAATGGTTAATTCTTACTCACACTCTTGCAGACTCTCACATAATTCAGAGGTCACTCCATCACTGACATTTCCCTAGTAACTTACCCCACATTTATTTTATCAGAGTATTGGGCAAGGCTCAAGTGGTAGAGCGCATGCTCAGCACCCAAAAGATCCCGGGTTCAAGGCCCCGTACCTCCTCCAAGCGGAAATCGTGAAGAAACTTAATTACCTGCCCCTCAGAATACAAACAATTCATAAAGGAAAATAATGTGCTTTATCAGGGCACTTAAGTGTACACATTTTATTTCGAAACCAGAGTAATTTGGGGGGAAAAAAACCTTAAAAACTAGTTATGACAAAGTAGCTTGTAAGCATTTTACTGTTATCAATAGACTTAGTTTATAATCAGACACTGGCAACTCGGGTAGAGTTGCAATCACGTTTGATTTTTTTGGTTAAGATTAATTACAAACTAGTTTTGGCAACAGCTGGTCTCATCAAATAATTCACGAAAAGGAATGTTAAAATGCACGTGGGGAAAAAAAAAAAGGATGTATTTGGAACAAAAATTGTGCATCAGACCAAGTGTCACGCTATGCTTCAGATTACTCTCGACCCGGCCGCCTTAAAGACCCAGAGCGAGGGCGCTGCGGCGGACGTTCTGCAGCCACAGGTTGAATGACAAAGAGTTCCCGGCAGCACCACTCCCGGCGTCTGCCAGCTGCACTGTCCCCTCCGCAAAGTCCACTCGAACCCTGCAGTCACGCCTTGGCTGCGGGGACTGCAGCTTCCCCAAATCACTACCGCAGGTCACCAGGTGGGACAAGGATTGGCTGGCTGAGGAGGTTGGGGCGGGCATGCCACGAGTCCAAAATAACTCCCGCCCCGAGTCCTTTCCCTCCGAGAACGCAGCCAGCAGTCTGGAGGCACCACGTGAATCAGCCCCTCGTCGTCTCTTTTCCAGATCAAAAGCATCTCCTGAAGAGCCTACAGGAGACTAGAGGGGAAGAGACTTCCCCAAGGTCACCGGCATCACGACCCTACTCCTCGGCCGGGCCGGTGGCCGGCACCTGACAACGGGGCCGCAGCTCTGCTGGGAGAGGCGCTGTCCCCAGCGACCCAAGGTCTCCTTCACCAGCGCTACGCTCTGAGGCCACGTGGCTGCTGCGGCCACGATGCCCCTGCCCGGCCGCCCCCCCTCTTCCCCGGGAGACCAACCTCTCGCTCCCCCAGGCTCCCTCCGACCACGCCGAGGAAGCAAGGGCACCGCGGGGTCTGCGCCGAGCGCGCGGCCGGCAGTTACCAACTAACCGTTATGCGCGGCTTGCGGCGCCGCGTGAGCGTGACGCGGCGGCGCGGCTGGAGTTCCACGGGGCCCAGGGTCCAGGTCGCGTCCTTCGCCGGCCGCCTGGCTCACTCCCCGGGGCACCCACGCGCCGCAGTAGTCACGTCGCAGCTCGCCAGCACTTTGTCGGGCCGGGCCCGTGAGGCTGCCTTATAACCCGCCGGGGCCAGAGCATGCGCACAGAGGGCGGAGTCGGCCCTCCCGGCCGCCGCCCCCTCTTCCCCCTCCTCACTCCCTAACAGCGACTCGCGCCTCAACAAGCTCTCAGGCGCGCGCCCGCTCGCTCGCGCTGGCGCCCCCCCACCCCGCTACGTGACCGGAGTCCCGGCAAGACCCGCGCGCGGCGCCCCCGCCGTGCGGCGTGGACAGCGTCGCCGTGCTCCTCGTTGGGACTCGTCCCTCAGGCCCGCCCTCGGAGGACCGCGGGGTGACCTACTCGCGTCTGGGACATCATCGTCGATCTCACCCTCAGTCTCTGGCGGAGAAAGGGGGAAAACCGCCAAGGACTGATGGGGCGTGCTCCCAGGGGCCTGACTCAGGTGTGGCGGGCAACGGGCGCGCGGACGAGCGAGGAAGCGACTGGAAGTGGGGGGCTGGGCAGGGTTTGAATGGAAGCGGGTGCACCTCGGACCCAGGAAGGAGCCGAAAGCCAGAGGCTTAAGAGCGCACTCTCTCGCCGCTTGAGTTCCGTGACCTCGGGGAAGTCACTGAAACCCTCAGGGCCTGTTTCCTGCTGTCTAAAAAGGCAACAGTAATAGAAGCAACCTTATAGGCGCTTTTGGTGGTGGAACTTCCATACTACAGAGCATCTGATGAGTGGTGGGTATTAAACACAAATCGGCAGAGAAGAGCTGGTCTGAGGGTGGCGACACTGTGTGTCGGAAATACGGAGAAATGAGCTTGCAGAGAGGCCACATTTTTATGGACACTGAAGGTTTGGAACAAGCTATAATTACAGCTAACAATTCTGAAGGGCCGATTATATACTTAGCTGCTCACCCGAATTATCCTCACAACCCTATGATGCTGTTGAAGTGATGAAATTAAGTAATGATGGAGAAGTACCAAAAAGGTATGAGTCGAGGCTGCCTTACAGATTTTTGGGGGAGAATTGAGTAAAGCAGAAATCCACCAACGTTTGACGAGCACTTGATGCCTGTCCTTTCCCTGCCCTTCCCTCCCTCTCTCCTCCCCTCCTCCTCCCCCTCTCCTTGCCCTCCCCTCCGCCTTCCCCCCTCCCTACTTAATTCCTTTACAACCCCTTGAGCTCGTCCTTAAGCTTTTTGTTTTGCAAATGAAGAATCTGGATCGTGAGGGAGTAGGGGTTGAGGAATAGGGTTCTGAATGCTTCCGTGTGCTTTCTTCCTCTCACCCACTCTGCCTGTTTCAGACAACGAAAAGTCTTCAGTAACAGTTAAACACATTAGAAGACAGTAGGGAGTCGATAGCCAAGTACTGCTTATGAGCAGTAATTTCTTTTTACCTTTGATAAATGCAGAGAAGTAAGGCACTCCAGGTCCTTTCCGTGGCCAGAACAGCAGTGCTTCAGGCAGTAGCAGCATTCAGGGTAGATGAGAGGAGAGTTGAATTAGGGAGACAAACTTGGACTGGTTGAGGTGTGAACTATCAGGACCTGAACAATGGAATGCAGTGGGAAGTGGCAGAATAAGATGATTCCCAGGAAACTTCAAAAGAAGGCTTAGAGAGGAGCATAGTGTGGTAGGTTCACATTATGGACCCAGGATTAGATCTGGATTCCAACTTTGATATTTGGCACTTACTGGCTCTTTGTCCTTAGGCAAATCATTTTATCTCTGAGCCTCCCTCATTCTCTGCTCTGTGAAGCAAGGATAGTACCTTCCTCATAGGGTTGTTATGATAATAAAATCAGTATTTATTTTAGTTTCTGGCATATAGTAAGCACTACAAAAATGTATAACCATAGGAAACCATGAAATTGAATCCTAAAGGTTAACTCTAAAGGCTCCTCACTTGGCTCTAACATTGTGTCATAGGATCATTATTTAGTGTTGTATTATAATCTTGTATTCCTCCACCAAAATTATATATACCTAAGGCCCCACAAAATCTGGATCTGCCCCTAGCAGGAACTCTGGTGCTGTGAAAAGAATACAGGCTTTGGAATCAGAAGGCTTGTCCCCATAACTTATCCCTGGTACTTTGGGCAGTTACTTTACTGAGCTATTCTGGGCCTTGGTTTTCCTATCAGATAAGCTGAAGATAATATCTACCAGCCTGAGCCATTGTGAAAGTCAAATAAGATAATATTTGCAAAAGTGGTAAAGCTTGGAAAGTGCTCAACAAATGTTTATGAATTAATATTACTACAATTTGTCCATAAAGTGTATAAGAGGCAAAGATCAAAAGCAACTCCAAGGTTCTTAGCTGAAAAAGTAGAATCAGGGTGGGTGAGCTGGCAAAAATGATGAAATGATACAGGTAAAATCCTTGCTTTTCTGCCAGGTTTTCTTCTTGATTAATCCATGAGACACTGAAGAAGTTAACTTGTAAGCATAAGATCAGAAGTTTAGAGCTGAGAGGAGGTTGAAGATCATCTAGCATAACCACCCACGTTTTACAGAAAGGGAAATTAAGGCCCACAGAAACTCAAAGACTTTTCTAAGGCCACTCATCTAATAAATGTCATGATCAGAAGAACCAGATCTCCAGGCTCCAGGTTCTCACTGTGCCAAGTGCAATCTTTAAAATAAAAACATTTCATCATGGGGGTCTTTCAAAATCAGAGAAGGCTTAGTGTTCTCTAGTGGCTTTTGGTTTTATCATGAAATTCCCCAGATACACTTTTCTATTTTAAAGGCTGATAGACTGTTTGCAAACTTGTTATTAAGTGAGGAAAATTTCTGCAGATTTCAAGGTAAGAGTTGTAATTTCAAAAATTAGTAACGGGATGAGAAATGCCAGTGCAAAACGAAAAGTTCATAACAGCTAGTTACTATTCAAGCTGTGGAAGTTATTCAATTGCTTTATCTGGAAAAGGAGAAAAATAAAATTACAGTGTCTTTTCTCTGGAATTGAACTGCATGCCTCACTTACATTCCCTCAGTTATTCCATCATTTCTGTGAGGTAGGAAATAAAAAGATGCTATTATCCCCACTTCACCAACACCAAATAAAGCAGAAAAAGTTTCTTTTAAAACACAGTACTACTTAATAGATTAAGAATACTCTCCCATTTAAAATTTATAATAATTTAAGTGGGAATATGGAAAATGAAATTTGACAACAGTCCATATGGGGAATAAGTAGCAAGAATATTCCTTTTTGATCTGTTTATTTTCTAATTCAGTTTGTTTTCAGCCAAACTGCATGAGGCTCTCTTTATGGCAGACCACTTCCCACGCCCTTCCTCCCTTCAGTGGTCTGATATGGCTTGGCTCTTGCTCCTTATCTCTGCCAGCACAGGCTAGTTTGGGCCTATGCTCTTTGTAACCTATCTCATTGTTTGGGATCTTTCCTAGCAGACATTCCTTCTAGTCATGATTCTGCATATTTGCCAGACCTGTCTACCTCTTTGACCCTGGCTAACCCTGAGCTCACTCTTTTTTTTTTTTTCTTTCTTCTTCCTTCCTGTCTTCTCTCCCTTCCTTTCTTTAGTATTCTAGGCAGAGGGGGTGAGAGTGGAGGATAAATTGATGATACCTAAAGTTTAGGGAATACTTATTATATGCCAGGCATTACTCCTCATGAAAATGCTGTGGACTAGATACTATTATAATCCCCTATTTTACAGACAGATACAGATATAGAGGTAACAGATACAGAGAGGTTAAGTAACTTGGCTAAAGTCACATGATCAGTATTGTCTGGAATCATCAGAAAGTAGTCATTATTTAGTTCTCACTATAAATATATGGGTAGAAATTGTCGTTTGTAACTATTAATACCATAGGAGACTAATCACAGACTTTGAAGGTCATTTGATTTAGGAAGACCATATTCTAGGTTCCTTCTATCCCTGGTAGAGCTAAACAATCATTATAAGAACAGTTGGCCCTGAAAGCTGCCTTTGAAACTAGAAAGTGCACTGTAGGGAACCCTCTGCTTATCTGAATCTGGAATAGTTGTGAACCTTTAGGCAGCTAAGCTGGGAGTGGAGATGTTGGGGCATCTTTTTCAACAGCTTAATTTTAAGGTCACCTATATTCCAAGAAGTTCTGGGTGCCCTGGCACCCACATTCCATGTTGTGAGATCTTTCGGTGTGAGAACTTGGACCTTATGGCCCTCACCCAACAGCAGCAGCAGGCAGTTGGAACTCCTGAACAGCTGTACCCCAAGCCTGGTGTGACTCAGTAGAGGGGTGCATGCAGCAAAGGAGGCCTCTTAGATCATAATGACTAGCCTTATGTATCCACCTGCCTGGGGAGCCAGGCTAGGGTGTTCTAACTGGACCTTCGTATCACTGCACTGGTGTGCAAGATGAGGCTTAAATAAAGCATAGAAATCAATCTATGGTGACCTCTGAGAACCCTGAATCTGCATCATATAGTACCTGTGACATCTGTGCCCAGGTGAGGTGTAAGGGCAACTGTATCCACTTCTGAGCTGCATATTAAGAGAATGAAGCCTTTCCGCACCCACTTTTGTACAAATCATGAGTTCAGATGTTATGCCTATTGTGTTGTACTCTGATAGGATTGTTTTTTGTGGTCATAGAATAAGACTGTACTCCTTTGATAGGGTGTAAAAGTTTCCCTAAGTATGGTAAATGTTGTCATTATTGATCACTCAAAGAAGAGAATTCTCACACAGGAAAACTTGGAACATGCAACAGCTAAGGAGGCACTTCTAGATTTCCCTTCTCAGGGTTTAGACTTACAGGAGTTAACAAGTGTTGAGGGCTCTCTTCATTGATTTGGGGAAAATGGCCTCTGCCACAGAGCTGCCTGGTAGGAGTCAGGGAAAGAGGCTCCCCTGGATCCCCAAAAATGAAGGTAAATAGTCATGTTTTGTATGTCTGCCTGTTGATGCATGCATCACTCTCCTTATCACTGAACTTCAGTCAAGTTTAATCTAAATCAAGTATTCAAACTGAAAAGCCCCTCAAGGACTAAGAAAAGTTAATTAGCCCAGAATAAGATAATAAGGAGTGGTGAGCAGTATAGGGAAAGGGAGTTCATATCCGTCTGGGCATCCAAGTTCACATGTTTCAAATGGAGCACCTCCCCACATAGAACTAACAGTACGAGTTTGCTTGCTATTTCTACATAATACATTATCCAATAATGCAAAAGAAAATAGAATTCTTAAATTCCTAACACCTTATTTTTCATCAATATAAAGAGGAAAACAACAATGACAGAAAATTGTGTTGGGGTTGGAAAGTGAGAAATGGGTAGGCAGAGAGGAAGTAGGGCAACAGATACTGCAGCAGGCAAATCTGTTCCAGCTTGGTCCCTGCTGCAGTATTTAAGAAGCAGGCAAAAAGGGGAATGCTCCTCTCCCGCCCCCAAGTCCTCCCCATATTATCAATGGCAATTTATGAAAGATCTCCAAGGAAAGGTTTAGTTTCTGAACAAGGGTCTTAGTAAAAAGGTTTGGCAGAATCCTATCTATGAGGAAATTCTCCTTCTGTTAGCACATTTGGCAGATAAGGATTCAAGTTTAAGAGACCCTGTGGATTTCCTTACAACTTCACAGTTTTCCAGGCCCATGGTTCTGTTTTGGTCACATGGCCACAGTAACTGAAATAGCCCACTTTATCCATTGCAACGCACACACTTCAGCCCTAGTCTCCAAACCAACTGCTTATAGACAAGTTCTTTTCTCCCTAGTGTCTCAAACTCATAGTCTCAGACTCAGGGCTTTAATTTTATCCTGCTTTGGGAGAGCCTTCTTTAAGTCTTCCAGATGTACATATGCCTTTTACTGTTCACCACCTTTAATCTAGTAGTGAAAAAGAAGCTGGAATGTCTTGTAGAGCAGTATCCTTTGCTCTTTGTTATCTACCTCCAGCATAGCTGGTCTACTGAATGCCCCAAAGCCAGAGGTATAGTAACTCTGACCAAGCTCAGAACATACCATTCTACTGCAGCCTTGTTTTCACCACTCCCTCATTGTTTTGTCTCGTGTATGCTTCCCATAGCCGCATCAGAAGGAACCAGAATCTTGAGAAGTTACATGCCAACAAGAGGCACCAAGCCATAAATTGCAAATGGGCAACACACATCAAGGTAGACCTCTACGTAGAAGACTAGGTATGGCTTTCATGTTCCATCAGGCCAAAACAAGTTAAATAATGGGGTTTTTGCTTCTGTTTCCAATGAAAAGTTAATTTGAGAGTCTTCCAACTTCATGTGTATCCCCTCTGGTTCACTAGTCATTCCATTGACCAACCCAGGTCAGACCACATTATGCATTTAACACAGCCCCAATATGCTTGAGACATAAAATGGGAATACATAATTCAGGCTATGTTGACCACCAACCCCACTCACAGAATCCAATGGAATGAGAGAGGTATGGACTCCAGGACTTACTGGGAAAGTTCCTTGTTGCTGCAACCATACTCCTTAACAAAGACATTTTACCGAGAATCCAGGGAAATCCCATCCCATTTCCCTCAAACTTACAGATATGTTACTAAGCTATTCTTATGCTTAGTTTTAAAGTAGGTAATTTTTAGCTTTATAGGTACCATAAGGCCGAGGTTTAAACCTAGGTCTACTTAACTCATAGCCTGTGCTCCTATTTTCATTTATTTATCGAAAATTCTAAGGTCATAGGGAGGGATGGGGATGAGGAGGATGAGAGGCAGGAAATAAAAGGCTGTTTCATAGTCCCAACCCTGATCCTTCAGCCTTTGTACATGCTACTTCTTCATGGAAAGCACTTTCTCCATGTACCAGGTGAGCTGTATACAGAATAACATGGAGAAGAAAGAGAAGCAGATAAAGTAACAAGGGAGTAGTTGTAATAATTCTGCTATATAATTCACACCTCTTTGTAATCCAATTTAGATTCCCCATTAACGTGAATTAATAAGGTTTCAAAATTATCGTATTTACTAAACCAAGTTCTTTCTACATAATTATTGCTTACACTTTAATAAATTGCTTAGGAAAGCTACCTCCAAATCCAGATTAAATATAATATGTTTCATTTGCTGTTTCCTTCCAGGGAGTATACGATTATTTTGGAAATGCTTTCACTGGCTTGATAATTAAATTCCGTATCTTGCCTTACCTCCTCTAGATTGATCTCTCTGTCTTTGAAACATTGCATATTTGTAAACCTTGCCATTCCAAGGGAAGAGCTCTTCTAGGCTGTTGGTGGATCTCCTGAAATTTTAAGGACCTCAGACAAAAATGGATTCAGTCTTTGTACCTTAAAATTCAGGCATTTCAAACTCCTAATGTGTTTTCTAATTTTAAGAATGCAAAAGTCATAGAATTTGGAAATTATCTTAAGAGTTCCAATAGCCATATAAACACTTTGTGATCTCACTTACACATTTTCCATATAGAAAGCTTTTCCTTTGGTCAGCAAAGCAAATTTTCTCATTTGTTTTCACATGAGGAGAGAAAGCTGGGGAGAGGAAGGGAAAGGATATATTTTAAAGTAGATTTAAAACATCTAAGGAAAATATAAAGTAAGACTGCCCTAGAGGAAAATATAGATGGAACACTCTTTGACATAAATCAGCAATATTTTTTTGGATCCATCTAAAGTAAGGGAAATGAAAACAAATGGGACCTAACTAAACTTAAAAGCTTTTGTGCAGCAAAGAAAACTGTAAACAAAATGAAAAGACAACCTATGGAATGGGAGAAAATATTTGCAAACAATAGGACCTGCAAGGAATTAATTTCCAAAATATATAAGCAGCTCACACAGCTCAATATCAAAAAAACAAACAACCCAATCAAAAAATGAGCAGAAGATCTAAATCAACATTTCTCCAAAGAATATATACATATGGCCAACAGACACATGAAAAGATACTCAACATCACTAATTATTCAATAAATGCAAGTTAAAACTACAATGAGGTATCATCTCACACTGCTCAGAATGGTCATTATCAAAAAGTCTACAAATAATAAATGCTGGAGAGGCTGTGGAGAAAAGGAACCCTCCTACATTGTTGGTGGGAATGTAAGCTGGTGCAGCCACTGCGGAGAACACTACAGAGGTTCCTTAAAAAACTAAAAATAGAGTTACCATATGATCCAGCAATCCCATTCCTGCACATATACCTGGAAAAAACAAAAACTCTAAATTGAGAAGATACATGCACCCCAATGTTCATAGCAGCACTATTTAGAGTAGCCAAGACATGGAAGCAACCTAATGTCCATCAACAGATGGATGGATAAAGAAAATGTGGTGTATATATATGCAATAGAATACTACTCAGCCATAAAAACAAATGAAATAATGCCATTTACAGCAACATGGATGGACCTAGAGATTATCATACTAAATGGACTATGTCAGACAGAGAAAGAAAAATGTCATATGATATCACTTATATGTGGAATCTAAAAGAATGACACAAATGAACTTACAAAACAGAAAGTGACTCAAAGGCATAGAAAAAGAAACTGACAGTTACCAGGGGAAAAAGGGAGGAAGAGATAAATTGGGAGTTTGGGATGGGCAGATACAAACGTCTATGCACAAATAGATAAACAACAAGGTCCTACTATGTAGCACTGGGAACTAACTATATTCAGTGGCTAGTAGTAAACTATAATGAAAAAGAATATGAAAAATATATACATATATGTATATAAAACTGAATTTCTATGCTGTACACCAGAAACTAATACAAACTTGTAAAACAACTATACTTCAATAAAAAAATTTTTTTAATTAAAAAAAAAGGCCTAAGGCACTAAGGATTTTCTATTTATGTATTAGAAGAACATTTAAATTATGTGTTAGAGTTTGGTATGACTTTCTGTCAACTTGGAAAGCTAACCTTTCTAGGACAGTCTCTACTAGAAATTGGGATTTCCTCTTCAAAAAGATTTTCGCTTACTTTTTTTCAAGGAGTTTCCAAGATACTTTTAAATTACTGAAGAACATTTTCTGCCTCTCGATTATCCACTACAGTTGTAGTATAGTTCCTTTTAGTGCCCCCCGCCTTTTGTTTTTTAGACTGGAAGGGATCAAAAAATAAAGGTGTTCAGAAATGGAGGCATGCATAGTTGAAGCCTGAAGACATTCTCATGTATCCAGGTCCCTAGGCAGCCTTCCTCCTCCTCCCGGCCTCTTCCTCTTGGCGTTCTATCCTTATCAGGAAAAACAAAAAATTACCCTCTAGGTCCTCACTCAAGAACCTGACTTCCCTGGGAATCTTTATTCTTATATTCAAAATATATGTGGAAGGAGGGTATAGCTCAAAGTGACAGAGCACATGCTTAGCATGTGCAAGGTCTTGGGCTCAATTTCCAGTACCTCCCATAAAAAAAAAAAAAATAACTAAACCTAGTTAGCTCCCCACTCAAAAAAAAAAAAAAACTATATATAGAGTTTAGTTGAGTTAAGTTTTATGACACCATGTTGAAAAGCAGTAAATCACTACTGTGTAATTTATTTCTGTTTATTTTAAATATCAGTGATCTGTTTTAAACTTGTTTGGGAAGGAATACGCTATGAACTTTTCTCAACCTTTGATGTAGGACTCCAGCTGAACTAGCAAAGGACATTGCCTCAAAGAAACTAAATATTTTTTTCTTTAACAATTTAACTGTCTTTTCTCATTCAAAATGTATCACTATAAACTTCTTACAAACAGGGACTATTTCTTCTCTTGGTATCATACAGATTGTTTTATATAGACCAACGTGTATGGCAAATACAAATTGGTTATTTCAAAGTGGTGACAGCATAATAATGGTGATGGTAAATAGCAACTAACACTTATACAGTGCCTCTGTGCCAGGCACTGTCATAAGCATTTTGTGTAGAGTTGCTTAAGTATAAAACCACTTTTATCTGGTTGTCTTTATTTTTCTGGTAAAACACTTTAAAAATTTGTACTGCAGTAAATTCCACAATCCAGCCTTCACCTACCCAACAAGAATAACTAGAATTCCAATGTCTTCTCTTCATTATTTTGACTCCAATAAACTGTCACTTTTTAAATCCATGCCTGCCCCCAAGACTTGACCTGAGTACACAACAGGTGGTTGCTTCCCTATCTTAGCATACCGAGTACCAAACAATGCCTAAAGTAACTGCATTTGGTGTAAACCCTTGATTAGCTTCACTGAAGTAAGAGATGCAGTAAAAATGTTAGTTTGAAGTTTGCTTGCTGTATTTTTCATCACTTTTTCAGAAAAATGTTGGTCAGTACCAGCTTCTTCAACAAGTATATATAAAAAAAATATACATATGAAAGTTCCTTATCCCTTATAATGTAATAAAGGTAATGGATTGGTTCAATTTAGAATCTAACAAAGTGACAATAGTTTTTTTTTTCTCCAATTCAGACTTTATATCTATTCTTAAAAAGCCATTTAGCTTCATGCAATTATGAAGTTTAACTATTTAGCAGTGAGAGGAAGTTTGATAAAACTGCCATTAGACAAGCTTGGGATGTGACTTTTTAATGATAGGGTTAGTGCATGTTCTAGATCACAAGAGGTGGTTTTGCCAGTGAGTAATAATTCTTCCACAGATTTAGGGGATGGAGGATAATGTGGCATTGTTTACTTAGGAATTTTTAAAGCACTAGCCTAGAACCATTTATGAAAATGTTCCTCTATCAACCAAAGCACCTTTTCTAGCTGCAATCACACTTCTGCCATTTCTGAAGACATTTACAGAAATTTTGCTACCGTTTTGACACATTCATTTTAACAACACTGCTGCTATACATATGGATTCTAAGGCTTTAGTAAACCAAGTGCATGTTTAAGACATTCTTTCATTTCACTTAATTCATCCGTTTATTCATTCACTCCATATTTATTAAATACCTACTACGTGTAGTATTTTTAAATATTTGTTAATTCCTGTACATGGGACAAAAATTTAATGCTACAAAGGAATATACAATGAAAAGGAAATCTGACACCCCAGTTCCCCAGCCATTCACCTCACCTCCCCAGAGTCAACTAATATTACCAGTAGCATTTTTGTTACTTTTCTATCCTTCTAGAGATATTCAATGTATATGTAGATATATATCTATAGATTTTTTAAATATATATATATAATGATAACATACTGTATATACTCTTCTGTAACTCTCCTTTTTTCACTTAATGATTTCTAGCGGGTAAGATTTATTGCTCTTTGGGTACATTAGATTAATTTCAATATCATAACCAGCACATTTCAATATTAAAATTTTAGTTTAAAAATGTTTTGGGGCAAGGATTATAGCTCAGTCTTAGAGCATGTACTTAGCATGCACGAGTCCTGGTTCAATCACCAGTACCTCCATTAAAAAAAAAACCAAAAAACTAAAAAAATGTTTCAGAAGAGACCTTGAAATGATTTCCTTAAAGTCAATAGGACAGTGTTTGTTACAGAATCAAAAATTTATCGAAAACTTTTACCTTTTCTAAAAAACAAATTCTAAATATAATTCTACATATGAAACAGCAACCCAAAAAACAAAGAAAGAAGAAAGAGAATAATAATAGGTATATGCTCAGAAAGGAATAGATGTAGGCTCAGAAAAAGGTAAAGGGGCAATAGGTTATGTGAAAATGTGCTTGGTGATTCCGTACGTGCATGGTGTGTTACAGGTTGTTCTTTTGAATGATCAGCTGTCAACAGTAACCTGCTCAGCCAGTAAGTCAGAGTCCAGCAAGGGGGTTCTTTGGGTTTCCACTTAGTGTTTCTAGCTTATTGGTTTTTTTCTGAGAGGTCTAAAGAACACTACATTTGTCAGGACCACTGAGAGCTTTTTGTTTTGTTTTTTTCTTTGAAAAGTTCTAATGAAGACACCCACTTCCAAGATGTACCTAGCCAGTCCACCCACATAATCTGATGAATCAAATTGTCAAATATCTGAATGTAAATTTTTTGTTCTACCACCATAATTTTGATATATTCTAGTAGGTTGTACACTTAAAAATCAAATACCTGCAATATGCTAATGTTCTTGCAATTTATCCAATATTGACCTGTCAATTTTTAAGATTTATTGTTTCAATGCATAAAATTAATGAAGTCTTAATATCTTATTCAAAATATTTTATTATTAAAATATTGATGGAAAAGGTGCTCCAGAATAGAGCACCTAAAATGATTTACTGGTAGGCTTGGGACTTAAAAAGCAAAACAAAATTATAAAATGATGTGTAGCTAGGCCAGAGGAAAACCACAAAAGAGAAAACATTAATTGAAGTTTTGGTCTGGGACCATAATTATGACGATATTTGATCATCAAAAACAACTAAGTCTTGTGATATATCTACAATGGAATATTACCCAGCCATGAAAAAGAATGAAATCTTGCCATTTGCAACAACATGGATATTATGCTAAATAAGATAAACCAGACAGAGAAAGACAGGTACTACATGATTCCACTTATATGTAGAATCTAAAAAACAAAACAAATTAACAAGCAGAACAGAAATGAAGACATAAATACAGAGAACAAACAGGTGGTTGTGGGGGAGGGAGGAGGACAGTGTTGAGGGGGAGGAGAGAAGTAGTTGAGAGAAATTAAGAGGTATAGACTTCCAGTTGCAAAATAAATGAGTCGTAGGGATGAAATGTACAGAGTGGGGAATATTGGGAATATTGTCAATAATAATGTAATATCTGTGTATGGTGACAGATGATAACTAGATTTATTGTGGTGATCAGTTTGAAGTGTATAGAAGTTTTAAATCACTATGAGGTGTAACAGGAACTAACATAGTGTTGTAGGTCAATTATACTTCAAAAACAAACTAACTCATAAAAAAAAGAGAGATCAGATTTGTGGTTACCAGAGGTGGGGAGTTGGGGGTAGGGGGAATTAGATGAAGGTAGTCAGAAGGTACAAACTTCCAATTATACTATAAATTAGTACTAGATATATAATGTACAAAACGGTTAATGTAATTAATACTGCTGTGTTTATATTTATGAAATTTAAGAGAGTAAATCCTGAGTTTTCGTCACAAGGAAAAAGATTTTTCCTATTTCTTTAATTTTGTATCTGTATGAAATGATGGATGGTCACTAAATTTATTAGGGTAATCATTTCACAATATACGTAAATCAAATCATTATACTGTATACCTTAAACTTATACAGCGCTGCATGTCAATTGTGTTAGAGTAAAACTGGAAGAAAACATAAAAAATAAAACAAGAACTGAAAAAAAAAAAAAAAAACCACCCTGAATCTGCAGGGTACCTTCTAAAATCTACCCCATCAAAAAAAAAAAAATGAGGTATTTGAGGAATCTCAAAAAGAAAAGTGGTGAACAAGTGGGAAAACAGACAAAGGAATGGAATAGACATTTAACCAAAAAAAGAAATAGAAATGACCAAAAAAAAAAAAAAAAAAACAAACCAGAAAAATGTTTAATAATAGACAGACATGGATATCAACAAGGGTTTCTCTAAATTATAAAGCCCAGGAACTTAAGAGTTTTTCATGTGACATATTGGCAAAGATTTCTTTAAATTATAAAACCAGTTTCTCAAGGGTATCTGGAAACCAGCACTCTCATACATTGCTAGTGGGAGTAATTTTAGTTATGAGAATTTATCCTTAGGAAATAATCAGATATTCTTGTACAAGTTTGTTCAGTGCAGTGTTATTTATTATAAAGACTATAAATAACCTAGGTATTTAACAATAATGAGTGAATTAAATTGTGGTTATTTCTAAATGATGGATTACACATGGAGCTATGAAAAACAATCATGCTTTAGAAAAATATGGAGAATATTTCTGATGTAATATTAAAGAATGTAGGTTTCAAAACACTAAGTACAAAGTCATCATAGTTTTATTTTTTAAGTTAAATATGCATAAAAGCATAGGCACAAAAGTAATATTAGAAGATTATAACTCAAAATGTTGAGATAGTTTGCCCCTCAGTGGTGGGACTGTAGGGTGGTATTTATTTTCTTTATATCTTTATTTGGATATTTTTTATAATTTTAAGTGGTGCCATGACTACCTGAAAGAAAAAAAAGGCAGACATTCTATAGAGAGAGAACTATTTTATTTTAAGCATCTGGTAAGTGATTTTTTTTTAAACTGGAAAAGATTAAGCATTCCATATATAACAACAGAGATGACAAAGGGGAGAGTTTGCCTGTCAGATGAAATCATAGATTATTCAAACTGGAGGATGGGTTAGAAATGATTACTCCAACTCCCTTCATTTTATAGATGGAAAAATAAAGTCCAAACTTATCCAAGGCTACATAGTGTTTAGAATCCAAACAATAATTGGATTTTCTAATTCCTAGAACCTTTATATCATCTTTCTTCTTTCCCACTTATGTATAATGTAGTAGTTGGCAACTGTGTTCTTTTAAGTCTGAGAAAAGAGATGGAAAAATTTTAGGATTTTACCATATGTTAAATAATATAGTAATGTAGCTTTTCTTCCTATTTTTGAATTGGCATCTCCCCCCTGCCCACGCCAAATACTCACACTGTACTTATCTTCAGAATAGCCCATTTGAAATAAAACATATAAATACAACTTCATGGTGCTGATTTAAACATTTCTTTCTTACATCCTCCCTTTTTCCCTAGCTACCTTCCTCAAGGCTTCAGGCTGATTATAAGAAGTAATAATGTGGACTAAGAAGACCTGATATAACCTCACTACTAACTTTAACATGCTCTTTTCAAAGTGAACCCATCATTCAGGTCACCTCAAATTGGGTCTAATATCTGGTTATGAAAAGATTTCTGACACAAAACTCACTTAAATGTGGCTACCTGGTAATAAAGCAGGCAGCCTTGGTGCTCAGAGACTGCTGTCATTTAGATTAGAACAGATTATTGTTATCATTGCTGTAATTTTGTTCTTTATAAAGAAAACCTTTTGATGTTTATTTTACAATGGTTTTCACTGTTGCATGAGATAATTTGGGGGAGGTAATCTGAGTGGTTATATGACCCAGCATTTTTTGGAAAAAAGTAACAGTTTTCAACACGAATGCTTAATGAAAATCTCTAGTATATTTTTAAATGATCAGAATATCAGGAGCTTTAACCTTTTTGGAGATTGTTTGTTGGTATGCAAACATATATCACTTGCTGACATCTCAATCAAATCAGGATCTGTGCTCTTGAATCAAAGAAGCAAAAGCCTGTAAGGGCTTTCCTCTGTTATTTCTCTTATAAATAATAGATTTTTCTACTTTAATTTACCTGGGGAGGTACACACAGTATGAAAAGGTAAAGACTTGGCCCTCCCTATGTCTGGTATACCTAACAGGTAAAGTGGCACTTAACTGGGACCTCCACTAGTTAGTCTCTACTGTGTCTTCCAAAGGAAAGATAATAGATTGCACTCTGGCTGATACAAATGGGGGAAGGCAGCAGCTGTATGTGACCTTGTGTTCTGACATGGTTCTGGCATCTGGACAGAATCTTTTTGGTAGCCTGTGCTTTGTCATTTTCTAGCAAGTACAGCAAGTAGGCACCCAGGCCTGAGACTTAACCACTCCACAAGACTTCAGACCTCCTTGAAAGTGGGAGAAAAGGGTCCCAGTATTCTCAGCATTTAATTATCACTCTCAGATGGACTTTAGAGCCCAGTTAATGAACAGGCACCATGCCAGGAAGAGATACATGAGCTTAGATCTCAAAGCGTATGTTCTCTGAAGCTGAAATCATAAACCAGAACATCTGATGTGTGTCTCATGCACAATGGAGGAGGGAGGACTGATGACGGAAAAGTCACAAGCAGCTGCTTTTAGCGCTTGGCTCTCACCAGTGAAGCCTCCCCCTCTGCCACTACACCCCACCCTCTTCCTGCATGAAAGCCTTTTAGGGCTCTTTAGTTCTCATCCTGCGTGCCGTGAAACAGACTGTAAATTTGTATCTGTTAAATCAGTCTAGTCTGTGGCTGGTTGATGTGCCTGGTGGGTTATAAATGAATGACTGGCTCAGCTACTGTTTTGAGTCAGGAAAGAGAGTCTACCTTAGAGAGACAATTGTGTCCCCTGCCCTGAAAGGTAAGGAATGTGGCCTATGGTCCTAATTAAGCTATTTGTTAAATGATGTCCTTTGAACATCGTTTAAATCAATTTATTCTTCTACCCCTTCTCCAGCTATACGATAAAGCATATAATCCTGCGTGATTTCACAGTGGGGCTGTGAAGACCAGGTATTCCCTCCATCTGGAATTCTCTTTCCCTCACTCTTCCCTCTCCCATTGCCAAATCCTCTTTATCCTTTGGATTTAAGTTGAAACCTCAGTTTCTTGAGGGAGCTTCCCTGATCCTACTTTCTTACTGCTCAAAACCAGGAAGTCTCCCAGTTCATCACTCCATAGCACCTGGTACTTCCCTTTTTGCACCCTATGTCATGTTTATGATAATAGTTGCTCAGTGTCTTCCCTTTTAGTTTATAAGTTCCATTAGGGTAGAAATCCTGTCTGTTTTTTGCACCTGAATCTCCACTAAACATTGTACTTTGCACACATTTGGTGCTTAATAAACATTTGTTGAATGAATGATGAATTACACCTTATAATTACTCTGAGATTCCTTTGTGAAAATCAATGGTGCACCCTGTGTGTCTTCCTGATCATGCAGGTAATATTAAGAACAGGTGTTGAATTGGAGTCAAAAGGGCTGCTACTTATTGGGTTCCCCATGCCGGGCTACTGTTTGCCTTTTTATATCACCACAATCTACTATCTTATCATCATGGCAATTTATTTCCAACTCCCTATGCAATCATGTCTAGGAAGATTGCAGTCTGTATTCCTTTTAAAGTGAAACCAAGAATCCAAACTGGCTTTTAGAGTTGAGTGCCGTGTTTCTTCATATTTTAGTCACTTTAAAGAATCATTAAGCTCCTGCTGAAAAGACTTCGTGTGGTCTAATTACACTTGAGAATGAGCTTGCCAACTTCAAATTAATTCTGACCAGAATGCCTTCTTGTTGACTCTAGGTGTTTCTGATATATCAACCCGAACGTGAGTATCTACTTCTATCTAGAGACTTTTCAGAATAGATTCATAGTTGAAGTGAGGAAAACCAGCTTCATATGCCATTTATTAGTTGTCACTGATTTATTAACTCACTAATCATTAGTGAACTCTATAAACCAGACACTATTCTAGACATTTGGGAATATGCATAAATAAAACAGATTCTTGCCCTCAAGGAAATGATTATCGGACTGTTGTAGTATGGACAGTAGTCACCAAACATTCCTTTGCTCCTCTGCTTTTCCCAGCCTTCCTTCAGTTAGGTTGGGGTCATTGCTCTGGCTAATGGCCTGAAGGAAGTCTTGGATCACTTGCAGGCTGAGGAAGTAATAAGCCGATGCGCCTCTCCTAACCCTTTTTCCCCCTCACAGCGACCTCAGAAGTTACACGTTCCACGTGATACAGCTGCAAGATGATAGATCCCAGGTCATCTTGGTTACTGGAGCGAAGGTGTAGGGTGGAGCTCCACAGCTTTCGCTGCGCACCAGCCTGTGCTGGATATATGACATGTGTGAGTCACGTGTCTTTGTTGCTTAAGTCATTAAGAATTCAGGGTTTGACTGCTGGGACAGCCAGCATGAACAACTCGGAGTAATACAGCTCCTATTATTTATTTAATACGTTTTATGTGCTAGTACACAGTACTAGGCTGTTTGTAACAATGACTTATTGTTGCTAAAGCCCTGACAATCACTCTCCTTGCCAAAAAGGGAGGCATTTTCAATACTCATCCTGAACGGCTATATTCATTCTTACCAGATCTGCTCCTTTCTTTTCTTTCTTTTTTTTTTTTTTTTTTAACAGTAGCACTAAGATTGATACAAGCTTTGAAATTTTAGAGGAAAAAAGGATTTAGGTTTATTCTAGAGGACTGTGTTCAGAGGAGTCCTTATCCTGAATCTATGGCTGGCTGAGGTGGTTATTTAATCTGCCTTATTTTTCCCATAGATAAAAATTGATGCTAATATTTTGCTCCTAATAGTCACAAGGTTATTATGATGACCAAAATGAGTTAACTGTATGAACTGTAAAGCAATTATACAAATAGAAAGAGACCATTCTCATTGAATCTAAGACATCCCCAATTGTAGGGCATACCATTATTTTATATACTGCTTAGAAAGAAAATAATGCTACTAGTTAATCAATGGTAAATGCTTTCTTTTCACTCAGCCCTTATTAAAGGTCTTATTTAGGTTTATCTAAACATTGGTTTTTATCATATATCACACTTGTGCATTAATAAAAGGGAAATCATTCAGTTACCGCAGAGTCTTTACGTCAGAGTCTGTCTTCTGAGTTACTTTTCAACTGAGTCATTGATGTCTCTATTTTTCTATACAGTGTCGCCCTCTGTACCATCAAGAGCACTGGCAATGCAGCATTCCTTAAGCAGCACTGTTCCGTTTTTTTCCTGAGATTTTCTTCCCAGATTCCAACATCCATTCTGCAAGTTTTGATGCTGGTGCTTTCTTGATCTTACTGGAAGGTGTCAAGGGAAGGTTTTCAGGCAACAACTAGGATTCATATTTCTTGCATAAACGGTGTTTAAATGGTTTTTTGACTAAAATGTCCATGGGTTTCAGCTATCTAGTCATACCATTGGGAGTAACAACAAAGTTTGCGGATGAGCAGACAATAACAACTACACTGAAACTGTTGAGCAATGAAAACAATTGAAAAATACCATCAATTGTTTCAATTTTAGAGATGTTAAAATTTGAAAAGAGAGGTATCTTGGAAGAGATGAAGTATTGTTATTGTTTGTTTGTTTATAAATAAGGATGTATAATAATAAGGCGCCAACAAGTTCAGCTACCCAGGAGCTCACATCATTCTTTGATCCCCATCCCTTTGTTAGCACTCTAATCCAAGCCTTCACAATCGTAAATGCAATAAGAAGGGTCTGGGGTGTAGGGGAAAGACTATCTGAAGACCTCTGGCTTTGGCATCTGAAGACCTGAGTCTGACTCTCAGTCCTGTGGTTTTTCAGATGTGCTACTTTGGGGATCAAGTCACTATTCTTTGGGGAAATACCTAATTCAGAAGATTTAAGGATTTGATGTAGGCAAAAGCACTTTAAGTGTAAAATCTATATGCAGAGGGAAAAGAACTAGCATTTGTTGAGTGCTAGGAACTGTGTTACGTACTTTGCTTGTATTATCTCATCTGATCTGATGTAAATGCTAAGGCATATATAGTATCTTGATCACCTTGCTATCTAATCCATTTAATGCCACATTAATTTTTTGTTTGTTTTTTTTTTCCTGAAATGCCTCTTTCGTTGCCTCATGCCTTAAAGCAGAAATCACCTGTGCTACTGTTTGGATCACAAACAAGTTGATGACTATGAGCCTGTTACAGAGCTGCAGCCTCTTTCTTGCTTTTGCCTTGTAGCCAGAAACATTTGAAATAAGAGACCCTTGGGCTCCTGCCTTCTCTGTGACTTTTATGCCAACACTAGCCCCCAAGGACCTTGCAGAAAGTTTTACTTATGGTGAAAGTCCAAAATGAATCCAAGATTCAGGGTGTTTGTTAATCTAAGCAAGCTTTAGACAACATGAACAGATTCAGGTGTGAAGAAAGTTGGCATCCAAAAAACCATGGAAACCAGAGGCCCCCAGTGACAAGACTATAGTTTTGGGGGCTGCAACTCTACTCATGGGAGGAGAAGTTACCAGCAAGAAATCTAGTTCTGGGGAATAGAAGTATAAGGTAGGAACCCCCTTAAGGCTTGATTACCTGAGAGACTGAATCTTCGAACTAGTGACGTAGGGTCCTCATGTTCTTCTAGCAGGAGGAATTTGAGTCCATGAATTGGGAGTGAAGTTTAAACTACAAATTAGGGTTATAGATTCAAGCTCAAAGGCTTGAGCGTTATGAGGTTAAGATCTTAGCATGTTATGACACCAGGTATATGAAATGCTATCTTGAAATATTAATAGGTAGGGTGAGGTGGAGTGGGGTGGGGTTTAAAGCAATAAACTTTATTATATTTCAAATGTCTGCAGGAGAACTTTGTAAAGCCTAGAGGAGCAAAGATCCACAAAAATTGGGTGTCTTGAAGACCTATATCAAGGCCACCATCTTTAGGATACCTTCTCCAACAGCAGTGTTTTAATGCTTAACTTATAACTCGGTATAAATTATTGTTCTCTGATTAGTTTATATACATACACATTGACTTTGCCTTAAGATTTTAAGCTTGAGAGCAGTAATAGCATCTTTTAAAAATATTCTACATGTTCAATACTTAGCATAATGCTTTATAGTGCTAAGAAAACTTGTTAATGTCACCTTTTCCTATTTGAATCTGGCAGAGATTATATCTTGCACGATCTCTGTAAAGGTAAGAACCCAGATTACTCTTTGCCATTTGGCATATAATTTTCTGAGAACCCAGCCACTCCCGAAGATCTGTCTTCTTTGCAGAACTATTGCAAAATCTGACACTCCTCTTCACTTCACTGGAATGCCTTTGTAATTGCCAAATGTTGCCTTGCCTCATGGAAATTCTTGGCCAGACCTATGGATTGCCAGCGCTTGCAGCTGTTGACCCTTGAAGTCCAATTCTCCTATAACATCAAATTCAACAACATTTCTTAAGAAATGACCTAATAAGAACAGGCACTGAACTAGTTGCAATCAAAGCTACAAATATGTGATCACTGCCCTCGAGAAGTTTATAGTTTATATTTTTTTAAAAAGCATGAGTATTTAAATAGGGTAAAGACAACTGACAGTTATAAATAGTAGAAGGGATAGCAAAGACACTGATACAGAAAAAATTAATTTACTGGAGGATGAGACATCATTTCTACCTCCTTTATCTAGAAAGCCAAGATCCCAGTGTAGGAGCTGCCCATGTCCTGTTGTCCTTCATGTCACAATTTTGAGGTACACTTGTGGAAAAGATATAATGTCCTTGTCCTGTACACATCTTCCATGGACTTTCCATGTCTCCTGGATTTTGGGTTCTCACCTCTCGACCTGAGGTTACTCAATGGCACCCATTGAGGATCCTGCCTTGGGAAACGTCTACCTCCTCTCTTCACTAATCATTCTGTCCATTAGAGCCTATCCTCTTGTTGATTTTGTTTTTAAGTTTTCTGGACCTGCGGACCTTGGGCTGGTACCAGGCCACAAAGATGTATTTATTCAAGTTGTCACAAAACTTAACCTTCTTCCCCTAGGATGTTGCTCTGGAATATAAATGATTTCAACTCATCCTCCTCATTCTGCCTAGAATTTCGTTTTCCCGGAACAACCTTTTCTCCTGAGATGAAGAGACTGTCAGAAGCAGTGCAGTGGCCACTGCCTCCTTTTTCTTCACCTCATTTTCCCTGCTCCCTCCTTGCATGTTCTCCCTTGGCGCCTTCATCTGTTTCCCTATGAGGATGAATGTTATCCCATTCCAAGTCTTCAGTCAATGTGTTCTAAAAGGAGAGAAAGCCTAAGAGTATGAGTCAACTTTATTCCTGGTACTGAACCCTGTTTGTTCTCTTGTTCGTTGCCCTGAGGAACAGGGAAGGGATATTCCGCTTCTATTTCTCACTTCTATTTTTCTATTTCTCTTTCATAAAAAGGAAGTGAATGGAGGCCAACCCATTTCATTAATTTAAAAGAGATTCATTTAAATGAAAGTGATAACATATTGAGCTCCTGTTACATGCACATAGGGCATTATGGAGTATTAACGGTGCTTAACTTGTTACAATTGATTTTATTAACCTTGGTGTTGGCTTCTTAGGCAAAAACATAATCAGACTACCCCAGGGGATAAGCGGGCATCTGCCTGGTGGCCTGGTAGATGAAAATGCTCTCCCTCAACATTTCCAGGTGGGGAGAATGTAACTGTGACCTGCCTTCCTGTCCGCAGCTTATATTTCAGTGATGTATATGTGCACTTATGCCTCCATCAGAATGTCACCTCCTCGAGGAGGGAATTTGTTTTCTTATTCATCTTTGTTTCCCTCCAAGTCATCAATTGCACATCCACGTTGCACATACCAGTGCTCAACAAATGTTTTTGAATCAATTAGTCAAGCAGGCCTGGCCAAAGTAGTTGCTTGTTGCTACTTCTGGCTAGGTGGAAGTCTTTCAACTCTGTGTGCCAGCTCTCTAAGTGTTAAACATAACAACAACAACAAAAATAATAGGAGTTAACCGTGGCAACCTGAACGGCTGACAACAACAAGAGAAAAGGCAAGAAGTCATGGTGGAAGCACAGTCATCCAGACCCTGCCTCAAACAGACCCAGGGAACAGCTCTGAGGACTTAACATCCAGGGAGGAGCCTCTGGAGAACACCCACATTCAACAGCAGTATCTATGACTTTCATCACTCAGCAGACAAGCCTGTTGAGAGACCTTGCTCTGTGTCTCACACAGGGAGTGAGGAAGGGGACACTCTCGCTCTGGCCCCAGCCTGTAAACATGAGCCATTCCTGACATGAGGATTGCTGAGAGACTGAGCAGATGCAATAGGAATGCCTGTGCTCTTCCCTGACTGCCTATTTTGGCCATCTCTCTGCTTTTAGTCTCCACGGTGGAGGGATTGGAGGCTTGAGCCAAGTCAAAGATACAGGAGAAAGATCTGGAATATACCTCAGTGGGCAGGGCCAATTAAGACAAGAGGGGAGTGCACAGAGAGGAATGTTCGGAAAACAAACTTCTTGCAAGAATCTGGAGTCATAAAGGGGTCGCGTGTTCACTCAGTTAACCCCTGCACACTGATGGGAGCTTCATTTTAATGTATGAATGCTGGGGCAAGGTGGGGTATGGTAGATCATATTTTGAGTGGGTGGACTTAACAGTCTAGTCCCCTGGCTGGCCTTCAGTGAAGAGAATCAGTAGCTGGAGTTTGACTTCCCTGCTCTACCCTACCCTTCGCCCAGCATCTAGAGGTCTCTCCAGGGCAAGGCTGTAGATACTATCAAGTCTATGCAGGGTCCTGTGTTTATGCACCAGGAGCTCTGGGTCTACCTGAGACTCTTTCCATCCTGCAGAATGGAACTGGGAATGGGAGGCCTCCAAAGTCAGGGGATTCAGTTCTTGTGCCTTCCCAGTGTGGCAGCCCAATAGTGCTGGGAAAGTATTGCTCTGGCAGGACCCTCTTCCTTTCCCTTGTACCCTGAAGATGTGTAAACCCCTCGCCTGCGGGAGGAGAGGAGTTTGTCCACAGTATCCTTTCCCTGTGATCTCCTGTGCATGGCTGCCACGTAGCACGTGCAGGTGTGGAGGCATCTATTCCTTGACCTTAAGCTCTGCAGTTACCTTGGGGCCAAAGGTTGTGGGGGCAGCTCCTCCTCCTTTCAGTCATGGCTGTTCTAGCTGATACGGCTCCCAGCCTTCTCTTCCCTAGTTCCAAGCATTCCTTGTTGTTATCAGCAGGAGACTCCCAGGCATTCTGGAAACTCTGCGTGAGTGTAGGAACTGTTGCTATAGCTGCCTGGACCTACAGCAGAGAGCCAAGGCAAAAATCACTTAACATTGTGTGCACCCGACTCCCCCAAAGCTGGCACAGCCAGGGAGTCTGCAGAGCCAGCTAATCTTCCTCCAAGAAATCTACCTCCCCAGTAGCCACAGAACACAGTGTTTATTACCTTTTAGTTTTCAGTAGATGGGTGAAAACAGAGAGCAAGAGCCTCTATTTCTGAAGCTGAGAGCCACCTAGCAAAACCTTCAGAAAGAAAGCAGCTTCTACCAGAGGGGTCTTGTCTCTTATGCCACTGTCAGTACTTTGGGAGCTCAGTGAGAGGAACCTCAGTTTCCCCACCAAGCTGGAACTTTTGGAAGTTGTCCTTTTAAATTTAAACCTTCAGATCAATGCATAATGGGTCAAAGTTCAGTTGTTCAAAATCTTAATAGAAAAAAACAATTGTGCTGTAAGCTGAAAATAAAAATTAGCCTAAATTCAGGAAAGAATTGGTCATCCCTCAAATCTTAGGAAGAAAGAGGATCTAAGAGGCAAATGCTGGTGGTGTTTATCCAAGTGTTTTTAGGTGAGACGTTTCACTGGCTCAGTTCTAGAGGCAAGTAAATTGCTGCTTTGGAGTTGGATGAGTTTGGTTCTAATAAACATTCATACATAAAACAGACTCGCTGATTTCTGATTCCATGCTCTGCAAGCAGTCTGGCTTACAATCTGATTCTCAGGGGCTGGTCACAGGGCATGAATATTTTAACCCTTGGCTGTTATATTTCTATTCATGATTTTTGTTATGAATAAACTGGTATTCTGATTTTGCATACCAGTTTCTGGGAGCTTGAGTCTGAAGATGAATTCACAATCTATGTGTTAGTGGTTGGGTTTCTAAGCATATAGGACTGAGGACCAGAACCTCACCCTGGTGGATCACCAAAATAAGACCATGCCATGGAGGACCCTTTGGGGCCTGGAAACTCCCTGACTGGTTGGTGGTCAGTATCCTTCCTACTCAGACTCCTAAAGTTATCAGACCTAGTGAGGGTTTTGTCTCTGTTCAGGGACTGGCAGGATAGAATTGTTTTTGTGACCCTGGTCTGGAGTCAGATAGACTTGGTATATATCCTTTCTTCCATTTTTAACTTAAGCAAATTGCATAATCTTTCTATTTCAATTTTTCTCACCTGTGATTTGGGGATAACACAAGTGTCCACTTCATGGATGTTTACAAAAAAAATAAGACAGCATGTTCAGCACTTCAGGCAGTACCTAACAAAAGTGATGCTGAATAAATAGGAGTTACTTTTATTTTTATAGCTCTCATTAGATGCCAGGCACTAAGCGTTGATATATTTGCCCAAAGTCAAACAGCTGACAAGTGGTAGACCGGGCATTGAACCAGGCCAAAGCTAATGTATTTGACTACGGGTTAAACTGTCTTTGATGGCTTAACAAACACAGCAAAACCTACCTTTCCGAAAAGCGTCATCTCCTATGAAGGAACACATTTGGAAGACTGTATACATATTCCTGAACCTACTCGAAACTCCTCTTTTTGGACTTAACCTGAGAAATCTATGGCATTTTTTTGGAACATCCTTAACAAGGGCAAATCTTTGTTACTTAAGAAAAGATTTGATCTTTCTTAATAGCTAAAACTTACTCAGTGTCAAGCCCAGTAAAGAAAGTGGAGAATTACAATAGGAAATGCCTTCTTTGGTTGAAAAACATGTGTTCTAGAAAGCAATTCGCCAGTTTTACAGAAGTAGCAAATATTTCATCATCACAAAGCATTTCTATTGTTGCTGACTCCACTTTCCTGTTCTATTGGTAATTACTTTTTCCTTTATGACTTTATCTTGACCCTATACTGAAAAAGCAGTGTATAAACATGCAGGCCACAGTCACAAGGAGAAGGCTCTATGTGTATAAAGGACATAGAGGCACATGTAACATGGCTGTGCTGACTTTCTCTCCCCTCTTCTTGCCTCCTCCCACCCGCAGATCTAACCATTCCAACCCAAACCTGTGTGTCACCACTAATCAACTGCCATCCTCACTTTAGTACTGGACAAAGATTACCCATTAAAGTTTGTCTCTTAAACCCACAGTACTGCCCTGAGGTGTTCCCTGGGAGAGAAGAAATGCTTCAGGAGAGCAGATAAATTCAAGCATACTGACATCATTCATGTGTCTGTTTGAAAGACACAGAGTTTTTTAAAAAAACAATCTCTCCAGTCCAAAGTTAACCTGTTTGAAACTGACCACTGAGTGTTGGCCTCCTGTCTAAAGGTTTAGCTGTAAGTAAACAATCCAAAAAAAAATTTTTTTTAAGACCTTGTTTTTGATCAGACTGTTCAAAGAAAGACTTTTGTGGGTAAAAGTTCACTAGGCTGAAACAATAGAAACATTTGGGAGTGGAATATGGCCTTCACTCTTAAACCGGAGGGTCCTAGTTCACCTTTGCTAGCCTCCTTCATAGGACAATATGGATACAGCTTGGTCCACCTCTTAGAATATTTTGCAAGTTGATCTTTAATAATAGGAGAGTCAATTAAAAGATACTATGTTCAGCAGTTGGGCATTTATGTATGTCTAGGGAAAACTGGGAACAAACTTCAGCAAGGTTGATATTCACTTAGTAAATAACCCCCTGAATCATTTTTTTTTAATGATTAAATAGCAAAAGAAAAAAAGTAGAAGAAAATTTCCCGCTCCCTTATCCCTGTTAAACTGCCTAGAAAAACCACTCAACTGAAAAAAATAGTCAGTCTAAGCTGTCCTCTGATTTAAACCTTACTTTTTAATCATTAAGAGATAGAAAAATGGACCTAACCCTTCATTAATGAGCCTCTAAGTTAGGAGAGGCCAAAATTTATTACTGTTTCAAGAGTATGAGGGTAATTACATGTCCAGGAGTTTGCTTCTGTGTTCTAGTTGTGGCAACCACATGTCCTAAAATACCTAGGATAGTTCAGATTTTACACATTTTATCTCAGAAGTCCTTTACTCCTTATACCATGAAGTTTAGAAAATTTTCAGTGTGTAAACTATGATTAGCTTAGCTAAAGTCTCATAAGCTCTGTTAACAGTAATGTTGCAAAGCTGTTCTAGGCTGAGAGAAGGCTGTTGAAGAACAAATAGTCATCTTTCACCCCCTTATGACATCCTACCAAGGTAATAACAAGTCATATTCCCTCTGTGATTTTAACACCCACCAAAGAACAGGGATTATCACAATTACAGTTAGAATCATCCTGACCCTCTCCTTGCTCCACTGTCAGTGGAGCAAGAAGCAGAGGGCTATGGTTTATGTCCCTCTGAGTTCTCCTGCTCCTGGTTGGAAAGAGCACGTACTTCCCAGGTCCCCACTGGACCCAGCTCTCTTGTAGGATGCTGTTCCCTGAGATGGGTGCAGTGTAAGAGTAAAAGTGAGGCAGGGTGCATTTCTCTTTACACTTTCGTCCCTTTATTCGCCACACTTCCCCTACACAAGGTAGTGTAGGTCAATGAAACTTAATGATTGGTTGGAGTAACTTAAGGAAATCACAGTGTAGGAAGAAAAAAAAGTTTTTAAACTGAACTCGAAATCAATGATGTTGGCCCAACACAGAATGTATTTGATAGGTAGGAACTCTATTTAAACTACCTTCATGGAGGTCCCATCAAGACTTCCATTTAATCTAATTAATCAGAAACTTAGAGTCATGGCCACATAGACTTGATGCCTCAAGAGTGAAGTCCTGGGCAATCTGGCTGTGACATCCATCACCCCATTGACTGCTAGTGTTGTTTCAGCTGATCTGGCTGGCTAAGCAGGTGACCCCTTCCCCCCTCACTGCTTCATGTATGTCCCCCTAACCCGAAGCTGCACGCTCAGTCGAAGAGGACAACCTTCCCTGATAGAGGAGGACAGTTCTTCAGTCAGGGGTGTACAAGCAGCTGCCCTCCCCTGCTAGAACCTCCAAATACGCTCTCAAGAGTGAAATCCCTATTCCAGTCTCAAATATCTCATGCAACACTGGTTTCAGCCTAGTGAACCCACAAAAGACTACAGAAGGGAGGCCAGCATAATTAAGTGCCCTGACCCCACCACCATAAGAGAAAGTCAGGGGTTGGAGAACAAAATGAGACAAGTGATACTCATTGGTCATTATATATTTTTTGAACATCCTAGCTTTAGGGTATCAGTGGTAGTCCTGCTAAATACCGTCTCTGATAGTCCCAGGAAAGCTAACAAGATATTGCATCTTTCCCAGATGATTGCCGTGTAGCCAACCCAGCCTATAATCTTCTACCGTACCCTCAGGTCTGAGAACCCTGCCATTTCCTAGTCTCTGTTGTGTGGCTGACCACCTACTTTGGGAGGCTCTACCCATTACCCACAGAGTTGGTCTCATCCCAGGAGCTTTCTTTTACTGCTCCCAGTAGCTCCTTCTCTGAGTCTGAGTTATTCAGTCCAAAACCCCCAAATGCTTCAGATAGCTCTCACAGAATAGTCCAGGTGGGTATGTGGGCCCTCTAAATGTCATTCCTGTTTAAGCCTCTTCACAGCTGTGAGTAGCAAATATGCCTCTTTATTCTTAAAATTGTCCAGCCAGTAGCTGCTGGAACACAGACGCACACACACAGGCACACCTTTAAGGGCAAATATTAAAAAACAGAAACAATGTAAAACCTAAACTAAAGCTCTTAAAATGCCTATAAGGTGAATTCATCCCACAGACATGTCTGATCTGCATGGTGCTTTGCTATTGTCGTTAAATGATTTCTACTATCTTTAGAAGGGGCATGCCATTCCCATTTTCCCCCAGTCAGGATTTAGTTTAATAATTTAGTTTAATAAGCAAAACAAAGTTCCCTGCCCTCAGGAAGCTTACATTTCAGTATAGGAAACAATTTCAGTATCCACAGTAAAGAGCCTCTTGTTAATGTCTGTAATACTGAAATATATTAAATCAATATAGTCTGGCTTTAATTCAGAATTATCTGCCTTAAGGGGAGGGTATAGCTCAGTGGTAGAGTGCATGCTTAGCATATAGGAGGTCCTGGGTTCAATCCCCAGTATTTCCATTAAAAAATTTAAAAAAAAAAAAAAACCAAAAACAGAATTATCTGCCTTGCATGTACATTTTTCATGTAATCAGTAGATTTTATCTCAAGTAAAGTAATTGCATATTACTGAATACCCATTAAGTAATAAAATGTTTAAATGCAACCAGTCTATGACTAGTTAACTCAATAGATGGGGAATATTAATGACATCAAGGTTGTTAACTCTTGGGGTTATCCTATGCACAAATTAGCTAATATCCCTCAGTCTCATAACCACAGACTCCCCTTTGCTAACCTGGCCAGTCCTCCCTCAGAGGCCTAGAAGCAATCAAGGAATGATAATTCAGTGTCTATTAGCACCTTTGGAAAAACAGCTTAACGTCCACATCATGATGATGGTGACCAAAACGCAGTGCCGGACAATAGTGTCATTGTGATTAAATATGGCTCAGGGCAGCCTTCAGACTGAAAGCTCTCCAGGTTCCCTTCTGTCTCCACCAGCCAGGAGAATTATGAGGGAGCTCTTTTACTTGGATGAGATCCTTGGGATGGGATTACAGTCCTTTTATTTCTGTGCTGCTTCTGCAGTATAGTCTTCTATCTTCCAGAGAGTTTCTGAATTAAACTACAGATGCAAGCAATTTAAGAGAATAACAAATGTGATGAGGTGTTTTGAGAATTTAAGTGGACACATTCTGATTTTTAGACATGTTTGGAGGACCTGGCTGACAAGGTTCCATGTATGTGAAGGATTAAGAAACAGGAAGGAAGACGGGACCACCAGACAGGGTTGGGAGAGAGGAGTAATTCTTGGCACAGACCAGATTCATGTTTGAATCCTAGGGAAAGAGTTAAAATAAAGGGTATGTAAAACCCAAAAGAGTAGTTTCCATAAAATCTCTGTGAGCCATCAGGACCTTAAAGCAGCCCTTCCAGATTGGCTGTGTCACTGTGTGGAGCAAACTGGGAGTGAAGAGTGCTTTTGCGAGTTGGAATTTCTATTGTAACAGGCTGAAATGGCCAATATCATGGCCCCAAAAGAAGCAGAGGCAGGATTACACCTCAGGGAGCATTGGCATTGTGGCACAGACATCAGTGGCTTCAGGTGCTTTGGGGCTTATGATCAGGGTGTGTGGGCAGGTTGGCTTCAGGAGGAAGTTGCACTAAAGTGCATCAGAAACTGTGTGTAGAGTGGGTAGGCATGGTAGGCATTAAGACTGATGCCATGAATTTCTCATGGCTAGAGAAGGGAGCTGTAATATGGAAAGGGGGAAGGCTAAAATGAAACCTGCAACGCTGGATTAGAATTGGAAATATCAAATGAGCATATTGGTGTGTGTGTGTGTATGTGTGTGTGTGTGAAAGAGAGAGAGAGTGCGCACGCCTGAACCTGTCCTCTGAGAGAACCTACAAGCAGTGACACACCAAGACAAATTAGCACACACCTAGGAACTAAACTTTTCTAAATATTATTCTCCTCTAAAGGAACCAGGAATTCTTAGGTTAAGTGGCTGATTTCAGGGCCAGTGCTAGGAAAATACAAGAAAAGCCTGGAATATCTTGTGTCATAAAATTAGGAATTTCAAAAAATCTTAAAGACATGTCAAAAAGACAGTTTGAAGGGACTCCCACTATCCAAATCAGGGACAATTTGAGCATCATAATAAATAGTGTCAAAAACAGATTATAACCCATTGAACAAAATAAGAAGCTATGAGTCATAATGGTATAAATAAATTGCTAAACAAATCATGGAGAAGAGAAATTTTTTTTTCCTGCAGTAGAATGCCAACTAAAAAATATAGAAAGAATGATAGAGTTATAAAAATCACTATTTGGCAATGATCATAGTAATAACTGACTCGGGCAAGAATCATCAATGGATGCTAAAATTAGTGGGTAAAGTTTGATGAGGAGCAAGATGTTTATGTAGTCCCAAAGTATCTCCCTACAGGATACTTCCCTATAAAGGGAAAAGCAGTAATTTTAAAGTGGAGAAACATGATAGGTACTACCTTAACCGCGTCATTAGCAGTAACTTCAATAGGAATGGAACAAGTCAACTCCTAATATTATGTACTGAGAAGATCACAACATCACTTCTGTGGTATTTCTGCTTAGAATGCATAACCTGAAGCTAATCATGAGGAAACATCAGACAATCAAGTTGAGGAACACTCTACAAAACAGCTGGCCCGTAACTCTTCAGATATGTCAAGGTCGTGAAAGACAAAGTATGGAAAATTTCTTCCAGATTAAAGGGGACTAAAGATACTTGACAACTGAATGCGGTGTATGATCTGGAATTTTCTTTTACTATACTGGATATTATTGGAACAACTGAGCAAAATTTGAAAGAGGTCTATAGATTAGATAATATTATTCAATCAGTATTGACTTCTTAATTTTCATATTTGGACTGAAGTTATGAAAGAGATTGTCCTTGTTTTTAGGAGATACACACTGAAGTGCTTAGGGGAAAAGGGCATCATGTCTACAACTTATTCTCAAACAGAAAAGAGTTCAGGAAAAAAAAAGATAAATAAACACATACACACACACACACACACACACACACACACAGGGAGAGAGTGTGGAAGCCCACACTAGGTATTGGTCTAGATTGCTAGAAGAAAGAGTTGAAATTAACAAGCAATTTACACATGACTAATGGCAGAAATTCTGAGAACATGTCCCATATCCCTTTTACTGGGCGCCCAGAGCCAATTTATGTTGTAAAATAAGGGAGAGCCCACACAGCAGTCTTGAATACCAGTGAGTCATTCATTCCCTATGTTTGAAACACCTATAGAGCATTCTTCTAACCTAGAGTCAGTTCAGCTCACCTCAGCTTCAATTCCACAGACTCGTCTATCAGAAATTGTTCCATTAACTTTCATCTTCACGTTGAGTCACTGGAGTCATAAATTCCACATAACTCTCCTGCTTGCACAATAGAATAATCCATTTTCTGAGGAACAAGTTTAATCCAAATAAATTGAAAACACTTATCTAACATAGGGATAAAATGTTTTGGGCCCCAAAGTCAAAGCTGATTAAAACCCAGGGCAAATCACAGATTGAACCACCACCATCCTCTCTTTGCTGTACTATTTGTTTACTCTCTTTGCTCTATTATTCCTTTATCACTTGTGGACAGGAAGGAGCCATATTGAAATACAAACTTTCCTTGTTTCTTTAAAAAAAAAGAAAAACAAATAGTTGGTTTATTCTAAGAAGGTACAGGAACTTATATTCTAAACGTCCATAAATACGTATTCTAGGAGCTCTTATCACCTCAGAACCCTACTACAGCTTCTCTTTAATCTTTTTAAACATCCTGTCACATAAACTGCAGCTGTATCTATAGCAGGAAGAATAATAAGATAATAATTGGTCAGACATCAAAAGCACTTGGGTGGGTCTTATATAGACATTTAGTCTTCTCTCCCACCAACACCACGTTCTTAGGATTTTTTTTTCCAACTACACTAATATATTTTTTGTTTGTTTGTTTCTTTTCCTTTCCTCTGAGTAATTACTGTGAATTTTTGCCAGATCAGAATTTTTTCCCAGGAAAAGACCCCAAGTATTAAGAAAGCAGACAAACAGTACCTGAAGATAAGATGTAAACTCTTTCTAGGCCCACCTCCTCCCTTTGATTTCTTTCTCCATATGGAGTGGGATTAATTGGTGGAGTTGCACGTCCTCAGTTTTGTATGAGGGAGAGGTCCTGCCAACTAAGACTCTGTTATTTTTTGTAACAAGGAGCTCCCTATGGTATTGGGCAGCCCATTCCATTGCTGGACAGCTCTCATTGTAACCCTTGCCTCTTGCTGTGGTTCGTTGGAGCCTCACAAAATATGTCTATCCCTTTTCTACACAACAGCCCTTTACACATCTGGTGGCTGCTAATTTGTCCAACCTAAGCTATCACCAGGTCTCAGGATGATTTCTCAGATCTCATTGAGTAAATGCACAAACATCCAAAAGTAAACAGTAGTTAACCCTGAAAATAAGATTATGGTTATGTTTTTACTTTCTTGCTTGTATGTAAATTCTAATTTTCACAATAAATACTTAATTTAATAACAAAGGCAACATTAATTATTTTTATTGCATTTCATGTAGATGCCAGTTCTTGGCATGCATTTGTAATTATCCTAAATAACCCTGAGAGAGAGGAACAATAATTATCCCCATTGTACAGATGAAGAAACTAGAACATAGAGGAATTAAGTAATTTGCCCAAGGTCACATAGCTAAGCAAGTGGCTGAAAAGAAATTGGAAACTAGGTTTGCCTAATTCTTAACCGATTCTCTTAAAGCAAGAAAAACCGTTTCTTTTTGGGGGGAGAGAAGGGTACTTGTTTTATTTTTAGTGTTGTGTCCAGAAACAGATACAATATGCTAGATTTGATCTCAACAGCATAAAGTACACTGCGATTATTATGTCCTTCGATTTGGACACAATGCAATCTGTTAATGTCCCTAAGACTGCATTTGATTTTTCACCTGTGATATGAGATTATTGGCTCATATAGAGCTTTCCAAAAAATCCTTTGGTTCTTATTTTATTTTCTTTTTTTCCCTTGCCTCCCTCTTGTCCCTTCCTCTGTCACCTCATCAATTCCTACCCTCCAATAACCATTTTATCAACCTAGTTGTTAACATTTTTCTCCATGTGCATATGACCACATACAGACAAATACAGATATACACATATTCAATATAGATTTTTTTTTAGTCATTTTATTAAAGTGACTACTTTTTTCCTGACTTTTACTTAAAGCAGTTTCTCATCTAAAACCCCTCTAAATCAACTGGCAGAGTACAAATTTAGCCCTTTTAATGGATGTTTCCAAATATGGATATATTATATTTTTTTTTGCAAACATTCACCTATCGATGGCATACATAGTATTTACAATTTGTATGTGTGTGTTGCCACCTAAAACATTTCACCAATAAATATCCATGTACATGTGTATAGAACTGCAGTGTTTTTACGCCAATAGTGTTATTGAAAGTAGTGGGTTTTTTGAGTAGGATATCTCCCCAGAACTGAGATTGCTGGTTCACATTTTAAAAATAATAGCTCTTGCCAGCTGTTGCTTTCCGAAAAGGCTGTAATACTTTATGTTTCAGTAGCAGCTTCATGAAAATACCTTTTACCCCACATCCCTGCAGCAATAAGTATTACAATCCATTCAGCAGCCATTCTAATAAAACCTCTGTGAAACAAGAGATCAGAGGAAACTACTTAAATATAATAAAGATTATTTACTGTAAACAAATAGCAATTATAAATCTTAGTGGCAAAATATCAAAATTCTTTCATTCAAAATCAGGAACTACACTTTTAATGAATTACATCTCCCTACACATACGTATAAAAATGTATGCAAATCAGGGAGGGTAGTAACTCAGTGGTAGAGCGCATGCTTAGCATACATGAGACCCTGGGTTCAATCCCCAGTACCTCCACTGAAAAAGAAAAGAAAAGAAAAATATGTACAAATCATAAGTGCACAGGTTAATGTATTATTGAAAAATAAACAACATGCCCATATAACCACCCCCCAGGTCAGGAAATAGACATTAGCAGCACCTCAGAAGCCTTTCTCGTGCCCTCTTCCAATCATTGCTCCCTTCCTCCTTCCTCGGGAGAACCACAGTCCTGACTTTTAACACCATAGGATAATTTTGCCTGGTTTTGAAGTATATAGAAATAAAATAATGCAGTGTATACTTTGTGTGTCTGGTTTATTTCCCTCAGCATTATCTTTGTGAAGTTCTTCCATGTTTCCATGTTGCAGAAAGCAGTAATTCACTCGTTTTCATTGCTGTACAGTAGTCCATTGTATGAATAATATACACAGCTATCCATTCTATTTTTGATGGCCTTTCAGTTGCTTTTGAATAAGAATCCTGTCATCCAGTATATCAGGCGCCAATACTCCCTCCCGGCTTTGTGTCATCAGAAATTTGGATGATTACACATTCTCTGTCTACACAAATCATTGACTTGTAACTGTTTGACAAGACCAGACACATTTGTGTCAGCCAACTAGAGCTCTCCCTTCAGGTTAACCTTAATACACTAGTAAATACTATTTGTGCAAAGTTGTTCAATTAGCTAAAACTGTAGCACTCTGTGGTACCATTGAACATACATTTCTGCACCTTGTCTGATTCAAAGTAACAAATATTTATTGAAGATCTACCATGTTCTAGGTACTGACTGGGGATAGAGCAGTGAACAAAACAGATCAGATCCATACCCTCACTGAATTTAGGGTCTGGTTGATGAGACAGATGTAAACAATTTTGATAATTTTACTTAAGTGAATGAGGGAAATGAAACCAAGCAACGAGAGAGGAAGTAATGAGGAAGGAGGCAGACAGCTTTAGAAGGAGATAGCCACATGAAGGCTGACGTCTAACATTCCAGGCAAGGGGAGGAGCTAAGGCAAAGCCCCAGAGGAGAGGATGAGCTTCAAGAAACAGGAAGGCTAGTGTACCTCAAGCAAATTTTCAACAGAAGCAAGTGGAAGAGAGATGGGCAGGAGCCAGATTATTTAGGTTCTTAAATTCCTTTTATTCTAAAGGTGATGATGAGCTGGATAAGGGGATGCAACACCCTGATTGCCCTTTAAGGAAGGATTTGACTTCCAGATGTAAGAATGTGGTCTGCAAACAGCCTTGAGCTGACACCTTTTCCAGGCACTGCCTCAGCTGCAGAGAGCCTTGCTGTTTTGAGAACATACTCTTCATGGAGCAAACCACATCTGTGACTAAGTGAGCGGCACCAGACAATCTCGATGGACAGTACGTGTTTCAGATCCCTGACGGGTTGGCCAAGGTTTTGTCGGGTCGGCCAAGGTTTTGTTGGGTCTGCGTCACTTTGATTTCTTCCTCTGTCCAATCCCGCTTGCTTCCTTTTCCTTCACAGGTGTTAAACCTTAATAAGCATCTTGGGTCCCCAACTGGTCTCCACATTTGTGGAGAACTCCGACCTGTGACAAATGGGAAGCTGTTGAAGGACTTTTAAGGAAAGAGTCTAGATGGTATGATTTAGTTTTTAGAAGACTCCAGCTACTGTATAGAGAATGTGGGAGGTAAAAGTGAAAACAGTGCCCTGGGGAGAGATGATGTTGGCCTGATCTAGGGAGGAAACAGAACATGGGGAGAAGTGGGTGGATTTTGGATAGAATTTGGTTGTAGAACTGATAACTGTGGTTCATCCCAAGCATTTTGATCCACTGTCTTGCTGGAAACAAATTTAGTGTGTCCTTGGATTTCTTTAATCTACCTGTCTAGTAATCACTTCAAAAAAGGAAACAGCATTAGTGCCTGTGTGATACGGGTCCCAGTTACCTGGCTAGTCTCTCTCTTGCACTCCCCCCTGTTTACTGTTCCAGCCACCTCAGCTTTTTCTCTGTTCATCTAGCATGCCAAGTTTATTGCTGTCTCATGCCTTTTTCACATGTGGTTTTTAGATTGTCTCTGTAGCAATCCTGCCCCTCCCAATTTCTATTCAGCCTCAGGGCTCAGATTTCATGCTGCTTGCTTACAGAGGATTTCTCTCGCACTGCCCCCTCCTGCAGTGAGGCCAGTCCCTCTGATTATGTTCTCACATGTCTCCCTGTGTTTCCTTTCATAGCACTTATCACAAGTGTAATTATGCTGTAATTTTTGTTATTATTTGTTTTCCTCACTATATTTCCACAAGGGGCAGGAACGTGCCTGTTTTGTTTTCAGCTTCATTCTTCATAGCTTTGCACAGTAACTGGGATCCAGTTGGTGCACAGTAAATATTTGTTGAATGAATGAACTTGCCCTTAGTGGACCCAAATTGGCACCTGGGTTAATTCCTTTGAGTGTTCATAAATCATCTTTTACTAATCCAGCCAAAATCTTCCAGGGATCATTGAAGATTTTAAGACCACAGTTTTTAAGGTCTTACTTTTTTCACATGAAAAACTTTTTGGGGAGGTAAAATTTATGTATTATATGGATGTAATTTAAAAGTAGTACCAAGTGCAGGGAGAGAAATAGCTCAGTGGTAGAGCGCATGCTTAGCATGCATGAGGTCCTGGGTTCAATCCCCAGTACCTCCATTAAAATAAAAGCAGAAAGAGGTAGTGAAGTCCTCTCATAACAAGTTTATCATTCCTTGTACACATCAAATGGCCTTTTATCAAATATCATAGACAGAATTAGATATGAATTTATTTATATATATAAATATATAAGTTTACTTCATATATGTCTGTATAGATACAGATATTTTGGAGTTGATGCTACCCAGGTCCATCTTAAGAGCCTCTTGTGCTTCAAGCATAGTGGTATCATACAAAACATCTCAAAATACCACATCCCAAATCAAATATCAAATTTCCTTGGAAACTTCTGACAGAATTTTGTATAATTTTTCTTTTGAAATTATTATTTAAACTGTAAGTGATGTCTAATTTATGTTTGCTTCTCATTTCTCAAAAATTATTATGCAATCTTGTGAATTTCTGTAGAATGACATCAAACCTAGCCTTCAGATGCTTTTCAAATGTAATAAATTTGTTTTGAATGTTGATTTCATAATTAATGAGCTTCACATGATATATGTGTAGACAGTTGTTTTATTCATTTCAAAAAAATTAATTGTGCACAAACAGATTTTGTCTTAAATATTAGTATTTTTAAATACATTAAATACATTTAACTACATTTTTTAAAAGTGCATTCACAGAAAATAAATCAATCAACCAAAGAAAGTATAAATAGAAAAGTAAAATCCTTTTTCCTATATGGCATTCCCTTTTTCTAGAGTCTAGAAGCAACCATCGTGCATGGTGTCTCATGTGTCCTTCCAGAAAATCTGCATACATATCCCAGCCTGACATTGTCAATGAAAAAATTAGTAGTCAATCTAAGAAAGAAATGGAAAATTTTATTTGAGCCAACCTGAGGATCATAACCCGGGAGACAGTGTTTTGAAAGCTCTGAGGACTATTCTATCCCTTAGAGGTCAAAGCACAGTTATATAAATTTTTGGATTATACATCAAAGTAACATATTGACAGTTAACATAGTCCAGCAAGGTGAGTAGTGGGTTAGTGTGACCCCCTTACAAGATTGAAAAAGGAATGTTATCTCCTAAGGAGTTACCTTGCTGGCACCAGGAGGAAGTCGCTTTTTTTGGCGAGGAGGCATTGCTGTGTCTTCTAATGGATAATGCAGGGGCACGTTGCACGCCGAAGGGCAGGGGATAGTAACCCAACAGGCAGGGAGAGAATGTTATGTTTAAACATTTTCTTGTCCTGCCTTAAAAATAATTTTATTTCACCAATATCTATCTATAAAAATACACGAATGGTATTTCATGATGCATATTCTTGTGTATGCTATTTTGCACCTTCACATAATTACTATGGAAGTTTTGTTCATGCCTATAGGTTTACCTCATTGTCTTCAAATGTTGCATAACTTTCCGCAGGATGAACTATAATGCATTGAACTAGTGCCCGATAAACATAACTTAAAAAAAATGTTTATTTTGGGGAGTGTAGTGGCATTGTAGGTGACTTTTTCTACCTCATATTTAGAACTTTTAATGTTTGCTATACTATTCCTGTAATTATTATTATTTTTTAATTTAAATTTTAAAAAAAAAGCCATCTTTTAGGGTGTGGTTTGCAGTAACAAATTCAATAGGGGACTCTGTGAGTCAGTAAAGACTGAGAAGGAGCATTTGAATCCACCCATTCTGAAGTAATAATGGCCCCTGATTACATCTTCAATGGAGATCAAAACCAAATTATTGGAAGTTAAGAGGGGAAGATAACTGCCAAGGCAGATGATTTGTTAGAGGTGTCTGCCAGAGACTGGTAGAAACAGGACAGAATCTTTGAAGAGCAGCAAAGTTGGGCAAAGGCTTTGTTCCAATTTGGAAAGACACAGACGAAACAGGTGTTAAGCTTTGCTTCCTTAGCTATTTTGATTATAAGCCTAAAAAAGACCTGAGTAACAGTGGCCTCACCATCTTCTTTTTGTTGTTTTACTCTGTAGAGAGAGAGTGGAGTGTGAGGATCTTCATAAGTTATGCTCTTGCGAGGTCAGTGACAGGGCATCGGGAAAGGAGGGCAGCCACTTGGTCGTAAATCCCTCGCACTTCACCAGTGAGCAAAATCTAGTTTGCGTCAAGCTGGCTCTTTGGAAAATGTGGAACCATGGGAAAGTGCATTTTATTTAAAATCCTGAAATCAGGATTTGCCTTAGCGGGGGCTTTTTTAAAGAAGAAAATGGAGAGAACAAAATAACCAGAGAATAATTAGGTTGAGGAACGGATATGCATTTGGGCAAAATTACTGAGGCTGACAGTTACCCTTTTCCTGTGTAGTCCTGGAAGCAATGTCCCCATCTTTGCTTAGCATTAGGATTACCCCTCACTGGGGGATATTTCCTGCTAGGTCAAAGGGGAAGGTGGCACCAGGCCAGCAGAGATGAACTTTGGACAAAGCATTGGATCTTTACAGGCTTCTCAAATCACACCATTGTGGACAGGGAGTGTTGCCTGCCATCCCAGTTCTATAAGGACCAATCCATTAGCCACTGTGGCACCTATAGTGAGCCCTGAGGGGAATTCAGGATGGAGGAGAACAGGAAGAATTCCGTGCTTTGGCTACTGGCCCTAGACAGTTCAGATGTGTATCTAAGGAATAATTTCAGTGAGCCCAGATCCTTGCATCCTCCCATATACATAGAAAAGCACCAAAGTCATTAACTTAAGATGTCTGTCCTTTGTGATTAGTGGTACCCTTTGATATTTGACTGCGTGTTTTTATTTTTCCAGCAAAAAACTCCTGTATATCCTGGCTCCTCTCTTACCTCTTTGGAGCAGTTCTTCTGAGTCTGTTTTCTGAGAGGCTGTCTCCCAGGCTATGGACCTCAGTAAGATCCCTGAATCAAATAACTCGAAACTTGTAGGTTGCGCCTTTTTCTTCAGTCAACACCATATAAAGAGCATTATCTTCTAACACCTAGGACCCTTTCTGTTTAGGCTGAATGAAGGTCTCTGGATACTCCACGGTGGCCAGGCTGGCGGTGAGGGTGGAGGGTGGGGGCTTGGCGGAGGCTCAGAGGAGGGAGGAAAAGTGACTTCATGTTAGATCTTTTGTATGTTTTAAATTTTTTATTACGAAAATGTACCATTTTTATTTTAAAAATTGGGTGGTTGTTTTAAAGACTTGATTAAGGCCAAGGAGAGAAATGTGGTTTTGTTCTCTGTTCAGCGTAGCCTCCTGGGTTTACTTTATTTCAGTCCTACTTTTTCTATTTAATCTATGATTTCATAGTGATTTCTCCCTGCAAACCACGCCTCCAACCCAAGTTAACTAATCTATTGTAAACAAGTCAACTTATGTGTAACATCTCCTTTTCTTCCAGCTCACTATCTGTTTCCCATAGGCAAACAAAACATCTTGTTGAACACAGACTGTTCACCTCAAGCTTGAGGCCTGAATTACATGCAGATGCCAGCCCTGCTATTTCTTAGTTACATGACCTTATGCAGGGCACTCGTAAAGTGCTCTGGGATTCAGTTTCCTCATTTGAGGCTGTGGAAGGTGCATTCACTGGGTCACAGGTCAAAGGGTGTGGGCTTCATTTTTGGTTCTGCCCTTTTGTTGTTGTGTAACCCTGGATGTGCTGCTTGGCCTATGAGTTTCAGTTTCTGGAAAATGGGAATAAATCTTCCTCCTTCCAGGGAGGCTGAGAAAGTGAGATAAGAAATGTAAAATAGCTGGTGTCTAGGACCCCTGGGCTCTCAAGCCACGTGAGTGCCTTTTCCTTCCTCCTCACCTTCTTCGGTCCGTTTTTGTTTTGTTTTCTTTTAACTTTGTAAAACGGGAATGGTGAACTCTGTAAAACCTGCCTGTTACTCAGGCCCCTGCCTCTCAAGTGCTTTGCAAACTGTGAACAGAATGTGTGGTTGTTTTGGCACCAGGCAGACATGGGGCCCCAGGCTGTGAGATTCTCTGCCCTCTCTAAATTGTGTTTGAATTCCAGAGGAGAGCTCTGTTTTTCTAGGTGGGAATTAGGTAAACTTTTCCAGGCGCTCGCCCCAGGCAGCAGGATGATGGCTGGGAGCTTCCCTCTGGAAGGCCTCCCCACGATTTGCAGGAGGAGCTAAGCATCACAAAGCCACCTGGGGAGCCAGGGGTGGGTATTGTTCTTAGAAGCCACCTGGATGCTGGCTCACTCCTTCAGGACGAGAGAAGCTGCTCAGTCCTGACATTTTTGAAAACCTATTCACACTTACGTGGAAGCCAAACTGATGTGGACAAAGATGCTAATAATAATAACAGCAATAAAAAACAACACCTGCTGTTGACTGTGTCTACTCTGCTCTGGGAGAGGTCAGAATGCCTTCAGCCCAGTACTTAATATGATTTTTAAACTTTTACTGTGTTTCTGTCTTCTCTGCAGTTTTACTCCTATGGCACATGGAGGTATAAAATAAAAGTTTTTAACTTAAACATACTAAAAGAAGGGAAGAGAGAAGGCAGTGAATCTGAAAACTAGTAATTTAGTCATTTTAATTGGTTTAGAAATGAGCCACAGGTACACACGGGAGTTTAGAGAATTTCGTTGACACCTGGCATTGCCACTCAATGGGTTTGTAATCCTTATTAAACAAGCAACTCTCCCTGGCCCTCAGTTTCCCTGTCTTAAGATGAGGAGGATGGATGAAATAATATCAAACACTTCCCAGCTCTAACTTTCCCAGGCCAGACGCTCACAAATTGAAATTCTTTCATTTCAGTCCTGTTCTTTTCCATGGACAAGGGGGAAAAGAAAGGTTCTTAGTTATTACAGAGCGGGTAGCATATGCCAGGCACTGTGTGAGGGATTTTGTGTACATTAATGTATACATTAACTCCTAGCTCTATTAATTTATTCTGTTAATTTGACCAGAGGTCTTAACATGGGCAGTGGGCATGCATGCCAGCAGTACCATCACAAGGTTCTCTTGTTCCATCTTATCAAGAAAACGAGAAAGTAATTGACAAACAGAAATGGGTAGACAGACGTATACATATGTACACACACACACATAATTACTAAATATAGCTTATATACATATATATTTATTTATGTGTGGTACGTAATTTAAAATTTACATTAAAGGTGCAAAATTAAAAAAAAAAGAGTTGAAACATTAACCTAGACACTGGAAAAAACAATCACAGTTAACCTACCAAACATATTTTACTTGGGGATAATTGAGAGTTCATAGTATGCCTAAATAAAGCTTCTTGTATAAATCATAGGTGACCTCTTTCTCAATCTATCCTTTCTGTCCTTCCTTCCTTCTCTACTTAAAAAATATACATATGGAATTCACTAAATCATTCTCATTGTAAAAGGATCAAAAAACATAGAGCAAAGACTTCTGGGCCATTCTCCACTCTGCCCTCCTCCCAGCACCCAGCCCCTGACCTGACTCCACCAGCTACCCAGTCCTCTCACCAGAAAGAGCCAGAATTATCATTTTGATGTGTATTCCAGGCCTGTAAAAATTAAAGTTTCATCCTTGGTATACTTAAGTTGTTGCTTTAAGAAAAAAGAGACTGGAAAGATTAGGGAAAGTGGGATTCAGTAACCTACAAAACATTTTAGGCAGGACACTTTCAAAATGCAACAAGCAGGACTGGAACTTGATCCGTCAGCATCTGGCCACCTCCACTTTGGTAAATACTGCTGATTGACTGGCTCTGGCTGGGACCCACCTGCCAGGGACGGCCAGACACAGGAAACCTGACAAATCACTGGCATCTTTTGCTTCTTTATTTTTATTCTTTATACTCATCGGTGCCCCATACCCTGATAATGGCCAAGAATAGGAGTTTCTCTTACACACAATAGCAGGGACATAACTTCACTCCTTCTCTTTCCTTTCTAAAGGACAATGTCAAGGACATGTCCAGGTCAGGTCAATAAATGTTACATCAGAGATACTGCTGCTATATTTACTTCCACTTGCCTTTTAAGCAAAGCAATTCAGATGATGAAAAACAGTGGAGACAAACTCTCCCAGGTGTCCTCAGAGAAGGAAAACATTGAATTTTAAAGCTGTGTATAATTTTACATTACAGTAAATGTCTCTGGGGACTAAATTTCCTTTTCCTCTTTCTTTCCACTTTTTGAAATTCTCTCTGAGGAGAAAGTTAAAGAGACTTACTACTTCATCCCAGGCCTGCAGACCTGAAGTTGCTATTCAGGGTTTAATTCATTCCAGGCTGTCACCATAGCCTTGGGATGAGAGAGACTAAACAGACAGGAGAATGACAAGCAGAATTATCACTGTATTTGCTTTGGTCTGGAAGTTTCCATATCAGCTTCTGTCCCACCTCCACTTCGAAACTCCTTCTAGGCCAATTATTTTTATTCTCCAGGCCTCAGTTTTCTGCTCTGTAAAATAAGAAGAATCAATTCCATTTCACTTGGAGAGGTGTTGTTAGGAGAATAAATGTGAATAAAGTCCTGTGGGAGAAGGAAGGTTATTCAGCTCTGATTCAATTCAACAGTCATTTCTCGAGTACATATTCAGTGCTGGCAGAGAGTATTACCCAGAGTAAAACATTGTACCTACATTTTAAGGAGTTAACTAGCTGATAACGGGGGGAAAAAAACAAATTTGCGAAGGATCTTAACCTCAGGCAGCAAATGATAAATTTCAGGTGAGGGAATGCTGAGGGATTTAGGAGAGGATTAGGGGAAATTTCAAAGGGAGAAGCAGCATTGAAATGGGAGATAACAAGAGGACAATCCAGATAGAGAATAAAGAGTAAAGAAAGGTGTGGAGGAAAGTAAATAGATAAACAACAAGGTCCAACTGCAGAGCACAGGGAACTCTATTCAATACCTTGTAATGGCCTATAATGAAAAAGAATATGAAAAGGAATATATATATGTGTGTGTATAACTGAATCACTATGCTGTACACCAGAAATTAACACAGCATTCTAAATTGACTATACTTCAATTAAAAAAAAAAGAAAAGAAAGGTGTGGAGGAAGCAAAGTTAGGATGAGTTCAGGGGACAAGTACAGCAATCTGGCACACGTCAGGGAGCCGTGGGTGATAAACTGGGTTCATCTTGGAGAGGCTAAGAAGTCTACACTTACTCCCATAGGGGTCACCGATGTTTAGTTGAGGAGAGCAATTACTGTGGTGGTGGGAGGACTGCTTGGAAGGGGTAAAAGGAGCAGGTGAGGGTGATGGCAGAGTTATCAACAAAATCGTCCTTGACCAGTCATCCACAATGAATCCCTGCATCACATGCTGTTGTTAAAGTAAGAACTTCCCTCCTGGCACTTACATAGTCAACGTTTATACTCACACCAGTCTGGTTTTTGTGGGTCTCTTTCTTTTCCAAGCATGACTCCTGGCTCTCCATTTGAAGGTGCGCTTCCCGGGAACAGGGCCTTTATCTGTTCTTTTCCTAGTCCTCCTCTCTGCCAGCAGGCCACATGCCCTCTATGCTGTGGCCAGCCATAGTCCTTACTCAGAGTGGAAAGACTGGCACTTTCCCTCTGCTTTTGTTTCAGGCATTTTTCAGTATCATCCAAAACAGTTAATTCGGAGGGTGATAAAAGGACGTAATCGGTAGGCAGGTGGAGGAGGAGAAGGTGTACCTGTAACATAATGAAAAACCAAGTCTGGGCTATGGTCCTTTGGAAAAAAGATTTAAGACAGCATTTGTTGAGCATTACTACATATTAGGGACTTTGCATCTCACATGCATTTCTCATTGCATCCAGTTGGCAATCTGATGAGATAGTTACTGTTATTTACAGATGAGAAATCTAATGCAAAGAAAAGTTCACTAGTTTGGTGAATAATCCATAACAAGTAACAGTCAGGATCAGGGTGTCTCTCTGCTCATTATCTTAACCACTGTGGTCTTCTGGTCCTGCATTGTAGACCTAGATGCCAAGTTCAGTTAGTCCTTTAATCCACACCCTTGTCCTCCAACACGGTTGCACTGTGGCTAGAATGTTTACTAAAGGAGCTGATGCCTTCAGAGTTAAGACTTTGTTACTGGAGATTAAATTGCAAGGCCACTTTAATACTAAGTAGCTCTCAGGGTGAGTCTCAATGTTTCCAAAGATTTTAGCCTGCCAGGCAAATATCATTTATTGATTAAATCTATTTCCCATAACACAACCAGGCCTACTGCACTGAACTGATGGGACTCCAGACAAAAACATATCTGAGTAGCCTAAAAAGAATTAACAATTTCTATTACGCTCCTTGGAAATGGAGAGAGAGCAGCTCCCAGACCTCCTTGGAGCCTCAGGGTGGTGGCGTGTGGTGAAAATTCTGAACCCCTGCTGGGAATCCCTGCTCCGATCTTTTCTGTTAGAACACTTGAGTGTCTGGCACTTTGGAGAGTTCCATTTGATGGGAAGGGAGCTGAGAAAAGGGAAAAGCAGGGCACCTGAGGAATGTGGGAGAGAGAAAGGGATGCGGAGGGAGAGGGAAGGAGAAATTAAGGGGAAAGAGAGCATTTCTGGTATTCTCTTGCCTTGAGGGTGATGCTCATAGCTTTCAGCTAATTAACTAAATTAGATCCTGCTCTGGCTCAGTTGATTGAGAAGGCAGTGTGATGGGTTGGAAAGATCACGGATTCCAAAGAGGCACATTTGGATTTCAATTCCTACTTTTCTCACTACCCGCATAACTTCTGAACCTCATGGAATAAAATAGTTATATTTTAGGATTGTTAAATATGAGATAGGATACATTTTTAAAATTCATGGTATTAATGGGCATTAAATAAAGGCCACTTATTCCAAAGTCTTGAAAACTACCATTTTGTATTGATAGGAGACTCAGAATTAGACAACTTGCATAATTCACACTTTCTTTTGAATTTCACATCTGTTTTTTCTAAGAAATAATGGCTGAATTAAATCAGAAAGACCTCAGATAGTTTTAGTAGACGATAGTGGTCGGCTCAACAGAAGAGCACATGACCTTAGTGAATTTGCTGATTCACAGGGAAGACAGAAAGTTGACAAAGCTACCAAATTGTCTGAAGTTTTCACTTATCTTTTCTAACATCATTTTGATCAGTTTTAGACAAAGATGGAATTGTTTTCAACATAAAGATCACCAAGAATGAACTGATGATACCATTTCAAGATGATCTTGAGACATAGTTTTTGTTTACTTCTGTCTTTAAGGGTCCTTATTCCAAGATCTACTGGGTTAAAGGCTTGATATTTTAAGGGCCTAGTTTTAGCTTCCAAGCTCTTCTCTGACTTTCCTGTTTTGTTTTGTTTTCTTGCCTGAGGCCAGAGGCTGAGCTCCAGCACTAGGGTCCTATCCAAACAAATGACCCCATCCAGTCTCTTCAGGGGATGTGGGGAGGGGGGTTTGGGGGAGGCTGGCTCTCCAGCACTACTGTAAGGGCCTCCTAAGCAAGCCTACTGTATGTGGTGGGGGTGGGGCAGTGGTTGTTTCTGTTTTTTAAGCATCTCCAAAGAGTGACAACATTTGCTTATTCAGTGGCTATTCTTTCTGGATTTCTGAGTTCCTTAATTTCAAAAAATGTAAAATAAAATAAAATGACTGCCTCCATTGTAACCAACTTCAAAATTCAAAGAATGAGCAAGGTAGGTATGTGTGCTGTCTCTCTTCCCTGTCCTCCATGGAGGTCTGGCCCCTTGGAAACTGGTTTGGTCAGGGAGGGGTGGATGGATATCTTTTTCTCTCCAGTTCAAGTGTTATCCAGAGATGGGAGTTGTAAATCAGTGATTATTTGCCAGATTTCCCTAAGATTAGTTAGGAATGCTACCCATTAATGTAAATAAAGCAGCAAGACCGTCACCTGGGCAGGTAGGGTCTCTGCCTGAGACCTCCTTCCTCCCTTCTTCACTTGGTTAGAGTCAGCTCAGCCATCCCCTCCTCAGGGAAGTCTTTCCTATCACCTCTCCCATCACTCTGGGTAGGGGGCAGGCTTAAACCTCCTCCTCACACTGCCTTAACCTCTGTGTAGCATTGTCATGGACTGACTACAAGTTGATTGCCTTGCCAGAGTGTTTGTTTCTCAAGAGATTTTTTTCACTCCATCTATAGAAAGTAATGCAAGACCTAGTAAATAATACATATTTAATACTACTTTGCTCATAGAAGGAAGAAAAGAAGGAAGGGAGGGAGGAAGGAAGAAAGGAAGAGGAGTGGCGAGGGTATAGTTCAGTGGTAGAGTGCATGCCTAGCGTGTAAAAGGCCCTGGGTTCAATCCCCAGTATCTCTGTTAAATAAATAAAAACCTAATTACCTTCCCTCCAAAAAAGAATAAAAACTTCTTTAAAAAGAAAAGAAGAGGAGATCCCATTCATCCGTCTCCTCATGTTCCCCCACACTTCTCCCCCAACCCCTGCCTGATACCCTGCTCTGTTTGATGAGACAGTTTCCTTCTACCTCAGTTACCAGCAAGGAGCACCAGTAGAGTTCCCAAGCATTAAAAAAAGAAAAAAAGCAAATGCATTTTGAGTTCCCAATTCACCCAAGTTTCTCCATTTACTAGGTCTCAACTATCTGGCACTGAATAATTGAGAACGGCAGAGAGCCCACACAAAAACAGACAAGACGTTCATGCTCCAAAATAGCATATTTTAAAAATTCTCCCATTCCAATTAAAGCTTTTGTTCAGAGTCAAATGTAGCTCCCTGCAGGAAAAGTTGAGAGTTCTAATTCTGGTTTTGATGCTGTTGGTGACTCGAGCTTTCTTTTTGTTTCTGTTTGTTCCTCTGTAAAATGAGTCTGGGCTTAAAAATGTGAGTTTGAATCCATTAGTAGGTTGTCTTATCAATTTAGTGTTTCGCAACTGGCGTGTTAAAATCGAAATCAGAGTGTATGGTTTGTGGTAAGGTAAGGATTGTTTCATAAAACTTAGTTTTGGTTATACTTTATGTATGCAGGTGCTGGGTCATGGTGTAAAATGTATTTCTCACTGTGTTATCACAGACAAAAATTTTAAAAGATTTGAACTGGATGATAAATGAGGCCCCTCTCATCTTAATCGGTGTGAATGTGGCAGGACTGCAGTATAACCACTAAAATAGAGGGAGAAGAGGGACTGGCAAGAATTAAAGAGAGATCAATTAGTGCAAAAACAGTAAGCAAACTACAGAGCAGGAGGAATGGACAAAAGAGCACCAGAAAGTTTCGAAACAGAAATCCTTCAGAGAATTGTGCAGTCTGGCCCTTCCCATCTTCTGAGCCTTAAATCTCTGACTTGCCTGTTGCCTTTATTTCTATGAGCTTGGAAAAACAGTGGTATTTTCATGAGCTGTTCCCTCCAGCCCCACCTCACTCTTCTCTGCTTACTTACAACTCCTCCCCACTCCCATCCCGGTGCACCCACATATGTGCACTCACACCTCTTTCTGTTCATCTTTGGTGGTCTCCCACATGGACCCCACATGTACCCCACATGGACCAAGAGGTGTGTGTCAGAACATGGCTTCTGGACAGGGTAGGTAAAGGGCTGGGATGATTCTCCGCATGAGTCCAAATTTCGCAAGGAGGCAGATCTGTATAAATTGAAAATATTTATTTTAATCACATTGTTTCAGTTCACGCTAAAGGAAGGTATCAGTCTTTATTATTTTATTTTTAATCAAAGGGGATCATGAACTTTAAAAGTTTGAGAATCACTGGTCAATAGAATCAGAAGTGCCATCAACTCCAGTCACTTCTCTCTGTTTCTGGGTAACAAAGCCAGCCAACATTGGGGAGGAACAACTAGGGAGAGATGGAAATTGGTCTCTGAAACTCTGCTGCAGAATGACTGATGGGAAGGGTTTGTGCCCCAAAGCAAGGACAGTCCAATTTCTGAAGTCCCTTCTAGTTATTAGATTCTTAAAAAATGAAGATTTTTAGGAGTTATAAACAAATGGGAAGTGATAGGAGATTTTAGCAGGTACTGACTCTTTTCTGCTATTGGGGGAGCCCAGCCTTAGGACAAGGAGACAAGAGACCTTAGCATATAAGCCTCAGCTCCCTACTCTGGCTACGGATGTTTCTGGCAGAGCTTCACTGAAATCTGTGGAAGAATGGGCTGTTCTCAATGCTTGTGTCAGGAAAAGGTGTTATGAACCATCCCTCCAGATTCTTCACCAAGCTCTGAGTCACTGCCAGAATTAGAGGTAGGTGGGCTAAATGCTAGTATCCCGGGTTTCCAGTCCTTTGCAACTGACCAATCAAATGACCTTTGACACCTGGCGTAACCTCTCTGTGTCTCATTCTTCCTTGCCGGTTAAATGAGTGTTCAAGTAAACAATAATGACCTCTATTGCCATGCACTTTTTAAGGGAACTTTCATAAATCAGAAAGTAGTGGTAGTAGTAGTAGAAGTTGTATAAATAGAAGAAGCAGTAAATATTATTCTCATTTTATAAATTAGAAAACTGAGGCGCAGAAAGTTTAAATACCTTGCCCAAGGATACCTAGGTGTTTGTGTACGTGACTGATTCTGCAGCCACCCGAGGCTGTGTGACTCCAGGGTGAGTAACCAGTGTTGGTTGCTGGGAGTTAGGGTGAAAGAGGCTAATGAGGAGGCTGAAGACTGGTCTGGCCCTTCCCTGGAAGAGTCCTGCAGTGGTGCTGAGTCACAGCCCTTCTGGATTCTCCCTCTGAAAATGGCTTTAGCCTAGAGCTGGAGTCCTCAAATGTTTTTGCTCCTGTGTCTTTCTGAAAGAGTTTTGAAAAGCCATATATGCCTTTGTCCATTTTAAAGTTCACAATCTAACATTTTTTCATTGCAAACTTAAAGAGTTGTAAGAGTTGTGAAATATAATTATTGGCTTTTTGTAAATGTTAACATAATAAAACTATGAAATAACTCTTTTAAGTGAACCTAAAGGATTTACATAAATATCATAGTAGTTTGTTATTGCCGTTATCAATTTCGCTCATTCATGACGAAATTCTCTAAATTGGAAGTTTCTTTTTGTCTTTGAAATCATATTTTGATTCCTGTTTGATGTAATCTTGTCTTAGTATAATTTAGTGATTGAGAATATTTTGCTGATTTTCTCTTATACATACATACTTTTCTGCAACAAAAATACATATATTGACATTCTTTTTTGTTTGTTTGTTTTTGGGTGGGGAGGGGTAATTTAGTTTATTTATTTATTTAAAGGAGACACTTTGGATGAACCCAGGACCTCTTGCATGCTAAGAAGGTCCCCCACCACTGAGCAGGTCCCTCCCCCACTGACATTCATTTTAAAATGTTTCCAGTGACAGAAGTTTCTAATTGTTTAAAAAAATATTACTGTTACTAGTAGCTTTTATCAAAACACACAGATATTATAAATCTTCACAATTAATGGGCATTATTTTACTTCTTAAAAAGTGAAATTTTATTGGTAATTTGTCTCTTAAGGAGCTGGAAAGGGTGGGGAGATGTTTATGGTTCCTTGGATTAAGAAAATTGCAGAATTATTCCTTTGATGTCCTAAAGGTTTTTATACCCTAAAGCAATGCATCTTTTAACAGAATTAAAGAAGAATGAGAGGTAAAGTGGTAAACTTTTTTTTTTTTTTGTAAAGTGACAGGAGGGCAGTTGAGAAAAGAGATGGGAAAAGAAAATCAGGGCTTTACATTTCCTCTGAAGCTCACCAGTTTGAGGGAAGAAAGCAAATGAAAACTGAGGACACAAAAATTGGGTCCTTTGAAACTATCCATGGTCCTGTAGCCTTTGGAAAGTATTCACGTACCTGAACCCCTAGCAGCCCTGCTGGTGTCCATGTTAAAAGTGTCCCCCCACGCGCCCAAGTGGAGAAATTGAGTCATAGTAGCAGTGACCAAGCAGTGCTCTTTGTTCCCTACTCCAGGGAATTTACACAACCTACATGCCTTTCAAGGTCCTTCTGAGTCATTCTGGAGTCATTGGGCGTGGCTTTCTTGTGCTCGCAAACTGGCCTTCTGGGCTCCTTGTGTGGTTTCTGCACGTTCTGTTAATCTTCTATCCCTTGGCACAGCAAACTGCTAGCCCCTTGCTGCCAGAGCCAGGTAGATGGTCCTAGGAGGAAGCTGAGCATCCGACCCTAGACCCATAGGCTTCTTCTGGCTCACACAGTGAACCCCAGAGGGGAAAGTGCCCCCCCAACCATTGGTCTGCCCTGGGATATGGGGGGGGGGGGGTCTTAGCAGGGAGAGTACCTCCTGCTGACAGTTCTTACAGGAGTATGTGAAACAAATCTTCCCATTCGTCTCCTTTTGGTTTAGCAGTGGTCATAAGAGCTCAAAGTGGCCGAAGTCCCGGGTGCTGTGAAAGAGGACCCTGATCCCAGCCTGCACATCACATTTCAGCATTTCCCCAATTTGCTTCTCATCCCCAAACTCAAATGGCTCCTCTTGGCCTTGCCCTTTCATCTCCTTGGTGAACTCAGATTCAGCCTTCAAATCTCAGTGCAATCCCTTCTTTCAGAATGCTTTCCTTTTCTCCGATGGCCTCAAGGGTTTTGGGTGTCTCCCTGCTCTTACTACATTTTGGTACATTTGCTCTTATATATCTGTTAATCTTTCTCTCTAATTAAACCATGGGCTTCTTGAGGACTAGGACTAGGTTATTCAGAGGCTACACATCCCCAGTATCTGACACAGGACATGGACAGAGGAAGTGCTCAAAGGATGTTTGTTGAATTGAATCTCATGCCATTTGGGGAAACTTCGAGTGAAAAAAATAATAGAAGTATCCGGCAGATTTTGGCCTATGTCATAAATGGGGATGCGGAGGGGATAAGAAGTGTCCATTGATACTTTTCTGTCTTGTTATCTTCCGGTGTAAAAACAGGAGTGGCTTGCCTTAAGTCACTCTCAGTGCCTTTGGGTGCTCAGCTCTCAGAGGAGATAACCAGCTCATTCCGCCAACCTCAGCAACTGTAGAGGTTCTGGAGTTTGGAAGGCACTGAGGAGGGGACAGAGGCCTCTGGGCAGGAGCTGGTGAGCACAGCCAGGGCTGTGTAGATGCTGTCTCTGTCCCCTGGCTACTGTGAAGGAGGGGCCGACTGGGAGTCTCCTGCCAGTAGGGGATGAAAGAAACAGTTAGCGGAGAACCCGCCTATTCTCTGAACTCAGCCCCCTGCAAACAATGCTCTGCTTGATACATTCTCTGCTCCTTTTCCAAGGGGAGGGAACATGGGTAGGCTGAGCTATGAAATCTTCCGGCCTGGACTTTGAAGGATCTGGACTGACCGTTCTAGGGGAGTTCACCTTATCAGGACTTTATTCGAGCAAGCCCCTGACCCAGATCCGTACAGTCTATTCACTGCATTTGGTGTACAACAGTGCGACAATGTGGTCTACCACTGGCAGCATAAAAATATCCCGGGAGTGCTAAGAGTGTACATACTTGGACCTCTCCCTCTCTAGAATCAGAATTCCCTTCTACTAAATTCCCTCCCTACTAAATCAGAATTCCTGGGTGAGGCCCAGGACACTGTGTTTTAACAAGCTGTCTAGATGATTTTATGTATACTAAAATTTGGAAAGTACTGTTATATTGGACACACACACACATTTCTCCTCTGTCTCTGCCTCTCTCTTATACACGCATGCGTGCATACACACACACACACAGACAAGCACACACAGAACTGCCTACAGCTTCTGCACTTGGTCATTTCCCTGCAGTTTCCCTCATTTCCCTGGATTTGTTTTTCTCCACTGTGGACCTTGTTCATTTCCTGCTGCTTCCAAGAGGTTGGGAGAGGAAAGAGAGAGAGAATGAAGGCAGGAGGGAGGGGGAAGGGGTCAGCTAAGGCAGTGGAGCTTTCAAGAATGCAAAGGAAAATGCTTGGTGACAATGTTCCTTTGTGAAGAGGTAGCTTTATATTGATGGAGTTGCAAGTCATTAGCCATCCGGGCGTTTTTTTGCTGGAGTTGACCTGGTCATTCTCCAGGGTCAGATCGCCCTCTGCTGCTGACTGATAAATAATACTATGCAGCTCTGGAGCTGCCAAGGAAAAGAGGAAGAGTCCCTGGGGCTGGGGTGGGAGAGAGGATGTGGCTAAGGCCAAGAGGTCACAAAGTAACCACTTCAGGCAGCAGAAGAATCTTATTACAGCCTTGTTTGCAAGAAGGAAGAAGTAGCCGATTCAGTGGGTGTTTCCAGGACCCATCCAGCAAACGGTGGGGTTCTGCCAAGATCTCCACCGGCTCCCATGATTCCAAGCTCCCAGCTTGATCTGGCTCTGCAGCCAGTCACTCTTTCCCCATTACCTCACCTTGAAAAGAAGGGGTGCTTAAAATAGGAAGAGGGATTAAAAAAAAGAGAAGTTTTTGATGTGAAGGCATCCAGGGGCAGTTAGTCAAGGCTCAGACTTAAAAAAAAAAAAAATCTTATTGTCTCAAAGTCTCTCTGTTCCCTTTGCCTCCATGAAAGCCTTATGTCTTTCCATCTTTCTTCTCTTGCCAGGGAACACTTACCCTCCAGATGTGGAATCAGCCCTTCTTTATTGCCTCACTTTACTGCTGTTGGGAATTATGGTTCATAGGGGTCACTGGTGAAGAGAGCAAAGATTTGTTCCCAGAATAAAAGCTCAGGCACAGCAGTTGCTCCTGCCAACCACGAGGCAGTGACCCATTTCCTTCTGGTTCTTGTTTTGGCCACTTCCCAGCTCTTACTGGAGCTGGGCACCCGTGGGCCATCACCCCTGCATCCCCAACTCTTGGAACTTCTGCAGAGTATAGCACTCCTGCCAGGGAGTTACCATAAGGGTCAGGGCTGAAAAATTACTTAAATTGCCTTAAAGGGGCTACGATGGAGTGGAGGAAGGGAGGAGAAGGAGAGGGTGGGAGGTTGGGGAAATGAAGGGTGTGGGTGGGGAGCAGATGAGAGCAGCAGCCAAGGGTGTGAGGGCGATCTGGTTGTGACATCTGCCACCCCATTGATCACCAGGGTTGATTCGGCTGGTCCAGATGGCTAGGCGGGTGTCCCCTTCCTCCCTCACCGCTCCGTGTACGTCCCTCCTGAAGTTATGCGCTCAGTCGAAGAGGATGACCTTCCCTGATAGGGGAGGATTTTAATTTGATCAAGGGTATACAGGTAGCTGTGCTCCCCTGCTAGAACCTCCAAACACGGAGAAGCCAACAGAATGTTCTGGTTATGAAACACTCTGGCCTCTACCTAAAACATCCTCATGTCCAGAGTAAGTCTATCCAAGTGATGCCAAGCCCCTCAACCAAAACACGTGTCTTAGATACAAAATTGGTTATTTATTTGGTCTACATGGAACCAAATATCTGGATCTTCAGGTAACCACATTTGGACGATTTTATCTGTATGATTCCAGATATATGCTTGTTATCTATGTGTATTACAATCAAAGAACCTTAGACACTGCCTTGTGGTGATGGCGCTTGAAGGATAGTGTCATCTCTTGTTAGTGATCTACACGGTTGTCTTTATTGTGACCAGGGTTGCATCTCTGGAGCAATTCTGTGCCTGGAGTTGGACCAGAACTCCAGGTAGAAGGGACATAATCACAGACATTTTGGTTTGTGAGAGTGATCTGGTCTTTGCAAACACAGGCTGGTAGGGGGTTAAGGAGAAGAATGGTTAATAGAGGGTGTGATTTTTTTTTAACAGTGTATGGTGACGGACGTTAACTAGGCTTACTGTGGTGATCATTTCGCAACATATACAAATATCGAATCACCACCATGTTGTACACTTGAAACAAATATAGTGTTATATATATGTCAATTACAGCTCAATAAAAAATAAAGGGTGTGAGTAGCTACCTACTCAGTGCAAAATGAAGATATGAGGCCTCTTGTTCAAAAATTATTGAGAATTTTAAGATGGTGACAGCAGAATATGAAATGTGGGTCCCTACAATTGTGAGCATGGGGGCCTGTGTGATTGCACAGGTCTAAGGCCCATGGAGCCAGCCCTGGTAGAGGGTCCCCTTGAGAGCGTGTGGACTAACAAATTCAAAGAGAAGTGCTACATCCCCTCCAGTTTAGGTTTCTCTCCACTGCAGTGTCACTTCTTCTGTGATGCTCAAGCCTTCTGTTGGACTTTTTTTGACACCCACTTGCTGGTCTTAACTGTACTTTGGGGAGAGAAGGGTGAAGCCTGTGTCCACGTGGAAGAGACACACCTTGGGGAGAACAGCAGCAGTGTCCAGTATCGGGGAGGAGCCTGTCGCCATGTGGCATCAGGTGGCCGTGGGCATGTGGAGCAGCAGCAAACATAGCAAATGTACTGGGGGAGGAAACCTGCAACTGCCAGGATCATGATGGCTCTCTTCTGTGACTCCTTGCCACAAACAAACAAGAAAGAAAAGTGGGGATCCAATGAGAATCAGAAATCAGCTTCTTGCATTGCAGAGAAGATGGCATGGAGTCACTGTAATGTGTGCATTACAGAAGTGCAGCTTGGCTCTGTAGTCTTGGGACACTTCGGGTTGCATCATCAGGCATAACTGGTATGACACGCTTTGTAGCCTAGGGTACTAATATCCTCTCATCTTTTAATTTTCCAAATCAAACTTGAGGCCCCAACTGCCTCTGGTGGCAGGAAGTCCAGTATCTCCTTGGAGACCTTCCCATCACCCTTCTGAACTGTTGAAGATGGGGAACTTTTGTGGGTCTGTCCAGGCCCTTGCTCTGGAGGAGAAGCAGCAGCAAGGAGAGCCTCCGAAAGCGGAGGAGATGATGTCTGAGTGTTCACTGAGGTTGAGAAAGCAGTACGATTCAAGTTCCACTTATTTCCTTCCCCTCCTGGGCAGAATCAGGGCTATATTTGTGGGTGATTGAGGAAATTACATCCTTCCTGACTTTTTTTCTCAGAATTGGGAAACCCTGATTAGCATTCAAAAGCTCACTTTTCATAGACATCAGTCAGTAAATGTCAAGACCTAGGCAACATACTCAGGAAATTTAATATTAAGAAATTTAATAAGACGTATTAAAATATGTATTCTAAAATCTGTTTAAAATAGTTTTTTTTTTATGTTTTCACTAGTTCAGTGGTCTTTTTTTGTTGTTGTTTTCTTTGTAAGGAGGTTGGAGGTAATTAGGTTTTATTTATTTTTTGATGGAAGTACTGGGGATTGAACCCAGGGACTCTTACATGCTAAGCATGAGCTCTACCACTTGAGCTATACCCTCCCTGCCTAAAATACATATTTAAAGTGTTTATAATCTCAGTAATTAATATTGCTGTTTAAAACAAGAATTAATTGTTGCTGTTTCTTCCTTCTAAGGAAGGTGACAAAATGCTAGTTGATAGGGAAATAAATCTGTCTTGGTCCCTGATCCTCCCAGGAGAAGGAGAAACAGAGCTTTCTAGGTGGCCCTGAGGGGTGGGCTCCAGGGAAAATGGTCACAGATTAGCAGAGCACAGTCACAAATCTAGCTTGGCAGAGCAGACCTGTTCTGAGTTAGCTGGTGGAGACATCAGTTGTTTGGCATAACAAAGTGAGGGGAAAACTGAGTTTGGGGGAGGTCAAAGGATCTGAAAATTGGATAAGCAAGGGAGCTTTGGGGAAGAAATGATGATCAAATTCAGTTTGTGGTACTTGTGTTTCTGTAATGTAAATCCCTTCCTCTCCCCAAGTCTTCAGTAAAGTCTGCTATACACATAAGTGCTTTGGGCCAGCAATTGATGAAATAACACATAATACTTGCTGTATCACACACTATTCTGAGTACTTTACATACACAAACTTATTTAATCCTCCTAATGATCTTATGAAGTCAGTACTGTTACCTCATTTTTCTGGATGAAAAACTGAGGCACTGAGAGGGTAAGCAATTAGCCTAAAGTCACTCATGGTTATTTTGAAACATCACTGGATATCAACATACTTTTATTTTTTTAAATGCCAGTAATTCAGAAGTTTCCAAAAAATGTATACATCAAATAAGGATGAATTAATTTTAAGTTATCAAGTTTAAAATTAATGGAGAGATGTAACAAGGAGAAGTGTGGGCCAGGACTGATTTTTGTTGATTTGATTGTTTTCTCTTTTTCCTTCCCAACCTAAAGAAGCACTGAGGCCAACACTCTAGATGCTGCAGACACTGCAAAGTAAAAGGGGACTAGCGTAGCGAGTGTAAAGACGCAAAGAATAATACTGAGAAGAAATTGAAGTCAGAAGGAATAAGGAGACAGTAAATGAGCTTTTTAAAAATGCTACTCCAAATCTCTAGCAGTAAATAATTTGTTGGTGGGATCATGGATCTACAAGCAATTTTCTATCTTTGAGTATAAAGTTATAAATATTTTTACTTTAAGAAATCCTTGGGGGGTGGGGGTATAGCTCAGTGGTGGAGCACATGCTTAGCATGCACAAGGTCATGGGTTGAAGCCCCAGGACCTCCATTAAAAAAAAAAATCCTTGAGAAGCTGTGTTAAAACAAAAGGGTATCAGAAGGCTAAAAACACAAAAAGATTATAAATTTCAGAAATGAGAAAAGGACAGATTCTAGAGCCAAGGTAGTAGGATGCTGATCACAAGAAAAAAAAATCCCAGGATGGTGTAACAACTAGTTATGTCGATATTTCATAAAGAAAGATGTTGACACTTGAAATGAGTATGACTTTTCTCGGAATATTTCCTGTCAAATGTCTATATTTCATTTTATAATAAAGTTACTTGATGTGTAAATTAGGGCAATGCGATAGTTACTCTCTTGATTCTAGCAAGACATTTGCAGAGTCCATTGACATCATTATGGAAATGATGAAAAACATGACAAAATTCTAATATGGTGCAGTGGGTTGTGTGGGTTAAAAAGCTTGTGTCAATATATACTGATTCAGGGCCTTGGATCCTGTCCTCCTTGGTGTTTTCATCAAGGGCTTAAGAAGGTATTTTTATTAAGTCTATGGATGACAAATTTGGGAGCAATATCTGATGAATTAGATAACAGCGTCAAGGTTCAAAAAGATCTTGTTATTTTGGAATAATTAATTACTCTGAACCAATAAGAGTATTATTACATCCTACAATAAAGTCTAGAATCAGACTGAACAGGTATGAGCTTTTGGATGAATGGTTCAAAAGAAAATCCTATGAAAAACCCTGGGGTGGGGGAGGGGGGTCTTCATTATTTTTAGTATGACTGCTAAAAACTAACAGACAAAAAATAAAAGAACTCTTCCCTGGGTGGCCATATCTGTAGCTCTGTGTATGGCTTGGTGTGCCATGCCTTAGAAGGGTCTTTAAAAAACTGGAGGATATTATTCAGTGGTGATAACACTGTGCAAGAGGGTTTAGGATGCATTTTTTCATTTAATTCTTGCAACAATCTTGTGTGATAGCTATTATTATCCTCATTTCACAAGCGAAGAAACTGGGGCATAAACATTTGCTCCACATCATACAGCTGTAATTTACCTTTGAACACAGGCAAACTTTCCCACCCATATGCTGAGTCAGTATGCACACTGCCCTTCAGAAGAATGAGCCAGGTCAGAATGGTCCTAAGTTAAACTGTGACTTAACACAAGTAGTTAATGCGTCTGGGTGTATATTTTCAAACAATTTTAGTTTCACGAGGGAAATGTGGCTCCAAAGGGCATAATTAGGACAAATTAGGACAAAAAGGTTAATTAATATCTGCTATACATAAGGAAAGACTTTATAAGCATCAGAACTGTATAAAAATGGAATGAGCTACTTAGAAAAAAGAATAGTTGTGTGTGTGTGTGTGTGTGAGAGAGAGAGAGTCCAGGCTCTGGGTGCTGGAATATGGCAGTGACCAAAATTTCAGCCCTCAGGAAGTTTCTTGTCAGTGTTTCAAAAAGTTTCTTGCAAAGTGTATTCAAGATGGGTAGTAACTCTCTGGATTCCTCCCAGAAGTGAGGACATTTGAGTTAGGTTAATACTAGGTGGGAACATGGAATGGTGAAATCTAAGTTTGCAATCAATTCAATGATTTTTATTTGTAAAAGTTTAGATAATTTGATGTTTAGAATTTTATAAAACGTTAGCTACACGTACTAAAAGGAACACACGTTACCACTATCACAGTTGTTGCTGTTTTAACAGTAATTCAGGTTGCACTGATTTTATGTCTACACAGACTTGTACACAAACATTCAGAACAGTTTTATTTATAATAGAAAAAACTGGAAATTGTCTCAAGTGTCCATCAATAATGAATGGATAAACACACTGAGATACATCCATACCATGGGGTATTACTTAGCAATAAAATGGAATGAAATATTGATATACACAATAACATGATGGATCTCAAAATAATTATACTGCATGGAATAAGCTGGATAAAAAAAGAGTACATTTTGTGCTATTTAATTTATATAAAATTCTAGAATATGTAAACAAATCTATAGTGACACAAGGCAGATCCGTGGTTGCCTGTGGACAGGGTTGGTGGGTGGGGAGGATGGATTACAGAGGAGCATGAGGAAACTTTGGGGAATAAGGGATGGTGCATTATCTTGATTATGGTCATGCTGTCACAGGCGTAGACATGTGTTAAAACTCACCACATTGTACAAAGATTCACTATATAGCACAGGGAATTATACCCATTATCTTATAATAGCCTATAATGGAATATAATCTGCAAAAATACTGTCTCACTGTGCTGTACACCCAAAACTGACATGGTATTGTAAATCAACTATACTTCAATTTTTAAAAAGACATTTAAGTCTGCATTAAAGAGAAATAACTCCTGAAAAAAATTCACCAAGTTGTACACTTCAACCACAGGCAGTTTATGGTATGTCAGTTACACTTCAGTAAAGCTGAAATTAAGAAAAGAAAATGTGTGAAAGGAAATCCAGGAAACTATAAGCAGCAATTACCTCTAAAGTTAGAACTGGGGAGGGGATATTTAATTTCCCCCTTTTTGTGCTATTTAAATTTTTGTAAAACAATTAATAAAAAGAAACACAAAATGTTTTAAAAATAAAGCCATTCACCACTGCAACCTCCCCCTACCCAACAAAATCAGGCTGTTTTGAGCCCAGAAATTAATGGATTTGGAAAAACTTCTGAAAATGACTGCATGCAGGACAAAAAGGGCTGCCGTAAGGAGCTGTTTAGAGGTGGCCTAGTTACCGAGAGGAGCAAATGCTGAGCTGTAAGCTCTCTCAAAGATTTCCTCACATTCCTCTTCCCTTGGGGTCGAAGTCACTGGGACTCAGCAGTAATCAGAGAATAGCATTCTGCTTCTCTGGGATTAAATTACAGGTCTTTAGGTTAAGAAATCTGGTTATCGTTCACTTTCAACAATGTGTACTTAGTACTCAGAACATGCAAAGGTCTAGGATGGGTACTAATCGTCTTTGTTGTCACTTGTAATCATCATCACATTGTCACATTGCTAACCTGTGCAAGGCCCTCCGTCAGAGGACTTTAGATGCAGTGTCTTGTTTAATTCCAACAGTCATCCATGATATGGATATTACTTTTTTCATTTTTCTATTGACGTATAGTCAGTTTATAATGTTGTGTCAATTTCTGGTGTACAGCATAATAATTCAGTCATATACATACATACGTATATTCCTTTTCATATTCTTTTTCATTTTCATGATAGGTTACTACAAGATATTGAATATAGTTCTGTGTGCTATACAGTATAAACTTTATTTAAATCCTTATTTTACAGATGAGGAAATTGAGGCAAAGAGAAGTTAAGTATCTTACTCAAGGTAATAGAGCTAATAAATGGTAGGGCTGGGATTTTAAACTAGGCAGCCTTCTTCCAGAACCAGTTTACTTAAAGCCATCACTTTATACTGCCTCTTTAGGATTGCTGAAATGAAAAAGATAGAGGCCCTGCTCCTGAGGCAACCACAGTCTGGTGGGGGAGACTGGCACAGAGACACGTGAACCCTAGCATGTGAGAAGCACTATGGTGAAGGTGTGTGCACAGTGTCATGAAAGGACCAAGGAAGGGCCCCTGTCCTGCCTCTAGAAAATGGGGAAAGTGGTACTTGAGCTGGACCTTGAAGAATAGGTGGGAATTTGCCACATAGAAAAGGGGGAAAGAGTATGGCAGGCAAAGGAAACTACACCTGCATAAGGTGCTGGAGAATGAAGCAGGAGAACATATCAGATTTGGAGAAAAGCAAGTAGTTTGATGAGAGAATTGGGTGGTACAGCAGGAGATGAGAATGGAGGCAGCTTGTAAGGGGCCATGTGGGTGCTGAAGAGCCACGGAAAGTGTGTGAGCAGAGGAACAAGGTCAGAGCTGTGGTGAAGATGCTGGTGTAACTGCATCTCAACAGCTTAACAAGGAGAAACTAAGACTTTTGCCAAAAGTTCAAGAGACCCTGAGCTCAAACTGGTTATGACTTTGAAAGAAGAGAAGTTCCTGCTCTGTTTATTGTTTATTTGCTTTTGCTTAGGGAAGTCAACCTTGGGCTGTTGGTTCTAGAAAGAGCAGGAAGAGGCTCTAGCCAAATACTTGCTGTTTTCCTGGGAAACAGAAAGAAACACTGGCCATCCCTTGTCCGTTATTGTTGCTACCTACATAAGAAATACTTGACTGGGGTGCTTTCAGTTGCAACTAACAGAAAAATAGACTTGAGTGAGGAATTTATCAGCTCATCATGTTAGGAAGTCCAGAGGCAACTAGCTTAGAAGAAGCTTGATCTAGCAGCAAAACGGTACCTTTCTTTCTCCTGTGCTGTCTTCTTTGGTAAAGCTGACTCCCTTTGGAGTCCTGGGACGGCTAAAAACAGTTCCCAGGGCTGCCTGCTTTCTCATTCACATTCAGCAGGAAAGGCAGTATCTTTGTCCCAGTATTTCCAACAGCAGTGCTGAGAGCCACCCTGATTACAACAGCTTTGATCACATGCACATTTCAAAGTAGAGGCAGTGGATAAAATACAATGGTTACCTTAGCCTTCAGGAGTCTCCTTTTTGACCTCTGAAGTCAGGGAAGGAGTTAGCTTCCCTAGGACTCCACAGATCTCCCAGCGTAAAACAGGACTCCTGGGAAAGTGAAAAGGGGTCAAGCAACAACCATCCTCTACAGTCAGGTGTCAGAGATTCAGAGGACTCACTCAGTGAGAGCCTTGACTTTCATAACACCTCTTTCATTGAGTCTTAGTAGCCCCCGAACTTTACACTCACAGGCAGCCTCTGTGTAATCCAGTGATTCTGAACACCTTCAGAGATTCTGATTTCATTGGCCTGGACATCAGTGTTTTGTTTTTTAGCTCACCAGATGATTCTAGCGGACAGCCAGGGCAGCAGCGGAGAACCACTATGTTAATCTTTTTTTTCCCCACTTCTTCAGTTATAGGCTTAGTTTCATGTAGAGCTGAACTATGTTGAATCTAAACATATAAGAAGACTATAGGCAAAAATATAATAAAAATTATTAATAACTACACTTACTGAGACTTATATGTTCTTGGCATATTGCAACGTGTTTTACATGCATTATTTCATTCCATCCACTTGATAATAATCTTATGAGACAGAGAATTTTATCTCTTTTTCACAGATGAGAAACCCAAACTCAGAGAACTTTATTTGGTAGTCCAAGGACACTTATCTAGTATGTAATTACAATAGGACTTGAACTCAGGTGTATCTGGCTCCAAAATTCCATGCACTTAACCCTTATTATACATTGTTTGTTTCAGAATCATGACTGTAAGAGATGCCATTTATTTTTGGTTCCTTTCCTAACCTATTTTTAGTCTCTGACATACTCTTTTTCTTCCAGTTTTACTGAGATGTAATTGATATATAGCACTACATAAGTTTAAGCTTACAGCATAATGATTTGACTTACATCATTAAGTGATTATCACAAGAAATTTAGTGAATTTTGTACCTATATGGATATCATCTCATATAGGTACAAAATTGAAGAAATAGAAAAAAAAATTTTTTTCTTCTTTTGATGAGAACTCAGGATTTACTCCCTCAACAACTTTCACATATAACATACAGCAGTGTTAATTCTATTTGTCGTGTTGTAGTCCCTGACTTTTGTCAGGGATTTGTCAGAGCCTGCAAATGACATTTAGGTGGTGTTCTGTTTTTAAACCACCTCTTAGCGTCTCCTGCACAATCTACCACATTTTATGTACATTATATTATACACACAGAGATTACATCTAGTCTATATCTATTGGTATAAAATGGGGTGTAATCTAAATATATGTTCACAAATTATGCACTGTGCACTTAGCGTTTATACACACACACACACACCTATATTTTACACACATATAAAATTTGTGTCTGTAGTATTAAGGGGAGGATACTGATTTAGATTCCATTTTGACTTTTAGCACTGTGACCTTGGGCAAGTCACCCAAATGTGTTAGTGTGTTTTTTATCATCTATAAAATGGGGAGATAATGCCTGCTTTTTCTAACTGCATTATTATTTGAGGGTCAAATGAGGTTCCAAACCTAGCAGGGAGTCATGACATACATTTTTTTGCTGGCTAAGGAGCTCTGCGTTTGGACTCTAGTAAATATATATGATGTGTTGGCATCACCTTTTATAGAGTATTGTTGCATCTCTGTGTACCCCGTTGATGGGCCATAAATCCCCCCAGCCTTGTTTTCTCACCTATTGACAGACCTTTGGAATTCTGTGTAGTGTACATGGGTCAGAGGTTGTGAATTTAAAAGAAATAGGCGAAAGGACAGAAGGAAAGGGAAAGAGTGGGAGAGGGTTTTCTTTTTATGATTTACATACTAGCTTTTTTTTTTTTTAACTACAAAACAAGTCACTATTGGCTAGGATGGGAAGAAATATGCCCTTTTATACACTGTTGGTGGGAATGTAAGTTGGTATAAAATTCTGGAGAGCTATGTATCAAATTGAAGATCAACATATCAATGCCATTTTGTGTTAGATAATAACAAATTTAAAAAGGAAGCTCATAGTTAACACAAAGATTTAGCTGAAAAGATAAGCAAATAGCAGTGGTTATGGTGAGTATCTGAGAGGGGAAGTTTCACTTTTCACTTTCTGTTCTTCTGTCTGGTTTGAATTTGCCTATGAGCATTTCTTACTGTTTGCAAAATACGGAGCAGAGGACAGCTAGATATGCACACATCAGCTGTGTTCCTGTGTCTTTATTCCTTGGCTCCTCTCTGCAAAGCAGGTCCACAGCTCCAGGAGGGCACTGACCCTCCTGCCTGCCAGGCCCTCCTCGTGTTGTTTTGCGGTCTATTACCAGCTGCTTAAGCAGCAGTTTCCCAGTGGCTGGTCAGCTGGAACTACTTCAGGAGGACAAACAGGAAGGACACAGCTGCTGGTGCAGATCACCCCACTGCCCTCACTGACAGAAAAAAAATTTTTTTTTTAAATCCTAAAATGTTGAGGGAAACTTCATGCCATTAACAACTCCCTCAAGCCTCTGCCTGTAGAGGGGACTGAGCCAGATTTAGGATGCCCTTGCAGTTGCATCCATTAGAAGCGTCTAGCCCCAGGTCTGGGCAATTTCTCCTCCACGCTTGCTGAGTTCCAGCTTCAGTTCCACAGGCTAAATCTCATGACGATCCTGATCCTCGCTATCAAACGGAGCTTCTTCTATCAAACGGAGCTTCTTCTATAGAAAAGTAAACTGTCTCACTCACTACTGCAGCTAGCCTTCTCCTATGCAAGATGCCTGCAGGAGCTCAGGGCAAAGAGAGAAGAGAGGCAGTGAACTAAGGAAGGACTCAGGTAGGAGAGCAAATCCCTGCTCTGACCCTTCCTAGTTGTGTGGCCTTAGGCAAATTACTTTACCTCTCTGAGTTTAAATTCCCTCATCTGTAAAACAGGGACCATAAACCAGCTGCCGGTAGGGTTGAAGGTGCTGCTCCCTACAGAGGGTTTAACACTCACAGCCTCTACGTGGAGGAATGCTCACTAAGGGCACCAGTTCTGTTCCCTTGGAGCCTCATTTCCTACCAGTTTCCACAAGGGCCGCGGTTAAGGGTTTGGGTTCTGTTATTTACTGCAAGTGTGACTTTGGGCAGACCTCCCTGGGTCTCAGGTTTCTCATGGGCAAAAAGAATAGAAGGCGTCCTGTCTCATATGGATCTAGTGAAGATTAACTGAGACAAAGCTCATAAAACAATAAAGGGCCTAGTATGTAGGCATTCAGGAAATGGGGATGTTACAACTTGCTGATGAAAAATTAGCCTGTTGCCTATGAAAAATATGAGTGTTGTAAAACCATTCTTCAAATCCCTGCCTGCCTACTCCCCCAAGCACTTGGAAAGTGAGCTGTTGGCTCCAGTCTGAAATCTTGTCCTGAACTCCTGTGCTGTAGATGTTCCTGTCTTCCTCCCCTGCCTTCTCACTCATCCAGTTTCTCTTTCTCTCCCTGTGTAAGCTGCTCATTAGTCCAATTAATAAACTGTTGCTGTCATTTCAGTTCAGCCCCCGGGAGCAGGGTCCCTTGGGGGTGCGCATTATGCTGGGGAAGTGAGGGGCGGGGGGGGGGCGCTGCAGGGACATCCTCATTTCTACGGGGAGTAGAACAAGGAGGCAGAGTTGGCAGCAGTTGGACCACTGTGGCCCCCAGTCTTTCGGTGCATCATCAGGATAATCAGTGAGCACTTCATTATACAGAGTGCGAGTCCGGCTGTTTGGCAGAGACCCAGGGTCCCATTCAGGGACTGGAAGATTCTGGCCCAAAGATAATGACCAGCCGGAAGCCACTGGCTTTCTTCTGTGCACTGGCCTTTGGCTCCCCCTTGGGCATGCGCACGCGCGCGCACGCACACACACACACACACACACACACACACACACACACACACACACACACACACACACACACACACACACACACACACACACACACACAGGCATGCACACAAGTGCCCTGGGCTTTTAGTCAGCTAAAGAGTTTGTGGGTACATTCCAGGCCTGGAAGGCTGGTGAACAGAGTGGAGCTGGAGGGCCCAGAAACGCACGACTGCTCCTGCTGATTGCTGGGAATCGCTACACCCCGAGGTTCCCAAGAGCCCATTAAACCATCACATGTGCCGCATCCAGACTGAGAGTGGGTTCCCTCCCAACCTGAGAAGGATAAAGGAGCAGGCCTGGGGAGTCGCCCAGCTCGCTGAAAACATGAAGATGGACTAACAAGTTCGCTCAGAAGCTCAAGCAGCCTAGGGATGGCTGGCTTGTTGGCTATACAATGGAGTCAGCGTTTTCAACCCCTTCCCCCACACCCATCAGGGTGTGACCCTGGAGTTTATGCTGAGGATGGAGGAGGTGGGGCAGTGGGGGAGGGTGGGGGTGGGCGATGACGGTGAGGGTGGGCGATGACGGTGAGGAGGCATGTTTTGATGGGAAATCAGTCCAGTTACTTCCTCAACCGGTTACATCATATGTACCTGTTCAGGCATATATTTAGGGGTAAGGGAGTTCAAATCACACTCATTCCACTGACACCTGGCTCCTACCGGCTGCACTGTCAGCAGCCCTATTCGCCACCTAGAATTATGGGCTTCTATGCTGGCCTCAGCCCAAGGTGAATGTAGAAAATGCCTCATTTTCTTTCACTGCTTTGTCTCCTAATTCCCCACAACCACAAAAACACATATGCTGTGTATAATAGACTTCACTGTTGGTTTCCAAGTGTGGTTTTCCAAGTGTGGTCCGTGGATCAGCTATTTCAGCAGGACCTGGGAACTTGTTAGAAATGCAGATTCTCAAGTGTCACCCCACACCTGCTGAATTAGGAGCTCTGGGGGTTGTGTATTAACTAGCCCTTCAAGTGATTCTGATACTTGTTGAAACTCAAGAACCATTGCTGTATGTTTAGGTATAACTTGAAATAAAGCACAATATAGGGAAGGAGACTAAATTAAAGCAGAATTGTAAATAGGACTGCTTGCAAGTCTACAAGAGTACAGAAAGGGTTTTCCATGGAGTTTTGCTTCCCTCTCTGGAGGCCCACGTGCAGGGGACGATTTCTTCCTGTATAAAGATAATCTAAAGCATGTGCTTACACACGCGTGCACACACACAAACACACAAGCCCATACCACACCTTCTCTCCATAGAGGCCCCAACATTCTTGAATTTGGTGTTTATTATCCACATGCATGTTTTTACTACATATTTACTAGATAATATTTTTGGCATATTTTAAACTTTGTGTATTTTGGACATACTGTACATATTTATTGGCAGTTTTCTTTCTTTCATTTGGATGAGGATTAAAGATTTATCTTTGGTGCTATTACATCTCTGTATTTTCTCATTGATGAATGTTTAGGTTGCTTCCAATTTTCAGCTGTTAAAAATAATGCTGCAGTTAACACTCATGTATCTGTCCCTTCCCACCAATGTACAAGAATTTCTCTAGAATATATACCAAGGAATGGAATTACAGGATCATAGTGATGTGTATCTTCAAATTTATTAGATCTTTCAAAGTTATTCTCCAAAGTGGTTGTATTGATTAAACTGCTACAAAAACAGTTTACAAAAGTTCCTGTTGCTCATGCCAAATATGATATAGTAAGACTTTAATATTTTTGTTATATTTGCCAATATTTGTCTGTAAATGGTATTTTTTGTAGTTTTAAATTTGCATTTATCTGATTATCTGATTGTTTAAAGTTGAGCTTTATTATATGTTTATTTGACCAGTTGGTTTCTTTTGTTATTTCATGTTTATTTCATTTATCTGTTTTTCTGTTAGGTTATCTTTTCACCACTGATCTGAAGAAGTTTTTTTTTGTACTCTGGATATGCATTATAAATATCTCCTTTCAATCACAGCTTGTATTTTCACATTTTTATGGTATTTTGTGGGATAGACATTTTTCATTTTAGTGTTGTCAAATTTATCAACATTTTCCCATCTAGTTGGTGTTCTTTGAGTCGTGGTTGCAAAATACTTCTGTGTTAGTAGTGAAGATGGAGATGCTGTAACAAAGAGCCCTAAAATATAGTGGTTTAAAGAACAGAGACATTTGTTTATCTCTGACAAAAAAGTCCAGAGGTGACTAGTGCTCAATGTTGAGGTGGTTTTATGTACATATGCAATCAGGGACCCAGGTCATGCTATCTCGTGGGTTTGCCATCCTCTTGGGCATATTACTATCTCGCAGTAAGAGCCACTGCCATATTTACATTCCAACCAGCAGGAAAGGGAAGGAGAACGTGGACCTAGTGTCAAGTCCCAGAGCTGCAAGGGGTACCCATCACTTCTGCTCACATCCCATTGTGAGAACTTAATTCTATTACTAGGCCCATCTGCGGGGGAGACTGGGAAATGTTGATCGCCATGGAGGAACGGGAGAACGGATTTTGTGAGCAGGGAGTAGTTTCTCTTACACCCCCTCTACCCTGAGGTCTTTATTCTATTAGGGTTTTATTTTCATTATAGTGTGAGTTAAGGGTCTAATTTTCGTTTTTTTCTTATGAATATTTGTTGATTAAGCCATCCATTTCTTACTGCTTTGTAATGTGACCTGTGTCTTATATCAGGTTTCCTTGTGTGCATGCCTTGATTTTTAGATTTTTTATTCTCTTCTGTTCTATTTGTTTATCCCTATAAATAGTTTCTTAACAACTTGGGTGTTATTGTTAAGTCTTATTATGTGGAAGAGTAAGTCCCTTAACTTATTTAGTTTTTATGAAAATAGTCTCTTTGCTCTTCTTTATAATTTTAGAATCAACTTGTCAATTTCCATTACGTACTTTATTAGAATTGCATTGTACTTTTGGATGAATTTTGACAGGCTTATCATTTTTTACCTCTCTATAATGAAATATATATAAAAATGTAAAAAAAAAAAAAACAAAAAAACAAAAAAACCCCAGAAATCTACAGTTTGGTTGTAAAGCAAAACCCATGTAACCACTACCCAGGTCAAGAAACAGAATACTGCTGGAACTCCAAAAGTCCCTGAATATTCCTTGCCAATCACAATCATCCTCCTCTTCTGTAGAGGTAACCACTTTTAGCTTTTATAGGAATAATTTCCTTGCTTTTCTTTATGATTCTACTGCCTATGTGTGCATCTCTAAATAAATTAGTTTTCCTTGTTTTTAAGCTTCGATATGAAAAGAATAATATAGTATGCACTCTTGTGATTTGGATTTTTGGCTCGACATTATGTTAGGGTTTCTTCTAGCTTTTCTTTATGATTCTACTGCCAATGTGTGCATCTCTAAATAAATTAGTTTTCCTTGTTTTTAAGCTTCGATATGAAAAGAATAATATAGTATGCATTCTTGTGATTTGGATTTTTGGCTCGACATTATGTTAGGGTTTCTTCTAGTTTTTGGCAATTATAATAATGCTGCTATCAACACTTTGGTACATGTAACTAGGTGCATAAGCACACCTATCTCTAAGGTGTATACCTAAAAGTGGAATTGCTAGATCATGGCATGTGTACATCTTCAGCTTTATTAGGAATTGAGATCATGTTTTCCAAAGTGGTTATGTTAATTCCCATTCATGCTAGCCTTTGATGAGACGCTTCATTGTTCCACTTCTTACCAACACTTGGGATTGTCAGGTTTTATAATTTTTGCCAGTCTGATGTGTGTAGTGGTATTTCACTGCGGTTTTATTATTCCATTTCTTTGACAAATGATGAGATTGAGCAATGCTTCACATGCTTTTTGGCTAACTGTATTTTTTCTCTTTTGAAGTACATATTAAAATCTTATGCCCATTTTTCTTTTGGGTTTTTTGCCTTTATCTCGTTGATTTGTAGGAATTTTTTGTAAATTCTGGATACTTTGTTGGTTATGAATGTCGCAAATATCTTTCTATGGTGTCTTTTGTGAATTAAAATTTATTTTAATGTATTCAAATTTATTGTTCTTTTATTTATGGTTAACTATTTTTTCCATTTAAGATATCCTTTTGTACTTTGATGTGAAAAAGATAGTCTTTACTATTCTCTTCTAAAAGCGTCATGATTTTGCCCTTCATTTTTAGGTCTTGAATTGACTTTTGTATATGTTGTGAAAAAAGATCCAACTTCATTTTTCTCCATGTAATTATCCAATGATCCCAGCACCGCTTATTGAAAAGTCTGTCCTTTCTCTGCTGATCTGAAGTTTCACCTGCGTCATAAATCAAGTGCTCAATCAAGTCTGTGTTATGTACCAAAAGTCTATTTAACTTTCCTAGTGGCAATACTACACTTTATTTTTTAAGTTGAGGTATAGTTGATGTACAATATTCTATGAATTTTGGATGTACAACATAGTGACTTACAGTATTTAAAGGTTATATTCCATTTATAGTTATTATATAATATTGGCTATATTCTCTATATTGTATAATAGATCCTTGTAGCTTAGTTTATTTTGTACCTAGTAGTGTGTACCTCTTAATCACCTACCCTGCCCCTCCCCACTTCCCTCTCCCTACTGGTAACCAGTAGTTTGTTCTCTATATCTGTGAGTCTTCCTTTTTTGTTATATTCACTAGTTTGTTTTATTTTTTAGTTTCCACATATACAGTATTTGTCTTTCTCTGTCTGACTTATTTCACTTAGCCCAGTACCCTTCAAGTCCATCCATGTTGTTGCAAATGGCAAAATTTCATTCTTTTTTAGTGACTGAGTAGTATTCCATTATGGGTGTGTGTGTGTGTGTGTGTGTGTGTGTGTCTTCTTTATCCATTCATATTTTAATGGATACTTAGGTTACTTCCACATCTTGGCAATTGTAAATAGTGCTGGTATGAACATTGGGGTGCATGTATCTTTCTGAATTAATATTACACTTTTTTTTACTTTTTTTATTGAGTAATAATTTTACAATGTTGTGATTATACTCTTAAATTAGTATAACTTTTAAAACCTATCTTGGTATCTGGTAAAGCAAGTTCTACATTTTTTTTTTTTCTCCAAGAAAAAAAAATTATTTTCCCCTTGCAATACCAGTATATTTGGGGCTTTTATTGGGGTTGCATTAAATCTACAAATCAACCTGGGGGAATTGACATCTTTGTAATAATGATTCTTTCAGTCTAAAAGCACAGCAAAACTCTCCATCTACTTAGGCCTTTTAAAAATACTTTTCAATAATGTTTTATAATGTTCTCTATACACTTTTTCTCTTGCATTTCTTTGTTTGATCTAGGTATCTTTTAGTTTCTCTTAAGAATCTTTTAGTTTTTATTGCTATTACATATGCTATCTTTTAGAAATTATATTTTATTATTGCTACTTATCCGAATAACATTGATTTTAGTATGTTGATCTTGTAGTCACACCTTGTTGAACCTTTCTACTAGTTCCAATAGTCTACTTGAAGATTTTTTTGATTTTTTTCTTCAGACAATCATATCCAGTGTAAAGGTAGTTTTGTTTTTTCCTTTGAAATTCCCATATCTTTATACTGGCACAGTAACAGACATAGATCAATCGGACAGAACAGAGAGCCAGAAATAAATCCATGCACTTATGGTCAATTAATCTACGACAAAGGAGGCAAGGATACACAATGGAGAAGAGACAGTCTCTTTTAAGTGGTGCTGGGAAAACTGGACAGTTACATGTACAAGAATGAGATTAGAACATTTCCTTTTACCACATACAAAAATAAACTCAAAATGGATTAAAGACCTAAATGTTTGACCTTAAACAATAAAACATAGGCAGAACATAGAACATTGAACATAGGACACTCTTTGACATAAATCATTGCTGTATTTTGGGGGGACTTGTCTCCAAAGGCAAAAGGAATAAAAGCAAAAATAAACAAATGGGGTCTAATTAAACTTAAAAGCTTTTGCACGGCAAAGGAAACCCATCAAAAAAGCAAAAAGCCAACCTACTGAATGGGAGAAAATATTAGCAAATGATGTTACTGACAAGGGGTTAATATCCAAAATATATAAACAGCTCATACAGCTCAAATTATCAAAAAAAACCAAACAACCCAATCAAAAAATGGGCTGAAGATCTGACTAGAAATTTTCCCAAAGACGACATACAGAGGGCCAACAGGCACTTGAAAAGATGCTTAACATTGCTAATCATCAGAGAAATGCAAATCAGAACCACACTGAGGTATCACCTCATTGTCTCTCACATATATGAGAGATAATGGGAGATGGACAAGCTAAATTTTAAGGGAGTGGTGTTTATACAGAGGTCTGGAACAGTGGATCCAAAGTGAGCAGTTTTCTTTAGGAATCTGGAGCTGAGTTATCTCTGCTTATGGGTTACATTGAACTCTAAAAATTCTGGCCAGGTACTTTTGCACCCAAGGATTAATTAGATAATCCTAGGGCAATGAAAATAAAAACCCTTTATTCCATTTTTATTGAGAAATAGATCACTAAACTCTTTATTAAAAACATGTATTTGCTAAATCTAGTTGGATTTATGGGGGCTTATGCTATGATTCTCTTTATTGCTATGTATATTGAGATTTTTCATACAAAGAAAGCTTTAAAGAAAAATTTTTAGGGAACTTTATCAAGTAGAGTGTAAAATAATCTCATTGTCTAGTCATTTATCAAACATTTATTGAATGTTTGATATTATGTGCCAGGTACTATGCTAGTCTCTACGGGGGTACAAAGATATATAAGATATATAAGTACAAAGATAGTGCTATCAAAATTGTAAAAAATAATGTGCAGGAGGAATTAAGAGCTGGGGGGACTCCCAGCTGGTGTTACCTGCACCACTTATTGGGGAAGACACAGGGTAGAGAGCAGGAATTTCTGATGGACCCATAGAGAAGCTTTGAAACTATAATACAGAGAGGTACTAAGATGCCCCCCCCCCCTTTGTGGGGCCCCTGCCTGTGCCCAGTTTCTTGGTGGAAGTTATTAAGTATTCTTAACAGCCAGGGTAAGGAGGCTAAGAGTAAGTTTCACTCTGCTGTTTTGGCTTTAAAAGTTCAGTTTGGATTGCAGCATTAGTTACGTCCTTGATTCCAAGAAATATTTCAGTATTAAGAAATGGAAAAATGTTTTTTAAAAGCATAATTGTAACTCCAAACTTGCCATGGAAAAATTGATTTCAGTTACTTTATAGGACAACCCTATGACCTAGGCATTATTCTTTTTAAACTGCTCAGGTTTTTAATTTACAAGAGTCAGACAACCCATAGTAATGCCAGCGTGCCTGTTTCTGGCTAAGGTAGTTTAACCTCTCTGGGTTTGTTTCCTCGTCAACAACTGTTCTGTAAATTGTAGGGTCGTTGAGGGATCAGTGTTAAGAGATGCGAATGCTCTTTGAAAAGTATAAAAACACTATGGTAATTAAACTACCACTATTATTCTGAAAGTCTTATCCATAATCTTGAATATAATATATGTCTGAGTGAACATAAGGTGGCCAGACTTCACTTTTTCAGGTTTTCCATAGCCTCTGCTTCAGGATACATAAAAAAATTCCTCACACCCAGCATTCACTTTGTTGACTGTTCAACACCCTCCTTAATTACACGTCCCGCTTGATTTTCTGACAGTGAGTGTACATACAGAACAGCATTCTCCAAACTAGAGAAGAGTATTTTCTTAAAGACATGCCTTGCAGGTGGGGTCCCATTTATTGAACTCCAAGCTAGAATAGAAGCTGGAGGTATACAGATGAATAAACAGGGACTTTGCCTTCAGGAGCTTATGAGTCCATCAACTGATACCGGTAACGTGCTTCCCGTTAGGAGAGCGGGAGTTGCCCCCCACTTGCAGGACTGCAGGAGTCGAAGACCAGCAGGAGAGCGCAGAGGAGGCCCAGCTTGGCACTCGAGGCCCACGGGCTAGATGGAAGTTCCCACGCCCTCTTCGTGTTTGCGACTTGGAAGACACCCCTTCCTGTTCGCGACTTGGAAGGCACCCCTTCTGCCATTCCCCTTTCTTGCGGCCCAGAGAAGTTAAAAGATCCTTTCCTCCTGCTGTAATGTATATATCCCAAATCAGGACTGAGGATTTCCAGCGCTCCGGCCTCCACTTCTTCCTGAGGAGCTATTGCGCCCTCCAGCGGAGAAAAGGCGGCAGAACCCAGGGGGCGCCACAAAGCCTTGGACACCTTTAAGTCCTCTCTGTCTCCGGCCCCGCCCCTCATGTAGGCCCGCCTCCGACGCGACCTCGTCTTGTGGCACCGATTGGTTGGCTCCTGTGCGTGAAGACGCTGCGTCGTGGGGCGGGACGGAGGAGCGCGGGGCGGAGGAGCGCTGTACGGAGGGCCTCAGCCCTGTGTCCTCGGCCGCCGCCCCCGTTGCTGCTCCGTGTCCTCCCCTAGCCTGCCTTTAGAGGGTACAGGCGACAGCCGGTGCTCTGGGTGGTCGCGCAGCCGCCCGACGTCTCCGCCGAGCTGCCTTTTCCAGCTGGCAGCTCTTCTCGGCTTAGTCCAGGTCGGGGGCGGGGGAGAGGAAAAATGGCGCCGGCGCCCCAAGGCGTCCGGGAGGAGCCGCTGCTGGAGTGTGGGTCCGGACCGCTCTCCCGGCTCCTTTTCCTCGCCCAGGCTATCCTCCTCCTGCTGCCGGCTGTCCGGGCAGGTCTCTGCCCCGCACCCTGCTCCTGCCGCATCCCTCTGCTGGATTGCAGTCGCAGGAAACTACCAGCGCCCGGCTGGAGGGCGCTGTTGAGCTCGCTGCCCCCCGACGCGACCAGCCTGTGAGTAGAGCTGCAGGGAGCGGGGACCAAAGGAAAGGGGGAAGTTCCCCCTCCAAGGGGGCCTGGAAGGGGTCCGGCCTGGTCGGAGGGCGTGGTCGGGAGCCTAAGTTCCGAAGGGAAATGCCACTGCGATGTTGCGAACTTTTAAGGGGGTGGTGGGAGCCGGAAGACCTGGTGTTACGGGTCTGGACACTTGTATGAAGACCAGGGTTAAGATTCTTGAGGCCAGGTAGTCTGTGATTCCAAGGCTGGCAGGAGTTAGGGCGCGGATATTGTTAAGGGCTTACCGGTCCTGGGCACCGGCATTGGCTCTGGATGGTTGAGGCTCCTCGCCATCTGGGCTGCATCATCCATGTATCAGCTTGAATGGTTCCCAGGCACGTGATTTTATAACCACGATTGTAAAGACTTACGAACTCTTTTGACCCTAGTTCGAGTTTTGGCTAATTTTGTGTTGTACTTTTGATACTTAACAGGATTAAAACAATGTGTTAGGAGATCCAGTAGTACCTTGAATAAATAGCTTTACAAACACTGTTACTTGATCTAATTTAGGGTTCACTGTAAAGGGAAGGCGAGTTTTTTCCAAAATTAAGTGATGCTTTGTTTTCAGTGCATTTCTTTGTGGCAAAGAACCTGAAAAATCAGCCCCGCTGTTTATGTATGAGAAGCAAGTTATGGTTGGACGAATTCTTCTGGAGACTCTACAGTTGCAGGCTTATCTTGACAGGCCTATGTTAGTGGCACCTGGAGAGCTCATTAGTCTGAGTCAGCCTGGTGGCATTAGGAGCAATAGTAGGTATTAAATGCCCCAATTATGGGGCTTCTTAACCACTAACAAACATACAGTTATTTCTTTGCCGCTAACTGAGCGGTGCGTTTATTAATGGACAGACTTTCAATAGAGCCGTCGCTAAAAAAGTTGTCACAAAAGAAAGAATAGCTTGAGGAGTGATTAAAATATGAGAGGCAGCTTGGATTTTCATTGGAAATGGAATACAGATAGAATGTCTCTCTCTGCAGAGGTTAAAGCATTTATACATTTGCAAATAGGTTATGTTAGGAAAGAAAGCTCCTTCATAAATTCCTTGAGAAAAATTGTAGTAAGGTAACTTAAATAACCAACTGTGGTAGTAGTGTAGATCTGCAGTATAATAATGTGGGGGTTTTTTTGTTTGTTTATTTGTTTGGGTTTTTTTGGTGTGAAGGGGAGGTAATTAGGTTTGTTTATTTATTCTTAGAGAAGGTACTGAGGGTTGAACCCAGAACCTGATGCATGCTAAGCTTTTGCTCTACCACTTGAGCTGTACCCTCCCCCATAATGTGTTTTCTGTTATTTTATGATAGTGACATCTGTAGTAATTCTGGTTCTGTTGAAGCAAATAAAATTTGAAAATTCATATCAATGTGCAGCATAGTCTGAATTACAGACACAGCATCATTGTCCCCGTTTTTATTTTTGCTGTGGGGCAGTTAATTAGGTTTACTTATTTATTTGTTTTTTTCATGGAGGTACTAGGGATTGAACCCAGGACCTCATGAATGCTAGCTAGGCATGTATTCTACCACTCAAGCTATACTCTCCCGACACAGCATCTTTGTAATGCAGCAAGTGCATTTTTCTAAGAAATTCTTGGAACAGCTACCTGATTATGACAGAATAAATCTGGTACAAGTTTAAAAACAACACAACTTCATTTACCTGTAATTGAAATAAATGTGGCCTACTTTTTAAAAGATCCTTCATTGGTGGATAAATAATAATTAGAAGTAGTTTTATGTAAGATACATTTATTTTGTGTCTTTGTTTGCTTCCTGTTTAATCAAGACAGATTGCCTAAAGGCAAATGACATTCAAAAATTTTAAATGTCCTATAATGAAATTGACATTTTCATTTGAAGTGAAATGCCTTGGAGAGCAATTCTCTTGTAGAAATATAATCGGATGGAAGTCTTATATTATCAGAAGAACTCGCAGAATATTAAAAGATGGGATTGTGCTGTTTTAAATTGAGAAGTGTAACATTTTTTTTTCATTGGTTGCCTTTACCTGTAAAACCACCAGGTACACATGGGTTTCTTGATGTAATTTTGAATTTTTAAAATACATGGAATGCTTTGAACATATTAGTGATTCAAACTCAAATGCGCAAACTTGTGGCAATTATAAAAAAGGTGGTAGACAACATTTATTAATCTTGGTTTTTAAAATATGTATCTGCTACCAGTTACTGGCACAGAGCCCCTGAAACCCATGTAATTTCCACAGTGATAAGAGAACTAGGAGTATCTTTTGTTTTACATTTGGTCTTTGACCCTGATTCCTGGTACAGAGCTTCTATATCTCTTATAATTTCCTAGGTGATAGGAGTGTCTTTTGACCTAATGAGGTGACTCTTGGTGGGCTCCTAGATAGCTTTAGGATGGAGCATCACTAGAAAGAACAAGCCATGATTAGAAGTTTGGAACTTTCGGTCCCCCCCCCCCCCACTCCTGAAATAGAACAGGAGCTAGAGATTGAGGTAATAATTGATCATGCCTATGTGATGAAGCTTCCCCCCAAAATTCCCAAAGTGTGGTGTTTGGAGAGCTGGGTTGGTGAACACAGCTACTGGGAGGTATGCTGGGAAGGTGGTGCATCCCAACTCCACGGGGACAAAAGCTTCTGTGCTGGACCCTTCTGAATCTCGTCCTGTGTGTCTCTTCATCTGTCTGTTCATCTGTGTCCTTTATCATATCTTTTGTTATATATTAAACCGGTAAACATAAGTAAGTGTTTCCTGAGTTCTGTGAGCTGTTCTAGCAGGTGATTGAATCCAAGGAGGGGGTTGTGTGAACTTCCAGTTTGTAGCCAAGTCAGACAGAAGTTGTGGATAACAAGGGGACCTACTACTTGTGACTGGCGTCTGAAGTGGGAGGCAGTCTTCTGTGACCGAGCCCTTAACCAGAGAGGTCTGCACTAACTCCAGTTAGTGCCAGAATTGAATTGAACTGGAAGACATCCAGCTGGTGTTGGAGAATTGGTTGGTGTGGGGGGAAAAAAGCACATATCTGGTGTCAGAAGTATATTATGTATGTGAGTAAACGGAGAAACCAGTGACAGACGTTTTTTGCTTGACCAGTCTTTAGTCAGGTTCCTGAACCTTCTCCTGGACAATCTGTGCATATCCTAGTAAAATGCAGTTTTAACCATAACCCTGCTAAGTTAGTTCAGTAGAAATCCCCCATCCTCAATATCTGATCAGATTTCTCCTTCTACACCTTCCCCCAGGTGATACTTGACTGCCTGGGCCTGTCTTCAGTGAGAATCCTGTTGGGTCTGTTGAGTCAGCCCTCCTCCCCATACCCCTGATGTCTCCTCTTAGTAATTTTCTGTTCACTGGCCCCACACTGCTCCTTAGCTATAAACTTTCTTTTATTCATGCAGTATTTGGAGTTGAATCCAGTCTCTTTTCCCCACTTCAGAATTTCATTGCAGTGGTTCCTATACCTATTGAGGAGGTCCCCCACCCCCAAAGTCTTCCTTACCATGCTTTAACAAGTGTCATTGAGTACTTTTTTCCTTTTAACAGTTATGGTGCCACAGCTCGGGATAGGATCAGATTCATCATTGGACCCCCGGACCTCTCACCCAGGACCCTAAGTGCGTACCTTTGAAGCCTTTATCTTCACTCCTGACTGATTGATCGGGGATCCATTGGTGAGTCCGACTCCTGAACCATTGCTCCGGACAAACGTCCGTGGAAGCTGGTAAGGACAGATTTTGATTCTTGAGAGTCTTGAGTATGGTTGACCTTGAACAGCATGGGTTTGAACTGTGCAGGCCCACTTATAGGCAGCTTTTTTCAGTAATGAATACTACATACTACATGATCCATAGTTGGTTGAATCTGTGGATGCAGGACTTTGGATATAGAGGAACCACATATACAGAAGGCCAGTTACAAGTTTTATGTGAATTTTTAACTATGCAGAGGGTTGGTGCCCTTCACCCCTGTGTCAAAGATCAACTGAATACTCCAGAAGAAGGATTAGAGTCCCAGATAAAAAACACAGGGTGGGTTAACATCCCAGGTTCCTCTGTTTTCAGGAAAGCTCAGTTAGAGTCCCAGGCAAGTAGCTGTTTGTTAGAAGCTGAGTTAACCCTAGGCTTCTTGGTTTGAAAGGTACTTACTGGGCTGGAAATCTCTCCTTCATGGCTTTTTTTCCTGAGTAGAGATTATTCCCTGACTCTTTGGGCTGGAAGGCTCTTCTTGGCTCTTTTTTTTGGACTATTCCCAGACTCCTCATCTGGGAAGTCTTTCTTCCTGGCTTTCTGTGAGGCCTTTGTGTTCTCTCTCTTGGGCCCAGCTTCTCCCATGGGAACTTATCAGATGACTCAGACCCTCTTCTGGAACCCCTGCTGACTGTATTCTCCACCATCTCTGTCTGTCTTCATTGTTGTTGCTGTGCTTTTGTTGAGAATAATGTAGAACTTCATTGGCTTCTTTGGGAAACTTGAGATCTCTCCAGACTGACTCCTCTGAGACCTCTCCCCACTGCTTCTGCTCTTCCTTTCCCCACTTAACCACCAGTTCCCCTGAATTCTATGATAATATCTCCTTCGAAATGCCTTCCTCCCTATGTCCACCCCTGCCAGTCCTTTTTCCATCCTAGTCTTTATAGTCACTTGAACTTTGGGCTCCTTGGCCTCTACTGGGGACTGTTAAAGGACTTAGGGATGCCCAGAAACAACTACTTGAGGCTGAAAGGGAAAAAGGCTAATTGGAAATAGGCTGGATGTTTTGGCCAGTTGGGTGGGCTCTGGAGAGTCAGACAGCCTATAGATGTCTCCTTAGTCAATGCCTGAAGTTTGGTCCATATCCTCCATAAGATTACATATCAGAGCAAGGGAAGGTTGTCTCTACAAAATTGGTAAACAGGTAATCTTAACTTGTCCCATTTGCCATAAACACAATTTACATAAAAATACAAAGTAGAGAAAAGACAAGAGCTAATTATTTTACATAAACCAGTGAATTTGTATTCCTTTGTTTTACTAACTCCTGGCTAAATTGTTTGAATGAAAACTGTAAGCTCTCTATTTGTGTGTCTCTGTATGTTTATGTACATCTGTATATATGTTATGGATATATGACATTTTTCTACTTTTGGGTGTTACCACCAAATTAATTTACTACATCCTTTAAAAGAGTTCTGTTTAAATTGACTTAGAGATAAAGAGCAATTACATAAATTAAGTATTCCTGAAACTCTCAGAAATAGAGAAACTAACACAATGTTTTATGTTCACATGATCTAGGATAATTTTTTGTAATAAAGCTAATTTGAAAATTGTTGGTAAAATAAAAACAGTCGTGTCTTCAGAGTTGTTAGCATTAAATATAATGCAGACATTAAACCAAAACTAAGGATAAAATGTCTAATAAAAATGAATTGCTTGATGTATGTCAAGCATGGCAGTAAAATAGAGGAAAAGAGGGGGAAAGACCACGTATGTAACCTTTTTAGGTTTTTGCTTTTGTGATGTTTGCCTAACGTGTGTTACAGAAATAGTTAATAGGGAAATAACTTGAGATGATGGCTAGCTTTGTTTCTTGTTGTGTCTGCCTAAAATAAAAATCAAGGTCATTTGTAAGTAAGATGAACTACTGAAACATTCAGTACTGAACCTAAGTTTATATATTTTTGGCATTTGTTTTTACATGTATAAAGAAGCTAAAGATATTTGGATCTGTTATAAACATTTTTTTGCTATACTGAACAGTTGCACTGAGGAATTATATGCCTCTAGAAATTATGAAATTGTATATTCATAAATTTTCTACTTACTACAGAAAACTAATATATGACAGCCCACAATCGCCTACTTCCTAGTTTTCTCTGTTAAAAACAAAAAGGTTACTAATGTTTAAAAATTATAATCAATATATATAAATGAAACTACTAGAAACTGTGAGAATGAAGAGAAAAAAACTTTGCAAAGTATGCAGGGTATTAAGGATGTGTTTTGTTGAGGGAGAAAGAAGTAATTTTATTTTAAGGTAGACTGATTGTTCCAGAATGAGAAAGAGGAAAAATATAGGACAAAAACTGAATGGAAATAAGAAAAAATGGTTGTAGAAGGTTTGCAGAACAGGAATTTTGTGTGTGGTCAAGTTGCTAAGATTGAAGGGATTTATTTGTAGGTTTAAAAAAAGTGAACTTTAATGTCAAAAGTATACTCATGTAAAACCAGAATCCCAAAGGTTTACTGGATTATTGGTTTACTCTTACTAAGAAATTGGAAAAAGATTTTCCTTTACCTTTTAAGTAATCTGCCTCAGAAACAAAGATCTTGTATCTTATCAAAATAATTTCCTGTGCTTCATGTTGTCTTTATCAGGTCTTTGATTACTTTTAAAAATTGAGTCTTCTCAGTATTAGAAGAGCTAAGTTTTTTGTTTTTTTTTTTTAATGGCTATGTGACTTTCTGTATTTGTCTTTGAAATCTTTTAATTATCACTTTGTTTAAATAGATAACTAAGTATTGTTTCACAGTGACCTGTGATCTTATTTAGTCAAATGTTTAAACCTTTTGACTTTTTTGACAACTTGCCCAAATCAAATTCTAAATGGAGTCTTTTTGATTTCAAACTAACTTTGAGATTTTCTGGAAGTCCCCTGGAAAACTTCAAAGGATTTGTCTCTCACCTTGTAAAAGGAGATGTTAGACTAATTAGGTTTAGTTGGTATTTTAAATTACATGAGAAGCACTGTTGAATAAAGAATGAGAACAGACCTTCCTAGGTTGTTTTTGTATGGATTTATGTTACTAATATAGGTATTATAGAAAGGTATGAAGTTCATAGAGATTTGAAATAGTCTTGTTGTCTGATTATTATGTTAAAATATTGTATGCCACAGAAATAACTAGTTTTCCTTATCAAATGAACTCTCATCGGAACTTTAACCATGGCCATTTTAAGTCCTCCTTCATTCATAGACAAGTCGTTGTTTTACTCTCATTCTTCTCTGAAAGCACATACAGTCAGCCACAGGCAAGAATGCTCCATGATGGCATCAGTAAGACCATGCCACTGGACTGAATAAGAATTTCCGGAAGTAATGAAGAAGCTGATGGATTCATAAGACTTAATCTAAGATCAAGCAGAACAAGAATTGTTAACATCGGACTGAATGAACTGATGAGGATGGTTATAATTTTTTTATGGCTCTTTGTTTAAAATATTGCTGGTTCTTTAATGTTTTGTTCATCAGATTTAAAGAACCTTTTTCTTTTATCTTAAGTTATCTAGCTTACAACAGTCTGATAGTTTATACCTTTATGAACAAAGATGAAACAATTACTTTTTCTCCCTACCTGATCCCTCCAGAATTCAGAAACTTTTAGCCAGTTTTCTTATTTTCATAACAGTATAATTTGAGTAAATTCAGTAAGAATCTGCTCTTGTAACAGGATAAGTTGAAAACATTAGTTATCTTACCACGACTTTGACTGAAATGTTATATTTGAGAATGAACCATGCATGGTTTAAGAGATTAAGGCTGACTTCATGGAGCCAGTGCTCTTAGAAAAACTGGCCTCACATCTGGTTTACCGGGTTCTCAGCTTTATAGGTGAGCAAGGAAAGTCCCTTCCCAGCATGCTCAGGAACCTTAGGATATCTTGGGGACCTCAAGAAGAGAGGAGTTCACCTGAACCTGTAGGAATGGGAGATGAGTCTGGTGGCTAGTTCCTAGATTGACTTCCTGGCCTTGAGAGGTTTTTAAAAAGCCTAATCTGAGATTCCTTATGAAAAGTTCCAGCAAAACCAATTCAAAAAGAGCCTATATTGTCAGTCACTATTCTTCCTGCACTTACATAAATAATTAGGCCAAATCTAATGAAACCAGAATTATTTTGTAAACAAGAATTAAAAAGTTGATTGGAGAGAAATTTTTGTTTGTTTCAATGCAAAACTATGGTGCACCCTTGTGGATTCCGTCTTGTACATTTTGCCAGTCCTTACCAAATTCTCACTAGTTTCCTCCAGTATCTGGCTATAACTCTCCAAACTGTTTCCAGTTTTTCTCCCATCACTGAGAACTAAAACTATCCTTTTCCCGAAATCCTATGAGCTGAAGCTGGATGACTTGATATAAACTTCAGATGGCCATTGCCATCCTCACTCTACCATCTAAAGATGCTTCAAGCTCAAATCTGAGAATACCAACTAGCTGTTCTCTGAACTGAGAAACTGGATCTCTGTTACTTTTGATTTTTATTTTCATAGAAACTCCATTCATTAAATGCCTGACTGCTGGCACCGTTGAGCAAATATCCTCTAATACCAAGTCCCAACAGAAGGTTCACCTGGTCCTTAATGAGCAAAAGGCTACTGAATAAGAAAATAGACTTACATTGTTCAGAGGAAAGAAGAATGTCTCTTCTTTCCTTGAACAAGAAAGGGGACTGACAAAGATTCTTTGATCAAATTTTAATCAGTCTCCTGAACCACCTTCTTCCAGGCTCATCTATATACTTTGTAAGGTACAGTTTAAGCAAGAATCCTGCTAAATCAGTTTAGCAAGAAACCCTTACCCTTCATGTCTGATCACACTATATCTGATCCAGGTTCTCACCTTCCATCTGATGTCTGATCACCATAGCTTGTCTTCAGCAAGAATCTAGTTAGGTCTGTTTAACCAGAACCCCCCTTACTCTTGTTGTTTGCTCTTAGTAGTTTTCCATCCACTCTCCTTAGTTGATCACCTAGCTCCTTGGCTATAAATTCCGACTTTCCCATGCAGTGTTTGGAGTTGAACCCAGTCTATTTCCCCCACTGCAGAGTTTCATGGTAGTAGTCCCTATACTCATAGAGATAACTGTACCACCTCGAATAAAATCTTTTACTGGGTTTTAACAAGTGTCATTGATTTTTTTTTTCTTCCTTTTAACACACAGAGTTTTTCCTAGACATTTGGAATCACAGCAGTGAGATTTGCTAGAATGAGCCTGGCTCATGGAAACGTGGTCTGGGAAGAAAGGATAAAAAGGCAGGGGATGTGGAACCTTTGACTCCTAGGTGACCACGTGGTCATCTGTGGTCTGGAGGAGCAGCCATGCTGCTCTCAATTACTAATAGTAAAGGTTAACAATGGAATTTAGAGATGGATCCAATTCCCAGCATGTTGGTTCGCTGGATGCATAAGGAAATGGAAACTAGTAAGAAAAAGGTGGAGTATTCAATCCCTTGGTTATTGTTATCTACAACAAGTAAAATTGAAATTAAAAGAGTGCTGGATCAGACCTTGATGCTAGACCAGGCTCAGATTTCACTCAATAGCCTCAAAGCTGCTCAACAAGGGAAAAATTATGCATAGACAACAGAAAGTACCTCTAAGACCTCTGGTCACCAAGAATGTAGTCAGTGTTGGGGAGGGGGGCAAAACCAAGAAATTGTTGAAATGAGAAGTATAGTGTGAGGGAGTTGTTTTCACTTTGTGGATCAGTATAACATCAGCTTCCTGAAGAACCTTTGTTAAAATGGATTGTGGGAGTAATTAATTTAGGAGGAGTATCTGGTTTTAGATGCTACAGTGGGGAAGAGCCATGTTTGGGTTGATGGAGGATCCACAGTTCACTATGAAACAGTCTTTGATGGCCATATATGATCCACACACAAAACAGGTTATTCCTGAGGGAACAGCCAGCCTAGTGGTTTGGGCAAAAGCCACTGTAAGGTCTGTTTATCCTGGGAAAGAGGGCCACCTACCTCCAATAAATGTCAAGTGGAACAACACTGATGAAGCAGATGGTATGCTTCATATATAAGCCGTGTGGGGTTATCTTTGTGATAATTGGGATATTCATCCACTGAATACGCCTGTTACCCTGTCCATTGTAAACGCTGCTGTCAATGGGAACTCTTTTACATTGACACCCCATATAACCTTGCTGCTCAAAACCAGGGGACAGTGGGGAGGCCCATGTATTTACTGTCTCAGCCTCCCCTGCGGCTCTTACGTAGATGCTAATAGCAACATTAGGTTAATTAACAAGAAAATGAGGAAAGGCAGAGGAGAGAGTCAAGGAACTGGTCTTAGCAAGGTGGACATTTTTAAACTGTTATTAAGAAATAAGGTGAACAAAGCAAATATTTTCAGGAGTAAAACAAAGGAAAAAGGGAAGAATCACAGAATTTGACCCAGCAGAATGGAAAGCTTTTAGATGGTTATTAAGAAATGGGATGAATAAAACAGATATTAATGGGGTTAAAACAAAGGGTTTTTTTTAAACATTTTTTTATTGATTTATAATCATTTTACAATGTTGTGTCAAATTCCAGTGTAGAGCACAATTTTTCAGTTATACATGAACATATATATATTCATTGTCACATTTTTTTTTCTCAAAACAAAGGTTTTAACACTGCACTGTGTAAGGTTGGGCAAGCCAAAGGGACCTCCTGATCTCCCAACATTAAAGGGCCCCAAACAAGTCTGCTTTGTTTACCCTTGTTTGAAGAAATCTAAACATGCAAGGCAGAGACTGCGATGAGAAACTTGACCAGCAATTGCTTGGAGCATTGGTTAGGCAGATTAAATGACATAAAAATTGACAAAAGGGCCATGGTCCCTTGCCTCAACCCATGGGGAGGACCCAAAGCCTTTTGCATAAAGTGAGTAAGATAACCAGTTAGAAGGTAGAGAAGTTACGAGGATTCCTTGATAGGAGAGCCCCTTGCACTGTGTGGCACCAAAACCCATTGGTGAAACCTGACACAGTTGAGAACATGACAACATAACGGTTGATAGGATAATGAAAGTTGAAATGTTTAAACAGGATTTATATAAAGATGTTGTATCTCCTTTACCTGGATGTTGAATGGGAATGAATGTTATGTCTGGCTGGGGACTGCTTCCCCTCCCAGAATTTCTTAATGTAAGTTTTAATGGGGGCTATAGTAAGAATGTAAGGTAAAAGTCTGTAGGGAAATGGTATGTTTGATCAGACTGTTACCTGATTGTATTATGTAGATGGACATAGTATCTGGTTGGAGAATGTTTCCTCCACCTAGGATCCTGAAACAGGCGTATAAATCTACCCGTCAAGCACAATATTATTAGTTGGACATGCTAAATAGGAACCAGTAGATTGCCCAAGCCCACATAGCGAGCATAGAATAGAAGCTGGAGTGCTGGTATGGACAAATCCTCTGTGATGGCCCTGTGTGTACGGTAGACTGGAGCTTAAGGCAGAAGCCTCTGAGTGCCTCCCAGCAACAACTACTCAGACTTTGGACTAGAGAATTTCCAGTTGAAAAGTAGTTATTGGCATGCTATTGGGCATTAATTCAAACTGCCACTATGAGTAAAAGTCATAAAGCAATCTCGAAACCTGAAATAGTCATGATGTCTTGCCTAATGTCTGATGAACACTCCAGTGGGAAGGGCAGTGCCCCAAAGAGTTTCATAATAAAGTGGAAATGGCTTATGCAGGATCATACTGCCTAGGAAATTGAGGAGGAGACACTAAAGAGCAGGGAGGCTCTTTTCCCCCAGAACTGACTCTGAAACTGTGAGAAGCTGCTGGATTCTACGGTCACTTGGCACTGTCCTATAAGCAGCTCATAACTGACCAACAAAGAGCTGCTTGGTTTATGGATGGCAGTTCCAAGGTGAACAGACAATATCTTGTTTGAAGGCCACCATTGATTGAGAAGAAGGTAAAGGCATATTAGCTCAGTGGGTTGAATTGCATGCTGTTTTCTAAGAGTAATGGAAGAATTACTTCCACATAGGTAAAAATCCCTATGCTTGAATTTTTACTGACTCCTGGGCCATGGCCTATGGCCAGACCATATGGTCAGGCAAAAGAGCAATGGAAACCTGGCCTATTAAAGGGATATGGGGCACAGGCCTTTGGAAATTACTGTAGGAATTTGAGGTGTGCGTTAAAGTAGGACATGTTGATGCCCATCAGAAGAAGTGCTTTCTAGGTTTGGAAGGTGATTAGAATGAGCAGTCAGGTGTTCCTGTGTGCTCACTTGAGGTGGTCACTTGGGTCCATGAAATGAGTGGATATGGAGGCACTGCAGCAATGCAGAGGTGGGCTGAGTCTAGACATATTTGTCTTGTACCCTCTGAGGCACAAAGTGTCAGTAAGCATTGACCAAATAATGTTCTGTCTGCAAGCAAAAGAGACAAAGAGATGGCATTGACAGGTTTCCCCTAGTGGGAAGTTCCTGAACATAGCTGGCTAGTGAGACTGATGCTGGTAGACCTGGGGGGCTACAAATGATATCCTGATAGGATTGGATACTGGCTCTGCACCAAGCTTTGCTCATCTGGTGGTAGATGCAGATGCTGAAGAATATTTTAAAAGAACCAGAACAGAAGATAATTGTACCAGTTTGGATGGCCAACCATCATCTCTTTGGACCAAGGAATATACTTTATAGCCCATAATGTCCAACAATGGGCAGAGACAGATCCTCCTCAGAGTACTAGTTTCATGCAGAGTTGGAATGGGCAATTAAAACATTGCTTATCTAAAATGGGGAGAGATAAAGACACGAAGGCTGGCTTATATACCTTCATGAGAGTGTGCTCACACACAACATGAGATGGGGCTAAATGAGTGGCCGTACCATATAGAGCCCTCTTTCTGGTGGATCTGGGGAAGAGGGGACATGGAATGAATATACAATTCTTACCAAGGGAGAAGTATTCTGGTGTAATGACTATACTTTTTTCTTTTCTCCCATTGTCATGGCAAACCTCCCCCCCCCCCCCCCCCGCGTAATGCAGTGGGTTTTTGGACTGGCTGCAAACACAAGTGCTGGGAACAGGGATGATTTCTAAACAAGAAACCAACTATAATTTTAAATTTTGGGTCAGAATTCCTAAGTGCCTGATAGGATGGATTGTGCCTTCACCCGGTCTGGCAAAATTGAGATTAACAATGAATTCTGCTGTATTGCTTGGTGGTAAAAATAGCTCAGTAGTTCTGTAGCCTTGTAACCTTAACCTTAAGTGAATGGGTAGACTGAAGGGGAGGTACTTACTAGACTAGTATTGTTGTTTGCCATCTAGACCAGCACAGTGGCTGAACCTGATGTACTTTCCAAAGTTGAAAGAGTTTGGGTATACATGGCGAGAAGGAGCAATAATAATAGCTAAGGGTAAAGAAATTAATAAATGGGTTGTATAATGAGGGAAATCCAATATTAACACCTCAAAAGGGACTCAGAGTAGTAGATGATATAATCTCTTAGTTCATTTATGCCCGATGACTGAAAGGGTGAAACTATGTTTGCCTCGACCATGCCTGCTTTTGGAACCTGACAAGATTGGCTAGATGCCTGCAAACCTAAGTGGCCTTGCCTGGAAGGCATTTTTCATACCATATGATGATGGACCGGTCCAGTGACTGAATGGGATTCTTACAATGTGCGAGTACCTTGTGAGTTGTGTATCATTTTGGTGTAAGAGGGTCTGTGACCAGAGACCAAGCGGGTAGGCTGTGAAATAGTGGAAAAATATTTATTGGTCTCTGCCCCTGATTACCTTTACAGAGTTCCTGAAACCCTTGTAATTTCCAAAGTGATAAGGGTACTAGAAGTATTTTTCATTCTGATATTTGGTCTTGGACCCTGATTCCTGACACAGAACTTCTAAATCCTTTGAAATTTCCTGGGTGATGGGAGTGTCTTTGGACTTAATGAGGTGACTCTTAGTGGGCTTCTAGATAGCTTAAGGATGAAAGGCCAAGCCATGATTAGAAGCTTGGAACTTTCAGGAGCCCCCCAATCCTCCTGGAAGAGGAGAGGAGCTAGAGAGTGAGATAATAATTGATCACACCTATGTGATGAAACTTCCACAAAATCCCTGTAAGTATGGAGTTCAGAGAGCTTCTGGGTGGGTGAAAACACCTGTGTGCTGGGGGGCTGATGCATCCTACCTCCATGGAGAGAAAGGCTCCTGAGCCGGACCCTTCCAGATCTTGCCCTGTGTATCTCTTCATCTGGTTGTGCATCTGAGTCCTTTATCATATCCTTTATTAATAAATCAGTAAATGTGTTTCCTTGAGTTCTGTGAGCTGTTCTAGCAGGTGACTGAATCCAAGAAGGGGGTTGTGGGAGCCTAGTCGGATGGAAGATGTGGGTAACATGGGGACCTACTGTTTGTGACTGGTGTCTGAAGTTGGGGGCAGTCTTGTGGAATTGAGCCCTTAACTTGTGGGGTCTGCGCTAACTCCAGTTACTGTCAGAATTGAATTGAATTGCAGAAACCAAGCAAAACAGAAATGAGTTAAATAGAAATAAAAGCATCCACCCCTTCCTCTACCCCTTCTATCTCACTCTCCTGTGGTGCAAATAGAATTTATTTTATAGGAATTTCATCTTGGGAGTAAATATAATTTAGTGGCATTTCAATGTCAGTGAGGCTTTAGTTTAAGGTGATCTGTAAACTCCATGAGGGGTCTGTAAACACCAAAAATGTCTGTTTTTTGTTCCATACTACTTAGTGCAGTGCCTGGCATATGGTAGATATCAAATCTTTGTTGGCAGGTTTATTGTAAGGTGAGAAAAGGAGAATTGAAAGAATCTTTACAGAGCATCCTCTGGCCATCAGGCTTTAGGGTATTAGATTTCTGGACTAGTGCAATGGGTCTCAGCGCTGGCTGCACATTAGACTGTCACTTGGAGAACTTTTGCAGAATACTAATGCTCAGGTCTCACACTCCGGTGATTCTGATTTGATTGGTCTGGATAAGACCCCGGCATCAGTGTTTTAGAATCTTCCCTGGTAATGCTGATGTGCAGCAGGGGTGAAGAACCACTGAACCATAGACAGTGTTGCTTATTGAATGTTAATTGAAGAGATCAGTGCTTTATTTAATTCTTTAAAAGTCCTTTATGCTTTGGAGAACACTTTTATTTTTATAGAGATTATTATCCTAATTATGTTTCATTATATTAAAAATATTTTGCATTTTTTAATATACAACATATATAGTCAGCACATGGATAATCAAAGAATTACTTGTACATTAAGATAATCATTTGACTTCCTGATGGTAGAAAATACATTTTCCTCATCTTAGGTTCATGACATTTTATATGGTATGCTTTCTTTTTAAAGGTCCATTAATCCTAATGGAAAACTGGCATTTAAGCAGTAGAGAAAACACATCATATTAAGAACTTAGCAAAAATGTTTAAAAAAAAAAATCTGAGTGCATTTCTATGCCATATTTTCTATGCCAAAGTAAATGACTCAGCTTGTTTATTCTGTATTATTCCAGTCATCAGAAATGTTAAGATGGTCAGCTGATGCTAATAAAAAATAAAAGCAATTTGAGTAATTAGAGCCTATCCAAATTATTAATTTTGTGTTTGAGGCAAAAACCAAAGGAACAGAATAGTTAATGCAAGCTTTCTTAAAAAAAAAGCTTTCTTTACTTTGCTGTAAACCTGTATTTTTTAAAGTGCAGATTCTCTGCCTCTTCTCTTGCCCTTCCCAGCTGTTCCCTGCCAAAAGAAACTCTAACTGTGTTATTTATAATAAACTTAAATGCAGGAATAACTGTCAGGATAATTAGTAGTGATGAGCAGTTTTAAAAGTTAAACCATAAACAGTGCAACATTAGTGAAGTGTGTTGTAAATAACTTTGTAACTAAATGCTTCTTAACTTCGGGTTTCTCTTACACATTTTATTTTTTACAAATCTATTTTGAAATCAATATATTTTGCTTATATAATTAAAATCTTGGCAGGTTGCAGCAGGTTTGCAAAGCATAGCCAGTCTTGAGGGTAAGTATCCTTATTTGAGGAGATATTAAACTTGGTGCCATGTTAAACTATGTAGAGATAAGGAATGATGGATTACATTAACAATGAGAAACCCAACTAATGCTTGGCTTTGATTAGACCTTCCTTCTCTGCCAGTGATGTAAGTGATAAGACAACTTATATTAAACAATATGTATTCACTTCTAAAAATATTTACAATAACTTGGTAATTATAGTAAAATATAGTCTATACAAATATGAATATAAATATAAAATGGTCTGAGACAAATATGTGAACCCAGTTGATACCCAGAAAATGCTCATGAATGGTGATGGAAAATGTCTTATCTTTCTGTATATTTTCGTATATAAGCAACAACCTTTGTTCTGCTATTACTGAATTATTTTTTATTCTAAATGGAAAAAAAGACATTAAAAACATGGGATTAACATGCCCTGGTTTTGTACTGCTTGCTAAAAATTCAGATGTTCACTGGCTTGAAATTTGAAGGCCAGACACTGAGTCCTAAAATGCAGTTTACTACTTCATACATGAGTCCAAAAATTAAGTCTAGTATATGTGCACTTTTCACTATCTTTCTGAGGTATATTACTGATTAGGAATACAAAAGAACATCTAGTTAGTATAATTTTTTTCCTTTTGTCCAATGTAATAATTAACCTGATTGGGTCCGTTTAGGGCAGTATTCTGAAAACATTCTGGAAGAGGAATTCTCATTTCTTAGAAAAGTAACAGAATTAAAAATCTTTCCCAATCACATTCTGGGCTGAAGATAGCTATTATATGAGTTTATCTTTAAATAATAATTACTTGTAGTAAACTATTAAAAAAGTGCAAAAGCGTTTAAAATGGAAAAGGAACCAGTTCCTTTGTCCCACCTCAGGAAAACCCACTGCTAACTCTTTCTTAGGTGTACTTTTCAAAGTTTTACACATATATCTTTTCCCTTTTCTTTAAACAGACACATACACATGAAGCTATACTGTGCAGTACATATGAAAATCTATGTTATTTTATTTTTTAATTGAAATATAGTTAACATACAATATTGTGTTAGTTTCAGTTGTATTACATATTGGTTTGACATATGTATGTGTTATGAAGTGATCACCATGATGAATCTGGTGTCATAATAACCGTCTGTCCTTATACAAAGTTTGTTTGTTTTTAACATTTTTTATTGATTTATAATCATTTTAAAAAGTTTTTACAGTGTTACTGACCACATTCCTTATGCTATTCTTTTTTCTGGCTGCAGAGATTTCCTTGTAAGGAACTTTAATAAGTTATTTAACTGATCCCATTTTAATAAATATTTAGGTTTCTTTTTATTTTATGATTTTGCTATTACAGTAACTTCCTGGTAGACACCTTTTAATAATTATATGACTGTATTTAGAGTCTTAGAAGTTTCATTGGGTTATTCTAAAGCATCAGGTCTTGTGATATAGTTTGTTATCAATAATTTGACCAAGTCTTTGATGGGCTGACTTGTTATTGTCATCTTATTTGGAATTCAGAAGCAATATTTAGTTTACAATTTTAATAAGTTAATTTAGGGGAGTAGTTCCGAGTAATTAAGATTTTACCTTGGGAAGGGGATTATGCCTGTGTGTAAGAAAGATAAATATTCAGAAAAGATGATAACCCTGGACCGTCATTCTATTGCAGATCTAGTATTATATAATAAACTACTATTTACATACTGACCTGTATTCTAAGCATTTTATTTATATCTTTTTAATCTTCTGAGCAGTCCATTGAGGTTGGTACTAGTATTCTTATTTAATGGTAGATGAGACTGGAGTTTAGGGAGGTTAAATGACTTGCCTCAGGTACCAGAACTGGGCATGCAAAAATTCTATTTTTAAATGTAACTGTGTAACTCATATTTCTTGTTTTGTTGTTTTATTCCCCACAATGAAGCAATATTTTCAGTTATTAAGAACCCAGGGAAAAATAATGGAAGAAAATAAAATACGCCTATTTTTCTTGAAATTAATGCTCCCATTTTTCTACCACCTCCAACTTTTTCAATTATTCATATAAAAAGTGTTGTACAGTGTATTACAAATAAGCAATGCAAATGAAGGGTAGAAACTTTAATTTGAAATGGCATTATGCTCCATGCTGTAATATAGTCTTATTTATCCTAAAAGATATTTGCCTAATATCCCCACCATCCCTAGTTCAACCAAAAAGCAGAAATACTTCCAAGAAGCATTTATTCATAAAGGAGCCTCTCAGACTCAGATCTCATTTACTCCTACTTCAGACAGTTCTAATAGGCACTGGGTTTCCTAGCCGCTGGCAGTTGATTAGAAGCAACAAATTAGAAAAATTGCAAATAACGCTGTTACAGACAGGAAGGCTGAGAGTTCCAAGAAGGCATAGCTTTTGGTGTAAAGCTGTTAGTGGTAAAGGAAAAGTAAACCTAAAAGCAGGCAGAATTTTGAGTTGTTTGGAATCCTTGTATTTAGTATACTTGGAGTACTCAAGGTCATCAGCCTGTTAAATCACAGTATTGTAATTGATCAGAATGGTAATCCTGAGTATTATTTTCAAAAGTAAATTATGCTGGGGAAGGGAGTGTATAGCTCAGTGCTAAATAAAGTATGTGCTTAGCATGCATGAGATCTTGGGTTCCATCCCCAGTACCACCATTAAAATAAATAAATAAACAAATAACCCAACCTTATTCCCCCCCCATTTTTTTTTAAAGAGCACTCAGCTCTTTGTTTTATAACATCTTTTTTTTCTTTTTAAGGCACTGTTATATATTTTTATTTTATTTTATTTGTGGGGAGGTAATTAGGTTTATTTAATTACTTTTTTGATGTGAGGTACTGGGGATTGAACCCAGGACCTAGTGCACGCTAACCACGCACTCTACCACTTGAGCTATACCCTCCAATTTTTTTAATTTAAAAATTTTTTAAAGAACTTAAAAAAAAAAGTAAATTATGCTAAATGCACCCTAATGAACAAAACAGGGATTGCCATCCACAAAAGAAAGGGCAAATTATACTGAATAAATACATGAAGCATTGTCATACCTGAACTAGCAGATATAATACGTTCTTATCTTTTAACTTTTGCAAAGGGCTCCTTTATCAGAAATTTTGTCATTGTTGAAGTTAACAGTTCAGCCTATTAGTGCTGCAGAGTCTCAAAAACAAATTGATGATGACTCAAAAGTGTGTACGTATGTGACTGGGCAGAATCTGTGTTGCTACAGGACTTCTTTGCAATTAGCTTGCAGAACTTGATTCTCCTCAAACTGTTGTGATTGCTCTGTACATCCTATAAATTATTTACACCCTGATGGTACTAAACGGCTACATTAATGGCACCTCTGGCTCCACATGATATCAAGAACTTTAATAATTCATCTTTTATTACAGCTGCATCCCTGTAGATTAGCATGAGTGGGAGCTGAATTTACAACACTCTTAAGGCCTTCTCTGAGACCTTTACTCTCTAAACATCATATCCATAAATATTCAGGAATTAGTGCTATTAAAAATAAAGGAAAGATTATTGACTGTTAAAGAGCTAGACTCTTTAGGTTAAGTTTATCAAGCATTAGATTACTTCAATTTTTAAGTGCATTTTAAGGATATTTCAAGGAGAAAGTCTTTGGAAGACAATTCTCCATTTCAGGACTCAACTTAAAAAAAAAAAACAACCAGATAAACTAGCATTAGTTTATGTGAATTAAAGAGAATTAATGACTGGCCACTGACAAGAGTAGTGAGAGACTTTTATTTTGAAAACTATTGAAATTCTGAATTAAGAGTTTTACATTCGATTTTAGAGGTCTTTGAATTTTTCTTCTTCACCCTTTTTGTGTACTTTAAAAAAAGAAATAGAAAAGGCATGCTTATGGAGATCCAGAGTGTCTGTGTATTCCCATGTACCCAAGTCATGTTAATAGTTGAGTTGATGTTGAATTTATGTTTACAGTTTTGAAGTGACTCTACCTCTGAGCGCTACAAATGTTACTTTCAAAAAAGACAAAAAGGTTACTAAAGTTGGCAGTGGTTGTACCCTAGCACTAGCACAGTGCCTGGCACATGGTTCAGAAAATGTTTATAGCACTAATACCTGGTGATCAGATCAATCCATGTAGTTCGAGTTACATACCTGGTATTTTGATATAATAGCTATACTGATTTATACTAGTTGCTTTCTACAATAGTACTACTTTGGGAGTGTATTTCAGTTCACTATTAGTGTTTTTTAGTCCATTCAGTGTGGATTTGTTGCAGAAAGGTACAGAGAGCCTCATTATATGGGGTTCTGACCTATGAGGCATATATTCTTAAGACAGTGTTAGTCTGTAGAGAGACTCCAAAGTATTTCAGTTGTCCTTTGGGTTCCATTGGAAAGCCTAGAGGTTCTTCAAAGATACAGAAAAAATTACTCTTTCCCCTTGTAGAGACACTGGACAGTTTTCACTGATACTAAATACATAGTGGTTTATACCATATATAAGTTGAGTTTAATTTGATTGCTTTAGTTTTCTTTAATAATGACTTTCTTTAAAACTGACTGGTCATCATTGACATCCATGAGAGAACTATGCAGTTCTCAATACAGTCAAAAGTTACAGTGCCAAGGAAAGTAGGGTTTGGAAGGGCATTAGAAGCACTGATTAAAATGAAAGCCCTTAATCTGTGAAAGGAAAAAAAAATTCTAGAAAGCATGAGATATAGAATTAAATCATGCTATGGTAGCCTACTGCACAGATGACATTAGCTCTCTACTTGCCAGACCAGCCAGCCACCTTGGAGCAGAATATCTAACTTAAAATAGAACAGCTGAATTTTTCCTTCAGTTGAAACAGCACAGTAAATAAACATCTTTTCGCTTGTATGAAGTTCTGTTTGTTGTTCAGCAGCAAGTGTGAATTGGATGAAAAAGTGTCTGCATATAAAGTTCTTATGTGGAGTGAATTGCTATTTTTCTCTATTAATAGTTCCTGACACACTCCTCCACTCATGAGTGTCCTTGAGCTTATACCTAGTGCCAGGTATAGAATAAAGGTTTGGAACTGTTGTTTGACCTAGACTCAATTATATTATGGTGTAAATTAAGCTTTTAAACGGAAGTGGCTAGGCTTTACAGATGGGCAGACATGAATCTAGCTGAGAGCAAATTGTTCTCCTGTAATAGAGACATCGGTCAAAGCTGCATGCATCTGTCAACTGGCTGTGGTGGCACAGTGAGATAAAGTGATCTGTAATGTTCCTCTAGTGTGCCCCTATTGCTAGCCATATTGTAATGTATAATACATCTCTTGCGCAGACAGCATGTGTGGGCTGGAATCTACCTCAGCCCTGAAAAGATGCCAGAAAGCATCAAGGTGAATTTTTTATGCCTATTTAAATATTTAGACTCTTGAGTGATTTCAGTGAAATCTCTGCTGTATCTGATAAACCACCTGCTAGAAGTGAGATGGAATTTCCAGTTTATGGCTCCCTTGCTTATTTATCTTTGTGACCTTGGATTGACAGTGATTAATCTCTGCCTGTTTCTGTGTCAGGAAAGTGAGGATTGTAAAAAGTATTTGCCTCATAAGGTTGGTTTAAGCAATTAATATGTATAAAGTGCATGGAGGAGTGCCTGGCGCTTAATACACATTAGCTGCAGACACCACCATCATCATCCTCATTAACACAAATTGGAGTGAGAGAAATTTCCCTTCCCTGAAGCTACTTTGCTTTTGGGGGGGGGGGGTTAAACATTTTTTTATTGAGTTACAGTCATTTTACAATGTTGTGTCAAATTCCAGTGTAGAGCACATTTTTTCAGTTACACATGAACATACATATATTCATTGTCACATTTTTTTCTCACTGTGAGCTACCACAAGAGCTTACATATTTCCCTGTGCTATATCATATAATCTTGTTTATCTATTCTACATATGCCTGTCAGTATCAATTTTGAACTCCCAGTCTATCCCTTCCCACCCCCCTTCCCCTTGGCAACCACACATTTGTATTCTATGTCTATGAGTTTGTTTGTTTTGTATTTATGTTCTTCTTCTTTTTTTAAGATTCCACATATGAGCGATCTCATATGGTAGTTTTCTTTCTCTTTCTGGCTTACCTCACTTAGAATGACATTCTTCAGGAAGAGCATCCATGTTGCTGCAAATGGCGTTATGTTGTCAGTTTTTATGGCTGAATAGTATTCCATTGTATAAATATACCACATCTTCTTTATCCAGTCATCTGTTGATGGACATTTAGGCTGTTTCCATGTCTTGGCTATTGTAAATAGTGCTGCTATGAACATTGGGGTGCAGGTGTCTTTTGGAAGTAGGGTTCCTTCTTGATATATGCCCAGTAAGTCTATTCCTAGTCTTTTTGAGGAATCTCCATACTGTTTTCCACAGTGGCTGCACAAAACTGCATTCCCGCCAGCAATGTAGGAGGGTTCCTTTTTCTCCACAGCCTCTCTAGCTGTCATTGTTGTTTGTGGACTTTTGAATAATGGCCATTCTGACTGGTGTGAGGTGATACTTCATTGTAGTTTTGATTTGCATTTCTCTGATAATTAGTGATATTGAGCATTTTTTCATGTGCTTATTGATCATTCTTCCTTGGAGAATTGCTTATTTAGGTCTTCTGCCCATTTTTGGATTGGGTTATTTCTTTTTTTCTTATTAAGTCGTATGAGCTGCTTATATATTCTGGAGATCAAGCCTTTGTCGGTTTCATTTGCAAAAATTTTCTCCCATTCCATAGGTTGTCATTTTGTTTTACTTATGGCTTCTTTTGCTGTGCAGAAGGTTGTAAGTTTAATTAGGTCCCATTTGTTTATTCTTCTATTTCTATTGCTTGGGTAGACTGTCCTAGAATGTTTTTGAGATGTATGTGAGATAATGTTTTGCCTATATTTTCTTCTAGGAGGTTTATTATATCTTGTCTTATGTTTAAGTCTTTGATCCATTTTGAGTTGATTTTTGTGTATGGTGTAAGGGAGTGTTCTAGCTTTATTGATTTACATGCTACTGTCCAGTTTTCCCATCACCATTTGCTGAAGAGACTGTCTTTATTCCATTGTATATTCTTGCCTCCTTTGTCGAAGATCAGTTGACCAAAAGTTTGTGGGTTCATTTCTGGGCTCTCTGTTCTGTTCCATTGGTCCATATATCTGTTTTTGTACCAATACCATGCTGTTTTGATTACTGTAGCTCTGTAGTATTGTCTGAAATCTGGGAGAGTTATCTGAAATCTGGGAGAGTTATTTCTCCAGCCTCTTTCTTTTTCTTTAGTAATGCTTTGGCAATTCTAGGTCTTTTGTGGTTCCATATAAATTTTATTATGATTTGTTCTAGTTCTGTGAAATATGGCCTGGGTAATTTGACAGGGATTGCATTAAATCTGTAGATTGCTTTGGGCAGTGCCTTTTTTTTTTTTAAAGGAAGACTGCATCTCTGTCAGGGATATGGGTCAACTCCAATTCTAATATAGAAGCTCACTATTTTGATTTGTGAAATCCATCTTCACATTTTTATCTGCAGCTAAAATGTAATATAGTACAGTATTATATATTATGTGAAGTATGTATTACTTTTAAAAGTATATAAAGCATAGTAATTAAAGTAAAGTGTAACCTTACTGGAAGAGATGAAGAAACCATAATGTTGCTTTGGAATGATCTACAAGATGCATTATTGTTAAGTGAAAAAAGCAAGGGGCAAAATTATGTGTAAATTATTCTATCATTTGTGTAAAATTTTTCTGATACATGTAAAAAATATCTGATAGGCTGTGCAAGAAATGGTATATTTTCACTTTTTACTGTTGGGGAGGGAAATTGGATGGCTAAACACAAGGGTGGGAGATTTTTTTACTGTATATCCTTTTATACTTTTTGATTATTGAACCATGTAAATGTATTCCCTAGTTAGTAAAAACAAAAACAAAAAACCCTCATAAAAGTGGAAAAGTAAAATAGCTATTTTGAAGTCTAGATAAATTTTTATTCATCCTTTGTAAACATTTCTTTTTATCTATACTAATCATATTCTGATTTGACAGGGCTTTTAGATTCCTGTTTTAATTTAGTTTTTTTTTTTTTCCTTTCCTTTAAGTGTGTTTTCTGACACTAAACTAGGATCTTTTGTCCTTCATTTAGGGATTTGAGTCATAATCGATTGTCTAACTGGAACATCAGCTTGGAATCTCAAACATTACAAGAAGTGTAAGTTATTTTTATTTATTTAAATTTACATTAAATTCCTTGAAGTGATTTGATGAATTATGAATCTCAGGATGTTCAATCCAGAAATGTCAAAAAAACTGAAGGAAAAAAACTTTATATTAAAACACCTTGTTTAAAAAACCTAAACTTGTCTTTGGCTTTACTGTTTTCACAAACGCTGGGTTTTATGCCATTGGGTGGGTGATCTCAAGTTGTAAACTGTGTGGAGATACTGTTCTATGTCCCTGAGGCCTAAAGTAAGATTTGTTTTTCCCCTTTTCTAAGTAAATATGTTCTTTTTTTTTTTTTTTTTTTTTTGCCAGTGTTTCAGCCAGTGAAACTATTGCGTAAACTTTTTTTTTATGTTTTGATTTGTCTAAGGTGGAGACATCATGTCTAAAGTAGATTTATATGAAATACAATGTTTTTGGTATCATCTGAAATGTGGTAGTTAATATAATTCCATTTTCCACTTCACTAAAGTTTTTCCTTTAGTGCTGAGATGTATTATTGTATGTTTTTTGGAGAGAATCTTCTAAAATATCATTAATATCAGTTATTGCACTGTGGTATTCCCAGGAGCATGACTACTGAGGCCTGTTTACCTCTATACTAAACACCCCCAGAATCCTCAGATGAATTTTTCTTTTTAATTTTTTTCTGACAAGGGGTACATTGTGCTTTCATTGTCTCTTCATTCTATCCTCTGCCTCACGTTGACTGCCTCCAATCTGCTGTGGACTGTGAACAATTGACAAGCTTATTAGCTGAAAGAGTAGGCCCTGAGGAAAAGCCTACTTTTTAAAAAATTTACATTGAAAATTCACATTTTTAAATGCTCAATGGGAAATGCATGAGCTTTATTATTTGGACTTTGTAAGTTCAGTTCATTACTTGGAGGCCTTTTACTTCTGGTTTCTTTTCTGTATTCTAGATTGTTGAGGTGGTTCAGTGATTGGAAACCAGGTCGGTGAAAATATGATTGCATTAGATTTGCTACTAAAACAGTTGAGACAGTCCCTGTTAGGTCTGTGGTCTCAAGCAACTTTCCCTAACTTTGAGTAACTTAAAAAAGTGTGTGTGTGTGTGTAGTTAAAAAATTTATGTAATTAACTTATTTATAATTTATTTTATTATAAATATCTATGTATAGAAATGTGAATTATTTTTTTATTTTTTACTTTAAAATTTAAAAAATTATTTTAAAATTTATTTTAAAATTAAAAAAAATGTTTCCCCCTTAACAGAGGCACTGGGGATTGAACCCAGGACCTTGTGGAAGCATGTGCTCTACCACTAAGTTATATCCTTTACCCCAGAATTATTCTTTAAGGAGGACTCAAATTAGGTGTTGTAGAAGTAACTATTCTACACCAGAAATTGACACAACATTGTAAACTGACTATACTTCAATAAAAGTATATTTGAAAAAGAAATAACTATTCAAAGAACCTTGCTGAGATTAAAAGTATTTAATGTGCAAAATACTTCCTAATCTAATATTGGTATCAAGTCATAGAACTATACCATGAAAAGAATTTTTATTACTATCTGTAATTTCTCAGAAGGATACATTTAATTTAACTCATTTGGGGCCAGAGGCTTTTTTTTTCCTCCAAATTTGGCGCCTATCCTAAAGAATATGTATTAGCCAAAAACCAGAACTCAAGAGGTAACATTTCCTTCACTAAACTTCTATACCTGTTTTTCCTCCTACTTAGGAAAATGAATTATAATGAGCTAACAGAAATCCCATATTTTGGAGAACCAACCTCTAATATTACTCTACTGTCATTGTAAGTAAAAAAGATTTCAGATCTTTTACTTAAATTATGAATAGTACACAATTTTTTATTTTTGTTTTAGATATCCTTGTTGTTGATTGTAATTATTTAACATTTTTGTGGTCTAGGGTAGATCACTGGCAATAGCTTCAATATAATCTTTGTTTTGTAGAGTTCATAATGTAATCCCAGAAATAAATGCAGAAGCATTCCAGTTTTATCCTGCTCTTGAGAGTTTAGATCTCAGCTCAAATATAATATCAGAAATCAAGACATCTTCATTTCCTCGAATGCAGCTTAAATACCTGTGAGTAAAACAGAGTTTAAACTAGTTTTACTTTAAAGTGCATGTTTATTATTCATTGATACTTACTTTCCCAGATAGATCTTTTGTGATTTTAATATGCTTATGTGAAACAAACCTAGGGTCGAATTGTTTTGGTGGTTTTTTTTCCTACTCTTATTAAAGAGTGCACTATTTTCAGAAAATATTAAGTATCCAGGATAATTTTTGAGATTTAATTTTGGATTGTGTTTTACTAACAGTTTTGTAGGAGTTAAATGGGAGTGATGTTAAACAGTGGCTTACCTAGTATAATGATGATGATAATTAGCATGTGTGCTAGTGCTTTACAGTTTACAAAATATATTCACACACACTGTTTCAACTCAAATGAAGTTGGTATTTTTATTGTGCAGTTGAAGAAACAAAGCAGTTAAGTGACTTGTAAAGTTGTGTACAGTTGCTGAAGAGTAGCGCTGGGACTCAGTTGTGACTTGGGGCAGCTTTCTGGTGGTAGAATGTTTTGTTTCACTAATTTTTTGTTGTTGTTATCTTGTTCATTTTAGGAATTTGAGTAATAATAGGATAACCATCTTGGAGGCTGGTTGCTTTGATAATTTGTCAAGTTCCTTATTAGTGGTAAAGTTAAACAGGAACAGAATTAGCATGATCCCACCCAAGATCTTCAAGCTACCTCACCTCCAATTCTTGTGAGTAAATAGATGGATTATAAGAAGATCGTTTTTTTCTTACAGTGTCTGTTTCTTCTTCTTATTAGCACGAATTAGCATACCCAATTTTCTGACTATAAAACTGTTTTTGTTAAAGGGAACTTAAAAGAAACAGAATTAAAGTTGTAGAAGGTCTTACATTCCAAGGGCTGGACTCCTTAAGATCTTTGAAAATGCAACGGAATGGAATTAGCAAACTAAAGGATGGAGCTTTTTTTGGCTTGGATAACATGGAAGAATTGTAAGTACTATGAAGTAGAATAGGAGATTGTTAGGAAAGGAGTCTGGGACTTTACAGTGCCAAACATCTAGGATAGTTGCTTTAACTATACCAAAGTACTTAAGCTCTTTCTCCCTTCTCTAATGTGAAATAATATTACAGACAAAACTGTTTAAGCTTTGTTATCTAACTGATATTTTTTTTGTCATTCTTAAAAACATTTCATCTAGAAGTTTATATTCCCTTATAAATACAATGATGAAGTGTTTGGCTGGTGAAAATTACCAGAATTTACTCAGAACAGGTATACTGTACCTCTTACTGTGTTGATTTTATAGATCTGGTATTTTAGACTTTAGATATTTTACTGCCTTCTTGCACTAAATCTTAAGTAACAAATACTTAGGAATAGAATTTGCTCACTTGGGTTGAGCTTTAAAAGTATATGCCTCTCTGAGCAAGTCTTAATGAAGATTTTTGGAATCTTCTCATTGCAGTGCCTTGTTCTGAAACATATTTCCTTCTTTCTTTCTCTAATTCTGCAGAGAACTGGAGCATAATAACCTCACAGAAGTGAACAAGGGGTGGTTGTATGGCTTGCGAATGTTACAGCAGCTCTATGTGAGCCAGAATGCTGTTGAACGAATCAGCCCTGATGCATGGGAATTCTGCCAAAGACTCTCCGAACTGTAAGGGTTGGGTGGCATTTCAGTGGAGGCTGTAAGACTAGAGCAGATTGAATAAGTCATTCCCTGGCTAGTAATGAGACTAATATTCCTCTTTATTAGAAGTTTGAAAGCTCTAAATTTATCATGTAAATAAGAATATGAAAATTGAACTAAAATAAAGTGAATTCTTTACTTTCCATGTTTCCTGTTTTTAGTGATTTGTCCTATAACCAGTTGACCCGCCTGGATGAATCTGCCTTTGTGGGTCTGAGCTTACTGGAGAGATTGAATTTAGGGGACAACAGAGTCACTCACATTGCTGATGGTGTTTTTAGGTTTCTTTCCAACCTTCAGACACTGTAAGTACATCTGTCATTTTTTGTCTTTTTGCTAACTTTTTTAAAGCAGTAAAGCAAATAAATTAAAACAACTAATCAGTCTACAGATTCATGTATGTTAATATTTTGCAGTTCTTCTGTCCTATGCCTTGGGGCAAGGCAGTCTTATTTATCTCAATCCCTATAAATAAATTTTATTTATTTCTAGCCATTTTGATATGTACTTTAATTCTAAGTTAATTAAATAACAAAGCATTTCTTATTGTGCCAGTTACTATGGAATAAAACACAGTTGCTGGTGTCCAGAACGCACGTTTTCTTATTCCTATGATCTTGGACTGCCAGTAGTTTACCAGAACTGCCACTTCTCATTTAGAAGGATGCAGGATGTGTAGTGGGAACAGCTCTGGCACGTTCCCACTGTCACTAATTTGCTGCATGACTTTGGACAGAAAAAAACTAACATTTATTAATGATCTGATATGGGTCAAGTGCTTTCAGAATACTAGGACATTATTGGTCTTTTCCATATCAGGAGACTGAGGTTCAGAGAGATTAAAGTGATTCACATACCTTTGTAAATGTTTGGGCCAGGATTAGAACCCAGGTTTGTTTTATACTAAAGCTTATGTGCTTTTTATTATACTGCCAGATGAACAAAATCACTTAGCCTTTCCTTGATGTTATTACTGTTGTTGTTGTTGTTATTGTTGTTGTTATTATTATTATTATTATTATTATTTGGTCTTCTTGTCCAGTGAAGGATAGACATAGGATTAGATGGTTGCTAAAGGCAATTTCAACTCTAGAATTCTGTGGTTCTGTAAGTTGAATGTTTTACCCTGATCATGAAATATAATCGTATAAAGAGATATTTTAATGAAATATAGTCATCTCAAACATAGAGCAGAAGAAGAGAAAAAGAGTAATTAGTAGAATTTGTAGATTCTTAAGGTTTCTGGATAGGGAATTATCTGGTCCTCAGGTTTAAAGTTGGTAAATGGTCTCAGAAAAGAGGCAAGCTTCCAACTTTGGGACCTAACCATCAGTGTCAAAGAAGCATGATAATTTTGTAAAGGTGTCTATGTATGCAGAAGTGTGTGTTTAATGTTTTTTTTTTTGTAATAAGGTTTTCCTCCTTCAGATTTGGCCTTGAAAAATTGAAAGTGTTTTCCTTTTTTTCCCCTTTTTCTCTTTTCTACATTATCAGAGGTGCAATTAGATCAGTGCAAACTCAGGAATTTACGTTAGATGCAGCTGTAGCCTTTTGGCAGTGCATGGGATGGCAAACAGGTTCTTTAGTATACCACGGATGATTACTTTTAATATTGAAGTTTGGGAAAGTAACTGCAGAATTAATGATTATCTAATGCTACAAAGATAGTTAAGGCAGAACAAACCTGAGATATTCTGGCTTTAGACCAGTGCTCTTGCCAGAATGGATGTGCTTCTTACTCACTTTGGTGACTGAGTTCTGTTTATGCTGTTCTGTGGAGGAGAGGGCAAAGCCCTGCAGTGCTGAGCCATCAGTTGTTTCAGTGTTTATTCTTCAGTAAAATAAAATGATCTTTGTTAGCTTTCACGCCAAGTAAAGATGGAGCCAAATGGGAAGAATGATCTACCTCCTTAATGTTATTCACACGGCTTTACATATGTCTTATGGAGCCAAAGGCTTTGTGCTTTATTGTGAGATCGCTTAAGGAAGCAGAGGTGATTAAATATCTTTAACTGGTATTTCTTCCATGAAGACATGGTGTGGTGCAATTACATTTCCTCTGAGAATGAAACAGTGGATTTTAAAAGATCCATACTTCTCCTTTTAAAGAAACAGAGTGATTGCTCTAGCACATGGGTATATCATTCTTACGTCCCAGGGGACATGTTTAATTGCTGTTGAGCTGTGAAGCTCTGTATTGACATTCTTTTTGTCAGCCATTTTAGGTTTAAGGGCTCAGGGGAAGGCTTGGGTCACCCAGAAATCCCATTAGTCTGATATCAAATTTGTAAGCCATATCTCCTGCATCTTGAAATCTTCCTGCTTTTTGTAGGACCCTGACTATAATTTTTAATATGCTAACACAACTACAGGCTGTTAGCTAGGAAGATTAATACTAACTTAGCAGGTTGCTTAATTTATTTATCAAGGTCGGCTTAATTCTTAGCTTATGAGAATTAGATTTTACATGCTTATCACAGGTATTCTTTAAAAAGAAGAGTTGTGTTCATCATAAATAACCTTTAAAACAAGGATCAAAATTAGCATTGCTTGTCATGATGCCTGGTGGTGTAATGGTCATGTTGACTAACATAACTTGTCTATCCCTAACATTTTTTATAGAAACTTAAGAAACAATGAAATTTCATGGGCCATAGAAGATGCCAGTGAAGCCTTTGCTGGACTTACAAGTCTCACTAAATTGTATGTATTTATAATATGTATGTATGTCTACGAAGGTTTATTTTCAAGAACCAATTGTAAATGTGATTGGATTGTATCTATTTGCTATGGCTGGAAAGCCTGAACCTCTGACTCATCCAGTAAAAGAAGATGCTTTGTTGTTTATTAACATTTTTGTTTTTTGGTTTGTTTTTAATTTTGTTTCTTGTTGGTGGGACACTTTCTCTGAAAGGGCACTTAAATGGAAGTTATTTATAGAACTAGAATTTTGATTAAAGTAAAAGAAATGCACTGAGAAATCAGAATTGAATCAGTAATCTGTTTAATCATGTGAGATTTGTAAGTAATTTAACTAGCAAGAGAGGATTCTCTCAAGTAAGATTTTAGAATCGTCTCCCATGAGAATTTCTCCAAAGCTTCATCTGTATTTGTCTGAGTGTCTTTGACCTGATGGTCTTTCACTAAGAAGGGAGAAACTGGAAATGTAATCCAGTTTCTCATATGAAAACTACGAGTGTATCTGTGGTCAGGATGGTTGTTTACGGGTACCTCACTGAGCGCCAAAGTCTTAATAGAGGCCTTTCTTCTGTGCTTTGCATTGGTTAATAATAAAGGTTCTGAATTTTCTTAAAAATGCATGTTAAGCTTATTTTTACTTTTATAGGTAAATGTTTGTTCTAATGAATTTAATTTTGTTTAGTGGAAAGCTTTATTAGAAAGGTCTGTTTGTATTTCAGAATCTTACAAGGAAATCAGATTAAGTCAATTACAAAGAAAGCATTCATTGGTCTTGAATCCCTTGAGCATCTGTAAGTATTTTGTATCCATTTTGCTCAGTATATGAATAATCTTTGCTATTAGCAGAGGTTTTCATGACCATTTAAAATGTTTATATAACTTAATTGTAGAAATGGTGACTGGTAATGTTTCATTTCTCTTCATTTCAGAGATTTGAACAACAATGCTATAATGTCTATCCAAGAAAATGCTTTTTCTCAGACTCGCTTGAAAGAACTGTACGTAACTTTGTCTTTTTTGTCACCAAATAGATCGTTATCCATGCTTGTTGTGCTTAAAGGGTGCTGAATGTGAGCCAGATGTTTCCCAAAGCACACAATTCAGGCAGGAAAAAAGAAAGTGTTAACATTTAGTTATTTTAGTAGCTGGGTATAATTTAAAAATAACTCAACATTGAAAAGCCAAGAGTGTGAGGCACCAAGACCTGTTTTTTTCCTTTGCTGCTGATGCTTTTGGTTAAAGAGTACTTAGCACCACTCCTTATGCTTTATGTATACCCTACTGTTCCTTTTTTATGCCCTCATTCCTTTTCGGACTATTGGAGGCATATGTTCCCAATTCTTACCCTTTGGGGTAGAATACAATTAAGGTATTATATAATTTTTTGGAGATGATCTAGCTTTTTCAGTATAATGACCAGAGAGAATGTCTCTAAATTTGTTTGTTCAAACTACTAAAATGTTCCAGAACTGAATAGTTAATAATAGAAACATACGTATCATTTTTTTACCTTTTTTCATTCATGATTTTAAAAAAGTGTTCTCATTTTGCAGGGAGAAGGGTGGTTAGTTGGGCAGTGCTTTTAATTTTAAACTCTAATGATTGGACTATTTAGCCAATGGTAAGGATCAACAGACTACATCAATTTATCTTGCCTTGCCTGAAACCTACTCAGAGGAAGTAGGACCAAAACTGATTCATGACAAAATAAGGATAGAAATTCAGAATAAGCATTTAGAAACTTTTAGAACAATTTGATATTACGGTGACACTTTTGTTGAATTTTATGAGTATTGGTTTACAACAGATTAGGAATTTAAGAAACTGATCCTTCTCCACATATAGTTTGAGATGCATTGGAAGTAGGTTAGTTCAGACTGTCTAGGTTTAAATTCTTGCGCCATTCTTCACAACTAGGTGTTTAGCCTAAGACTCAGTTTCCCTTCTCAAAATGGAAATAGCAGTACCCTCAGGGTCATGTGAGGATAAAATGAGGTAATTTGTTTATTCAAGAAATATTTATTGTCTTCTGCTATGTAAGTTACTGTTCTAGATGCTGAAAATGCAGCAGTGAACAAGACAGTTTGTCCACGTAGCGTATTACAATACTTTCTATAAGGAAGATAAATAGTAAACCAGTAGGTATATAATATCTCATCAGGTGATAAATGTTCTGAAAAAAAAAAAAACAGCTGGGTCAAAGGTGCGCACAGTGACAGAGATTGCTATTTTAAAGTAGCGAGGGAAGGCTTTTCTGAAGATAACAGCCTTTGAGCTAGGACCTTAATGAGATGAAACGGCAAAACATTGAATGCTGGGCAGAGGGTGTTCCAGGCACAGGGAAGAGCAAGTGAAAAGGGTCTGAGGTAGGAGCTTGCTTTTTCACTTGAAAAACGGCAAAGACACTGGTGTGGCTGGAAGACAAGAGCCCAGGGAAGAGTGGTGGGAGTTGGGGTCAGAGAGTTAAGCAGGCCTGATCACGTAGGGCCTAACAGGCCATGAGGAGTTAGGGTTTTTTTCCTCCTAAATGCATTAGAAAGCTTCTGAGGGTTTTGAGAAGATGTTCCGCACAGAGCCTGGCACATAGTAAAGGTGAATGAATAACGAAAATAATAACAAAAGTTAAAATGTATGGAAACCATCTTTCTGCCAGATTTTTGAAGTGGCTTTTGGGGGATAGGGGGAAGGCATCTCTTGAGATATTTTGAGTTATTTCTCCTAAGGCTTAGTTTAACTTGAAAAGGTACAGCTTACTGCATATCAGTATTACTTTTTTTGGTTGTGATAATCTGAGGGCCAGCAAGAAAGTTTTAACTTTTGTTAAGAGAACACAGTTTAAAATATAATTTAGATAGTAGATGAAAACAGTTATTATAGTTTTATTCTTCAGAGTCATGTAGAAATTTGGGAGTTGGTTTGAACAATCTGCTAATGTAGGAACTCTGATGCAACTTTTTTACAGAGAATTTTTAGTCGCTTTTAGTACTTTAAATTTAAGACATATTTATAGTACTTTTCACATCAACACTTATTAAACTATCTCTTAATACCTTTTGGTGTTCTTCATAGTGCTTTGCATAAATATTGGGGGGTGGGAGAGGCAAATATAAATTAAAAATTTTTTTGCTTTAAAATTATATAATCATGGTAGAAAATTAGAAGATACGGTTAAATCAAGAGGGAAAGAAAGACTGTTAATATTGGTATATATTATTATATATATATAATTTTGGTATATATCTATCCACACTTGTTGAGAGAGTACAGGGTACTCCATTAGACGTGTGTGGGCAAGGTTCATTAGTTTGTGAAGGGTGGAAAGATGAAAAAGAAACAGAAGTGAAACGAGTTAATGTGAATTCAGTGGAATCTGTGGCCAGGTACTGTGTCAAATGCTTTATTTAACATTTTTCTTTGAGGCAGGCATTCTCAATCCCATTTTCCAGAAATAGAAACAGATTTTAGAGACATTCAGTATCTTGCCTAAGGTAAGTAGTCGAATTAGGATATGAGTCCAGGTTTCATGAGCCAACTTATACCTAAGAAAGCATACACCAGACCACGTCACTCCTCTGTTCTTAACCTTCCAGTGGCTCCCCATCACACATAGGAAGAAAACAGCTCAAGTTCTTCCCTTAGTTTATAAAGCACCCGTATGGCCTGCTCCTACCCCGCCCAGCTCTCTAACCTCAGTCCCATCTCTGTCCCCTCACTTTCTATGTTCTAGCCCCAGTGGCCTCCCTACTTTCCCTTGAGCACACTAAGCATCTGCCTCAGAATCTTTGTGCACAGTTTCTTCTGTCTGTGACACTCGTACCTCAGATCTTCACGTGATTTATTGCTTCACTTCTTTGAGCTCTTTGTCCAGAATGCCATCCCTTCAAAGAATCTTTCCCTAACTGCTTTATCTAAACCTGTAGTGGCTGTCTGTGTGTCTTTGCCTAGATTTGTTTTTCTTGATAGGACTTAACTTTCTGACACTACACTTTGCATTTGTTTGTTTATTGCTTGGCTCTAAATATGTAAGCTTTGTGAGGGCTGTAGCCCCACAGCCTAGAACAGTGCCTGGCATATAGTAGACTCAGATTTTCTCTGTGAGTGAATGGATATAACATAAGAATTCTTAAGTGCAAAAGGTAACTTTTGACCTGCTTAATTAAAACTACCCTTGATAAAATATGGCTTTTGGAGTCATCCTTAAAGACTCTGAAACTTTTTTGGAAGCAGATCTTAGGTATTTTATATCAGACTTTAAAACAACTTGAGGATTTTGATGGTGTACACCAAGCAAGTTACAATGTTCTTAAAGTCATTTACTTCCCCTACTTCCAAGTGGATGGGACTTTTAAGGGGTCATTAAAAGAAAACATTGACTTTTCAGATATATTTTATGGGCCTATTGTAACCACAAACCATTTTTCAGTAGTTCTTTGTTTAAGTTGCAGTACGCATTGCCACAGGGCTGAAATACATTTCGTCTTGATGAAATAACTTGAAAATAATTATATCCTCTCCACAACAAAAATGTCTCTATGTTCCAATATATTTAATAAGCTTTTCCCCAAACTTCTCTGGGAACAATTTTAAACCTCAAAAATTTGAAGGAAGTTACAGTGAACATCCATATACTGTTTACCTACATTCATCAATTGTTAAGTTTTTGCTGAATTTGTTACTTATTTTCCCCCTCTTCTCCCTCCTTCCTTCCTTCCTTCCCTCCCGTTCTCTTTGTCTCTGTCTCTTGCCCTCTGTCCACACATACTTGTATACATGAACAAATACACTGTTATTTTGCTTAACCAGTTGAGAGGAGGTTACAGACATCAGACATCATGACACTTCACTCCTAAAATATCTTAGCCCATATTTCCTTTTTCTTTTACAACCACAGCACTATTATCACACCGAATGAAATTAACATTGATGAAATGTTATTCAGTGTGCAGTCCATACTCAGATTTCCACAATGTCCAAAAATATTCTTTGTAGATACATATTTTCTCAGTGAAGGATCACACTTTACATTTGGTTGTAATGGCTCTTTAGTCTCCTTTAATCTAAAACAGATCCCTTACCCTTGTTCCCCCCTACCCCTTTTATTAGTGTCTTTCATGGCACTGTCACATTTGAGGAAACAAGGCTGACAGTCTGAATTTGTTCTCTCATGGTTAGATCCAAGTTAAACATTTTTTGGCAAGAAAATGCATAGATGTGTAGTAAGCTTTTAATGCTGGAGAAACATGGAATGAAAAGTAAAAGGCACTTTTTTTCCTCTGCAGGATTCTGAACACAAGCAGTTTGCTCTGTGACTGCCATTTGAAGTGGTTGCTTCAATGGCTGGTTGATAATAACTTTCAACATTCTGTGAATGTAAGCTGCGCACACCCTGAATGGCTAGCAGGGCAAAGCATCCTGAATGTGGAGCTGAAAGATTTTGTCTGTGGTTTGTATTTTTGTTTTAAAAGTTTGTATATTACTCATGTACTATCTTAACAGAACTAAAAAAACAATTAAAATAGAATGCTTTCCCACTAGCATATCTATTTCCATTTTTACATTTTTCTCTAATATTTTTGTATTATAATTGTGGCTTAAGTTTTGTATTCTTTGACTTAGTGTATCATAAGCTATTTTTTTTTTACTCTGTGTGTTCTTAAATGATCATTTTTAAATAAGGTCAGTATAATAGCATCTTTATGAATGTAGGCCTTTCCCTTTTTAGAGGGATTGTTAACCTTGGAGTAAATACCTAGTAGTAAGATTCTGAATCAAAAAGTATGAATTTTTTTTGACAAAGTCACTCAAAAGTGTGATTTTATATTTAATAGATCTTGAAAAGTCCTCAGGTGTTTTCCAAATAGATAGCAAGAGTTTATGTTGTCACCAGCAGTATATTACTGTACCAGTTTCATTTGGTTTCTATTTTTGATGCATTTCTTAAGAGTAAAGTGGCACGGTTTCAGAGTGTTGTGGAGGGGAAAGGGAGCACAGACAAGTTGTCATGAACAAGTTGTCTTGATTCTAGCAGTTACTTATAATTTCAAGTATGCATTTATTTTTTTTTCCTCAATTTGGAAATTTTTCTTTTACACTTTAATTTCCTTTAAAGTAGAATAACTGATTTTTAGTTTTACAAAGTGAAACTTTTAGATTAATGTGTCTGTGTTGCAAAGCAGTCATAACTCTGATCGTTTTAGATACCTGTGTATTGTCAGAGCTGTTTCCACAATCTACTTAAAGATGCTTAGGCCATTTGGAAGTTCAGATGCACAAATAGTTACTTTGTTTTTGCGAATTTTAAAGAAGAAAACAAAGAACCTAATAATGATTAAATTCTGCTTACCTTGCCATGAGTGTCCTTCTGACTTTAGTTTTAAATATAAATACACATGATGTATTTTATCCTCTTTTCTTTTGGTTATCACTTTTATGGCACGGTGAAATGTTACCCAGTGAAGCTGTTGGTTAAGAATTCATATGCCTGCTTCTCTGAATCAGTCCAATGATGTATTATTATTTATGAATCTATAGTTTATTAGCCAGTCCTAAGCCAATCTTCAGTTGGACATTTGACACTTCAGGAAATTTTCATTATTTTAGGTGAAAGTTATGCACAAAGTAGTTTAAAATAATGTTTTATTAATAAGAATACCTATCATTATATGTTATACACACACACAGGGTAATAGAATTAGAGCTTATTTTAAAATCCCTATATTTTTCCAGTAACTGGTAATTTTTAACAGTTATTTTTCCAGTAACTGGTAATGCTTAAGAAGTACATTTTAAGCATACGTGATAGTAAGGTATGGGAGAGTGCTAAGCCCTGAAGTCTGAAAACCTGGGTTCCAGTCCAGACTCAGCTGCTGCTGTACATACCTTTGAGCAAGTCATTTGACCCTTCTGGGCTTCATTTTCCTCGCCTTAAAACAAGGGAATTGGATTCTAGCTCTGCAGTTCCTTTCAATCTTAACATGCCATTTGTAAACTGAACACAAAATTTTACATAATTTGTTTTAAAATGGAATCGGTAGAAGCAAAAATAAATAACTGACTTGGCTCCTGCCACATTTCTTTCCCTTAGACGATTTTCTCAAGCCACAGATAAGAACCCATCCTGAAACCACAGTTGCTCTAAGAGGCATGAATGTGACTCTGACGTGCACTGCAGTGAGCAGCAGTGATTCACCCATGTCTACTGTGTGGCGCAAAGACAGTGAAATCCTGTATGATGCCGATATTGAGAATCTCGTTCGTTATCAGCAACAAGCTGGAGAAGCTCTGGAATATACTAGTGTTTTACATCTTTCCAATGTGAATTTCACAGATGAAGGAAAATATCAGTGTATTGTTACTAATCACTTCGGTTCTAATTATTCTCATAAAGCCAAGCTGACTGTGAATGGTAAGGAACTATGCTCCCAGATAATTTTGTAGTTAGGAGGAATTTTCATGTTTAATTTTTGAACCATTTGACCAAGGAAATGAGGCTAAACTTGATATTTGGCAAGGAGTCCTTACTATTTTTGTCTTTAGGGTTGTGATAATATATAGACTGGATTGCTAGTTTGCACACTTACTGTCCCTAATCAGTCTTTGACTGAGGAGTAAAGGTGAATTCTGCAGCCCGAGGAGGTAGACTACTTTCATTTTTATTTATGCTCTTGAAAAAGTTCTTTTGAAATTCTCCATTTGCTTTCTAGAACCATAATTCTATTTTGAAAACTATGAAATTTATTCCTGACCCTGTTCACAGGGCCTTCCAGTAACTGGGTGAATTAGGACATTTCTGGGTCTCGTGATCGTTTTCATTGTCTAAATGTAGTCATGCAGAATCATTTTTGAAAATAATACTCATTTTCACTGCAGCTGTAATAAAACCAAAACAGCTTGATTTATCTATCACCTGTTAGATTGAATAATTACAACATTTTAGGCTTTGTGCAGCTAAAAGATGTACATGTGTCTTGCTTCTGGTTGTTTTAGGAAATGTTTGAAGACATAAATTCTTTCTATCATGCAGTTCCCTTGACAGGTTTGTAGATGTTGGCATGGGAAGTATGATCAGTCTCTTAGTAAGACAGGCTGTCATAGTAGATACTGGTTGTAAAATGTGGAGTTCAAAAAGGTTTGTGGCCTCTGCTTTCCCTGTCCCCATCAGGGAGATCAGGTGGGTGTGTCATGCATTCTAGAAGTTAGTCATCACTGTACCCCAAATACTCTGAGGTTTTGGGGGGAGATGGCCTCTGAAGTTGTGTTTCCAATCAATCCAGAGAGCATGTCTTAAAGAAATGGAGCATTACAACAGTTGGTATTTTGCCTAACAGATTCTCCCTTCTGTGTGTGTGTGTGTGTGTGTGTGTGTGTGTGTGTGTGTGTGTGTGTTTCCCCCCAACCACTTTCCGCTGGTGATCTTTCTTGGAACAGAGATGCCATCTTTTCTGAAAACTCCGATGGATCTAACTATTCGCACTGGTGCCATGGCCAGATTAGAATGTGCTGCAGAGGGGCACCCTGCACCTCAGATTTCCTGGCAGAAAGATGGTGGTACTGATTTTCCTGCGGCTCGAGAAAGACGCATGCATGTCATGCCAGAGGACGATGTCTTCTTCATTGCAAATGTGAAAATAGAAGACATGGGAATCTATAGCTGCATGGCACAGAATATAGCGGGAGGCCTCTCCGCAAATGCCTCACTGACAGTGTTAGGTATGTTTACTGCACCCTGGGTCCCCCACTTTTGTGGGAGCCTTTCTATTGTGGATCTACTTACTTTTGATCTTAATGGCAAGAAGAGTCTTAAGTTTGAGATTTCCCGTGTGATCCTTATGTCTTTGTCACCTTGTTTTGCCAATTTATGCAGAGTTATGTCAACTAGGATATTAGTGAATCAGTTAACTGAAATCTGGGGAAATGCTGAGGGCAGAATTAGAGACCTTTATCACATGAATTGAAAATTCAAATCCCTTTATCCTGTTATATCTCCCTGTGTAAGTTTTCTACTTCATGTGTATGTTTTCAATATTCAGGAGTGAGTATACAGCTTTATATTGCTTCTCATACTGCTTCTCAGAGAATTTAAGACAGTTTAACTACTATCCCCCTAGTTCATTAAAAAAAATTCTTTTTAAGTTGAAAAAGAATGACTGTTTTCTGGTTAGATTTTTTGTTTTCCTCCAGGTGTGCTCCTGTTAATCCTGTGCTCTGGTAAAATCTCCTTTCCCTAAAGATTTCCCCTGACAAACCTATTTTTTTCTTAGGAGAAACTTGTCTTCATGGGAGCTCAATTCCAAGGCAAATTTTACTTTCTAGTTCACTATTCCACTAGATGTTAGGGTTTTTAAACTTTTGTTGCCTTGTGTAATTACTTGAGTAAATCAGAAAAATAAGTTTATTATTTAAAAATTTTAAGATATACAGAAAATAAAAACAGGAAAGTCTCTCAAATACTGTTAAAGACTTTGGCATATCCTAGGCTTATTTTAACACTCATTTTATGTGTTTATATATACCTACTTTTTTCCATTTAATACCATATTACAGGGTTACCTTGTCATTAAGTCTTATAAAATATATGGCTATACTGTAATTTGCTTAATCACTTTTTTGAGATTTTTAAAAAATGTTTCTTATTTTTAAAAATTGCAACTAAGTTTGTAATAAGCATCTTTGTATATACATTTTTTAATTCCTTGCTTAGGATAGCTTGCTCAAGGTGGAAATCCTGAGATAAGACTTAGATTTTTTGAGATATTTGCTTTTCTGGAACATTAACTTCTAATCCTCCCAGGAGGATAAGAAAGTGCTTATTTTATCATAACCTCATTAGTCCAATTCAGTAGGATTTTTGGAATAAAATTACCTAATATGACTTTTTAATATGTCTTTCTATTAGAGACACCCTCATTTATTAGACCCCTGGAAGACAAGACAGTGACCCGAGGTGAAACTGCAGTGTTACAGTGCATAGCTGGAGGGAGTCCTGCCCCTCGCCTCAACTGGACCAAAGATGACGGACCACTGCTGGTGACAGAACGGCACTTCTTTGCTGCAGCCAACCAGCTTCTCATCATTGTAGATGCAGGGCTAGAAGATGCTGGGAAATACACCTGCATTATGTCCAACACTCTTGGGACAGAACGAGGTCACATTTACCTAAATGTCATTTCATCCCCCAATTGTGACTCTTCCCAGAGTAGCATTGGGCATGAAGATGATGGCTGGACTACAGTTGGCATTGTCATCATTGTTGTGGTCTGCTGTGTTGTGGGCACCTCTTTGATCTGGGTCATTGTTATTTACCACATGAGAAGGAAAAATGAAGACTATAGTATCACAAACACAGGTGAGTTAACAACTATTGCTTATACTTGAGTTAGGAATGTAATACAGGATTTGTTGTAAAATATAGAAAACTAAGCAGCTTTGATACTTCATGGGTGGTAGAAGGAAGAGGTTTTCTGTTAAAAGTCCTACTTCCTTGATGCAATGGAGCCTCTCTAATGAATAACTTTAAGAATTTGTAGACACTTTACCCAAACTTTGCACTTAGAAGCAATCACAGGTGCAGCTTCTTTCTTTAATGCCCAAGGCTCATTTCCATTGTAATTTCCCTGTGAGGAAGCATAGAGTCCTTACGATGGAGATCAGCCTTCACGCTTCTCATCCTGAAATCCTGTGAGAGAAGAGGCTCAGCCTGATAGATGGTGAAAGTAAGTCTGTGGATAAAATTTCAGACTTTAGTTTTTATTTCTTTTTGCTAACACTTTTAAAATGAAGCTTAGAGGAGAATTCTAGTGAGAAATAGTTTTCAGGGAAAATTCTAGAAGCTGGTGAGTTCCTAGGGACGTAACATTTTCCTGGCCAATAGTACCAAAGTAGAATACATTTGCAAAATAGTCTTCCAAATGTTGGCTTAAAATGCCTAACTTTGAAAGTTACAGATGTTTCTTTTACAGAGGAGCTCAATCTGCCTGCAGATATTCCCAGCTACTTGTCTTCCCAAGGAACACTGTCTGAGCCACAGGAAGGCTACAGCAACTCTGAGGCAGGCAGTCATCAGCAACTTATGCCTCCTGCCAACGGATATTTACACAGAGGCGCTGATGGTAATGACTCTTTGTTGTCTATGCTTAAAATTTCAGCTAGCCCTATTAAGTTTATTTTTCAATGTATAGATTTCCCCATTAACCTGAAGCAATATTTTAAAGTAAGATACTCAGTGAAAACATTTGGCCTCATGCAAAACAGGATGAAAATTGAAGTCTTAATAGGGAAGAAAATCATCTGACAGTAGAAACACATCTTAAAACACAAGATTGGGGAACACAGTAGAGGCTCCCAAAACCAAACATTGTTATGGGAAGGAGGTGCTCTGGAAGCTTATTTCAGGTGTCTTTTACCCTATTCCTTCATGACCACCCTTCAGACCATGTCCAGGGGAGGTTGTTTCTCCTACTGACAGGTGGATATTCACTACAGTTGCAAGGGCATTGATGATTCTCAGCATGTATTGGAGAGCATCAGAGAGAGAGAAAGTCATCACGTGAACCTGACTTCTCAACACTTCTTTCCCCTCCACTCCTCCCTTCCCACAGAGGGTGACAGAACACAGGGAGATGAATTAAGGGATGGAATTGAGTTTGATTCCCAGTTCTTCCCAGCCATGTGATCATGAAGTCACTTAAAGTCTGAGCTTTAATTTCTTCATTTAAAAAACTTAAGTGTTTTATAAAGCATTTCTCTCAAGAGTCTCACAGATCCTTTCAGCAGATCTGTCTGGTACTTCATGTGCTTTACAAATGGAAGGTCTACTTCATTGCTACAGAGATTTTTTTTAGTCTGGGTGTTAATAGAACTTCTCTGTATAATTGATAAATTGGATTTTATTTTGGCTTTCCAAGGAAAGGGGGGTATTACTAACTTTTAAAGAATACTTAAAAGCCTCTACTCTTTGAAATTTGAAGGAAGTAACACTGCTTTCTGGGTTAAACTGAATTACTTCCATTTCTTTTCCAGCTCTAACACTCTGTTGCTTGATCATGACTAAATAACGTGCTCTTTATTTTTCACTTTCCTCTCATCACTCAGTTTTCAGAGCACATAACGGTCCACGGAGCCCATTATTAAACTTTTACTTCTGCCAGACACACATTTGTCAGGCAGGATCTTGACCATCAGAGGCTTTCTCTAGGGGTGCTTTTAGCAATTAGTGTTGCTTATAACCTCTTGACTCACGAAAGTAATGTGGGCTTTTGTGAAGCAAAGTCAACATAACTCGTTATTCTTTGCTTTAGTTTACTTAAGCCAAACATGTGTCTGGTAGCACAGTGCCAGCCTTATCTTGGCTCCCTTGATTTGAGTATGTATGACCTTATCCAGGCTGGACAAAGATGGTTTAATGTAGTATTCAGTGTTCAGGAGCTTCAGTGCTGGTGCCAGAGGGCCTGAGTTTAAATTTCAGCTCTCCATTCTGGCAGTATGTCTTGGGCAAGTTACCTAACCTCTCTGTGTTGTAGTTATTCCATCTGTAAAGTGAGGATAATAATAGTACTTACCTCTTAGGGAATGTTGTGATGATTAAATTAGTTAATTCATAGAAAGACCTTGAAACTTCATCTGGTTTATAATGTAAGTTTTGAACAAATGCCAGCTATGATGACAGTGATGACTGCTGTTAGAGAAAACTAACTATTGGCAAAGCTGATTCCTCAACTGAAGATGTTGGGTTCTTTCCCATTTTTGTCATTAGGTGGCACTGGTACCCGGGTTATCTGCTCAGATTGTTATGACAATGCCAACATCTACTCCCGGACCCGAGAATACTGTCCGTACACCTACATTGCTGAAGAGGATGTTCTAGATCAGACACTGTCCAGCCTCATGGTCCAGATGCCCAAAGAGACTTACTTGGCACATCCTCCCCAAGATGCCACTACCCTGGAGAGCCTGGTATCATCAGCAGGTGGAGAGATGTCTGCCTTTCCCACCAACCATGAGAGGATAAATGAGAAGAAACTTTCTTCCACACAGAAGAGCAGTGGTAAAGGGCACAGTGTTTTTTGTTTATTTTGGTTTGTTTTCACGTTCACCTACTTGATTTTTCCTTCTATCATAGAGGTAGTGTTCTCATTTGACAGGAAGAAGACAACTTGGTATAATGGAGTAATTAGCTGCTGTTAACTAGTATAAACTAGAGCCAGAGATTTTTAGAGACTAGAGTTAGAGAAGTCTGCATCTGTAGCATGAAAACCGCTGTTGTGTGAGTAACAAGGTCACACTTCTAAAAATTCAGAAGCCATACAGAAAAAGTTCCTATTAAAAAGTTTCATATAGGTGTTAATTTTTTCTTCCATCTTTATTTAAATAATGGAGATCTGAAATGTTTTGGTTATAATTTGGACATAATTTGTTGAAGGTTTTCTCTGAGAAGATTTTAAAATATTTTATTTGGTTGCTGTCCTGTCAGGTAGATATTGATTGTCAGTACAATTGGCTGTTGTTTGCTTTCATCTGTGAGGTATTATCATCAGGGCCATTGGTGGGAAAGCAGTTTCGGGACGGTGGCTCAGGAAAAGAAACACATGTTATATTGTGCAGATGAGACATTTGATAACAATGCAGTCAGTAAAGCAAAGTAAAATGAAACAAAACTCTTTCTAGACCATGAGGGGCACTACTGAGCATGTCTTCTGTCCACCTAGTCTTTTCATCAGCTGTCACCCTCGTGTCATCCTGAAATGGAAGAACACTGGAAATAGGGTGGGTTTACAGAGGAAGACAGTGTGTAGTGGTGCTTCCAGGGATGGTTCTGGCTGGAGTCAGTGACCTGTTGTGGACTTTTAAGATGTGTTTTGTTGTTCTTAGTTAAGAGACCAACTCTAAAGACTTCTGGAGAGGGGATAGGTCTGAGAAAAATAACCTGTTACTGAAGCTAGTCTCTTGTCTTTAAAATTATGTGTGCATGAAAGAAATGCACCAACACTAGACCCCTTTCCCCTGTCCTAGAAGAAATATACACACACAAAAAACAGTAGAACTAAACTGCAGTGCAACTTTCCCCAGCTTTGGGGATACCGCAGTTGTTAATCTGGTCTGTAAGTGAGGGAATCAACAAATGAGAGTGCTTTGATGCGCTGCTCGTTCCTCACCTAGGGTGCTCCAGCTCCTTGCTCCCCAGAGTGTGGTCTGTCAGCAGCAGCATTACCTAGGGGCCTGTGAGAAATGCAGAACACAGGTCTCGCAGCAGACCTAGTGAACCAGAGTCTGTATTTTAACACGATCCCTAGGTTATTTGTATGCATATTAGAGCTTGAGAAACCCTGCACTAGTTTACCTTGCACATGGGTTTTATTTTTATTTCTGAGTGTTTTCAGAATATTTCACTAGCTTTTTCCAAAATGCCCCCATAAAGTTAATAAAACTTTCAGTAAATGTCCTCTGGGAAAGAACTCACCACTGCTGTAAATAAGGAGGATGAGAAATGCATATTTTTGAAGCCAGAGTGTAGATAACCTGATTTAAAATAACCAGCTTTTGGTTATTATTTTGTTATTAGAATTATCGGCATGCTAGAAGCTAGAGGGGAATGGTCATTTATTTTTTAAATGATTTTTTTAAAAATAAGCATTTAATTATTATTTGAAGATGTAATGACTGCACTGAATTAGTGATTTTTGTCTATGTATTGTGCAACTTTATGATATGGATACTAATTCTCATTTAGTCTATTTCCATATGTCTAAAGAGTTTTGTTTTTGATAAATAATAGGTGAGAGTAGATGACACAGCATGGTCTCAGTAAATAATTGGTAAAGTTGTTGAGTAGAACGGTTTGAAAGACCATGGTTCCAGTTTTTGTTTTGTTTTCTTATCTTAGCTATTGCCAGAGCTGGCAAGTATACATTTGATCTCATTCCTTAATCAGGGATATTGGGCATCTTTATTTCTTTGAGAACTTGATTAGGAGAAAATTAAGTTTTATTTGACACAACATTGTAAAATGATTATAAATCAATAAAAAATGTTAAAAAAAAAAAAGAAAATTAAGTTTTAGAAAATTAATTCTGAACTTCCACTCACCACTGATAATTATTTTCTTTCATCCTCAGAAACCTTGCAGCGGCCTCTGTGGAACGTAAGCAAAGAACTAGGTCTGCCTCATCCTCCCTTTTCCCAGCAGTCAGTCCTTGAGTCACCACAACTCCATCAAAACGAGGGCCTGGCGGAGAATGATCCAGACTGTTCCCCATCCCCTGTGTCCTGTCACAGGTTACACGACCATGCTTTTGATTTTAGTAGGACTCGGAACATTCAAGATGGTAGTGAGGGCACGTGAAACTCACTCCAGGATGAAATCTGGGCAAAGACTCAAATTAGTTAATTTTGTATTTACTACCTCAGAGTTCAGAAGAAACCCCAAAGTCAGTGTTTGCTTTACTCTTGGTCTGCAGTTACATTTGTTCGGGCTTACACTGGACAAAGAAAGGTAACGGCTGACAGACATGGGTACCTCTAATAAAACGTGTGCAGCACGGGCAGAGGAAGGTAGAGGGCAGAAGTGTCTCTGGTGGTTCTGCCAGGACGTGCCCAGGCGCACATTGCCTAGTAGGAGGAGTCTCAGTGCTGCTTAACATCCTGGGTTGTCTCAACCCGCAGAATGATCCTGAGCAAACATTGCTGTCCTGTTTTGCCTTCCAAGGAACAAAAATGACTTTGGAGCCCTCTGCGTAATGTGCCTGGGACTCTGCAGTGGTTTTAAGCATATAGTTGAGCGTGGGGCTTTGATATTCAAGGTCTTTGACAAGAATCTCAGACTTGACCAAACTGTTAACCAGGTCAAAGGTTTTGTATTCTTGTGAGTCTCTCTCTCTCTCTCTCTACTTCTCTCTCCCTCTTTTTTTTTTTTTTTGTCCCTATTGCCCAGGGATCTCATTGTAAATAATATGTGCATTTATAAATAATTTTTGTATCATTGAGCATATGTGTTGGTTGCAATGTAAATATTTTTGATATGCCAAAATTACATGTAACGTCCAGTTATAATTGACAGCAGCTTCTCAGACCACGGATTTTGTACAACTTGGTTTAGTGAGTCTAAAGTCTTTAAATGTTTAAATACATATAGAAGTATATGCATAGGGGCAGGGTGCCTAGTGGTTGCGTGCACATAGACACAGTCATGGTGTAATTAACCACTTCATACCTAAAGATTCATACCTCTAGTCATTTGTCATGTGTTTACAATTGCCAGGTAATCTTTCTAGCATAAAAAGTCTCTTTCAAAAGATTAGCATTTTTGTCATTGCCATATGCACAGAAAGGAAAACTTATCTTGAGAATGTCTTCTTTCAGCAAAATACTTAGTTGACTGAGGAAACCAAAGATTGTTTTTTTCCTGTGTGTGTGTGTGTGTATTTTAATAATGTCTCTTCTACCAATGCACAGTATATCTTGAGAAGAGTGCTTTTGGGAGTAGAAGAAATGCGGAAATTGTTTTGGGAATAGAAGAACATGCAGAAATTCTTATAGCATAAAGCTTTAGAGTGGTCCTTGTTTTTTACGAACGATTAGTTAAGCCAAAAAGTTTTCTTGAATTTCTGATCGCAAAAAGCTTTATGTAAACAAGACTCAGTGCTTCAGTAGAGTGTAGTGTACTAAAGCTCTTCTTTCTGCTGTCAGATTTCTTTATGTAGGTTCTCAGATTTTGTCCTCTAGATTTAGTGAGGACTAGTTGCACACTAGATAACTTCAATCACTTTAATGAAAATATCTATTTCTAAGTCACTGTGCATTCCAAAGATTTTAAGCTCACGTCATTTCTCAGCTCTTTTCATTCTAGTTGTCAATCCTAAGGTTTTTCTCCCATAGGCAGCAGCACTTTTCTAGCTGTTTTAAACCACCATGCCTTTCTCTTTTTCCTTTTTAAACTTTCAGCCTCTGTTCATTTTCACTTTGATCTTCTTAAATATCACTGTTTTCCTCTCCCTTCAATTTGTGATCCTTCTTGCTTTCTAGGTTGCAGTGTAGTTTGTACTAGACTAACTTAGAATGAAGAAGCCTGATTCAGTTCCTAGCTCTGCTGCTTACTAGCTGTGTAATCGAGGGCAAGTCCCTTCACTTCTCAGCCTCACTTTCTCATTTATGAAATTGAGGGCATTTTACTAGATGCTCTAAAGCCCTTTCCAGCTGTAACATTCTGTGAACCTGTGATCCCTCCAGGAATCAGGGAGGATTATCTACTCTAATAAAAAGCTGCTTTCACGAAATGTTTGTTAGAGTAGAACAGGAATGATGCTGCTTACTCTGACTTGAGCCAGGTTTACTTCCTCTGTAGCAGGAGTAATGCTCTAAGAAATACTCATGAGAAGAAGAAATACTCGGCTTCTAAAACAGTATCGGTAAACGTCAAGAACCTTGATTGAGAACCACCCATTGCTGTCCAGCAGAGCAGGTCTGAAGGCTAGTGTAAAGCACACAGGGGTATCAGAGTCAGTGCAGGGGTGAGCCACAGCTAATCGGTAACTAGTTTGTGGCTCATTTTCCTTTCCAGTGTATTCAAGGTTATCCCTGCAATTACATACTCTTACTCACATTCTGACGGACTCTCTTCAGTGAAAAAGTGGAGTTAGAGCCAGGCTGCAAGTGTGCATCAGCTGTCATATGTGAGAGGACGGTAAACAGGCTGCGAACCAGTGCTCTAAATGTGAGTGCTGTCTCTGCCTTGGCAGTGGTCCTTCTGCTGCCAGTGCTGCCAGTCTGGTCTCCTCAGTGGCCAGGTTCTCTTTTATGTCAACGTGAACAGTTGAGATGTCCTCCCAGATACTGCTAGCTTGCCTAAAAAACTAGTCAGGAGTTTGTTTAAATGTGGATAGCCTACCCCTGCTCTTAAAAAAAAAAAATTAATAAATTCTAATCTTAGAAGATGGAATTCCTAAAATTTCTCATTATTGCATATGTTTCTGACCAAGCAGATGCTCGACTATAAACAGGATTAGTGGCTTATCAGTGTTTCTTCCCAGCAGTGTAATGTCTGCCTACCAATTTGATCAGAAATGTTGCAAAAGCAAGGGAAGCTAAAATGCTTGAAGAAATGTTCTCTGTCCCCCACCAAATTACCACTTCATATCCGTAGGGATACATAAATTCTCTTAATTTGTTTGTTGCCCTCTTAGACTGATTTTGTAAGTCTACCTGGAAGAAGGAGGAACATTTTCCTTGTACTTCAAGCCCTGTTGCCACAGAGTCTACATCTAACCCATTGGCCTCTTGTCACCCTATGGCCTCTAAAGTGCTTTCCCTAGTATGCAGGTTGCTCTGTAGCACAGGAAATCCCAGAAACCGAGCCCAGTGTGCCATTCCCTCTAATGTGCCATCTAAGAAATCTTTAAATGTATATTCTTCTGTAAGGTGACTTTCATATTTAAAAACAGCTGCCTTCCCATTGCCCATTGGGAGGTTGTAAAAGAAACATTAAGATGTCAAGCAGCTTGGATTCTGTTATCCATTTTCCTAAGAAAAGGGAGAGATGATAAAAGTCTTTAGATATTTAAAGGATTGTCATATGAAACAAGGATTAGATTCATTCTCTTTATTGCAGAGGACAGGGGCCATATCAGTGGGTTAGAAGTTACAGGGAGATGCAGTATACAGTTGCCAATAATTCAATATAAGCTAACACTCTAACAACTAGACTTGTCAGACAATTGGAATAATTAGCCTTTTGTGAGAGAAGTATACACAGAAGCTAAATAATCATCTGTTAATAGCACTGAAGAAATTTCTGCATTGAGATGGAAACTGGGTAAGATGACTTTCAAGCTTCTTTCAGTTTTATCATTGGAAATCTCTAGAAACAATCTGACAGTCTTAGAACTTGGTCTTTCAGAATCCTTTATATGCAGTAAGTGTAGAGCACTTAAAAAGTTTTTTTTTTTTTAACGTAAGGATTATGTTCTTTGGTTGACAAAAGGAGCCTGTTCTGTGTTAATGGCTGAAAACATGAAACTTTGGGCTTATTCTTCTGAGAAAATCTATAACTAGTTGCTAACTCAAATGGTATTATCATAATAAAAAATTTTAAAGCCTGTAATATAGCTTCCCTTTTACTCTTTAATTTTTTATTCCTGTTTCTGTTTATCAGTGGGATTCCATTTGAAATGGGGTTGGAATTATGAGGTCTTATACCCAGTATTTTACCCAAGTGTGTTGTGGCCTTTTCTTATCATTTTAATATCCACAGAAATGCCAAATGGGTAATGGAGCAACAGAGGCAAATTTGCTGTCATTTTATGCTACATCCTCCATTTCTTATTTTGCTTCTTGATGCAGATTGCAGAGGTAATTGTGAAACAGTTGGACCTTAGAAAGTTGAGCTAAGATTTTTTGGCAACCTGTAAATAATGTTTCATTTTTCTGTTACATGGCCTCTTTCCCAGTTCAGTTTGGCAGATGTTTTTCCCTCTTGCTTCTTCTAACTTAAAAATTTTCATTTTGAGTACAATCTAAGCCAACATCAGCCTTAATTTTCTTTTTTTCTTTGTTCTTTCTTTTCTCTTTTGAGCAACTATCTAGTTTGTTGACAAAAATAACATGTTCTGAATTAAGAGATATATTACTAGCGTCTCTTAATAAAATGGCACCTGAAAGCCCACAGATCACCTGGAGGTTTTGTGGATAGTAAGGTGTGCTTGTGTGTGTGTGTGTGCGTGCGCGCGTGTGCACGCATCTGTGAAAAGTAGTATTTGGACCTGCGCCCTCAAGGTTGTGTTGAGTGTTTCTTAGCAGTCATGATAATCTCCACTGACGGGTGGAGTGAAGGTGAAAAAACAGCTTGATTTGAGCCTGTTTTCAAATGTAAGGAGCAAAGTGATCTTCTGTCAACCGTAACAGTCTTGAAAGAGAAATTGATCATCAGGTGGTCAAGTGCTCTTGGAATATCTCTTGGCTACTTGAAGTGGCCTCTTGATCCATAGAGAGACTACTTCTACCCTCTCCTTTGCCCTTGTTCTCCCTTTTTACCCCTGTCAGAGGGTGTTTTTCTGAGCAGCCCTGGTACTGGATGTACCTAAAGAGTTATAAGCCAAGTTGTTCAGTGTGGCCCTTTCCTAGTATGTATTTATATTTTCTCACACATGAGAATGTATATTTTATAAAGCATGTGTTTGTCTACTTGTTTGTCTACTGTAATATGTCTTCAATAAAGCTAAAATACATTATGATTGTCTGGTCTTCTCTTGCCTCAAGGACAGGAGTGAAATGGTGCCATTTTTAAGTTTGCGGTCCTTTTGAGAGGTTTCTCCAAATAGCTGTACAAGTTAAAATGGAGACGAGTTCTTCTCTAGTTCTCACCGTGTTTCAGAGTCACACACTGCCTCACCTGCCACTGGCGCCACCCTGTGAGCCACTCCAGGGTGGGCACTGTGGGCTGTCCCCTTCCCACCTCGTGCTGGATGCCTGGCAGGATGGGGACAGACACACCTCATAGTTCATTAGAAAGTAAGTGATTTTTGCACCAGGAAGAATTTGAAGGCAGTTTTCTAACTTGCTAAGTCTTTAACAAGATACTTGAAGAACGTGAGTCTTCTGGTCAGCTTCCTCGTGGTGCCATGTCAGGGGCGATTTCCTTTGAGTCTGTCAACTCTTTGAAGGCTGAGCTCCCAAAACTTACCCCACTGTCACTTTTGCTGCACTTTGTTCTTTATGAGGCATGGTCCACAGACATTATCTTATTTGAATCCACAACACTCTTCACGTAGATTGGGCAGAAATTTTAATCTCCACTTTTTATAGTTAAAAAAGTGTCTCAGTGAGATTATCACTTAAACAATGTCAAAAAGCTTTTAGGCAGTAAAATCAGGATTTGAACCCAGAATTTCTGACTCACATTCAGGACTTTTCCCACTGTGATAACCTTCCAGTTCTGAACAGATACTGTGTCTATGGTCTTCATAAACATCTGAATAAAAGCCCTCTGCACATTGATCAGTATGGTGAAGGTTTGGACGGGAATGTATACCAGGCATTGACTTTTACTTTATTCCTGATGGGAAAACAGGCTCTCACTTTCTTCTCTTATTAGGTAGAAGGAAGAAAAATGCCATGGTCTTACATTTTTTGTTTTGCAGTGAGATGTCCTGTGGCCCAAGTAGTGGTGTCCTGCTGAGTTACGAAAGATGCTTGCTTGCTCTCAAAGCTATTTAGAAGTTTGTAACCAGTGCTGAAGCTGTCTGTGCTCTAGGGCCTGTTGCTATGGACCAATACTTTTGTAAAATACAGTAAGAAAGAATTTCTAGAAAAATGAAATCAAAGGACACAAAAGCATGAGGTTTTTGTTTTTGTTTTTCCCCTCTGTTTTATGAGGGGGAGGTAATTAGGTTTATTTATATTTGGAGGAGGTACCGAGGATTGAACCCAGGACCTTGGGCATGCTAAGCATGTGCTCTGCCACATAAGCTATACCCTCCCCGCAAGCATGAAGTTTTTATTATAAATTTAATGTATAAAGTGACTGTCAAACAGCTGTCGAAGTTTCTAAGTGCTCATTTTGTGCTTTGTCATGGACCAGTGGCAAGTAGTTGCCAGACAGGCAAGATCTGCAGACCACTTTTGGAGTAGCATTGCTGTTACCATGTAGCAACATGATTATGTGTTATAATGGGGTTGTTCTTATCTCTGGTCATTCCCTTTTGTTCTCCTAATTTGCAGTGGTTGAAACTGAGAACTGGGCTTCTGTCTAGAAGCTTCCCTGACTCGAAGCAATAGTTACAACACCTTTCAGCTCAGCCACCGCCCCCCCCCCCGAAGCTCCTCACTTGTATGGTACAGTCCTTTGTAACATGAGGCTTATGTGCAGTCCTGCCATCTTTCTGGCCAGTGCTCTTGGGATGGACTGCATGTGCCTTTTGTTATAGGGAAATTCTGCCATGAGATAGGCTGAGGAAAGAGGAAGCACATGGGTGGTCATACTGGGAAGGAGGTGGTCTGATGCCCTGGGCTCTGATGTGGCCTTGTGTAATTGCTATTGTAAGGCTCTGCTGGCACTGTTCCTTCTGCCCCCTCTGCTGCTGTCTTTGCTCAGCCAATCAAGAAATCTTTCTTGAAATCTCTAGGACCAAGTTTGGTCACTTTGTTTATTTGGTTCACAGACCATCATCAAGGCTAGTTGCCAAAGCTCTTTGACAAAAAGACAAGTAGGAAGCATTAGTCACAGTTACTGCTGGGAGCAAATAATGCAGTAATAGCAAACACATTCTGCCGACCCCTTTCAGATACTGTTAAGCACTTTGTATGATCAGCACTTTATCACAACAATCCCTTTGAAGGAGGTAGTCTCATTCCCATTTTACAGATGTTGAAACAGGTTAAGCAATTTGGGCCGAATTCACATAAATAGCAAGCAGTAGAACCAGGAGTTGAGATTATGCCTTGTGATTCCAAAGCACGGATTCTTTCTCCGTGTCAAAGAAAGTAAAAATGTGAGCTTTTATCAAGGCCCTACTTCATCATTTAGTCTTTGTTACGGGCTGAATTGTGTTCCCCAAATTCATATGTGGAGGCCCTGTTCTCCTGTACTTCAGAATGCGAGTGCATAAGGTCTTTATAAAGGTAATTAAGTTAAAACGAGGTCTTTAGGGTAGACTAATTCAATATGACTGGTGTCCTAAGAAGAGGAAGTTTGGACACCAGACCCGCACATGCTCAGAAGACAGACCAGGCGGGAGAAGGACACACACAGAGAAAGCAGCCATCTGCAGGCCAGGGAGAGAGACCGCAGAAGAAACCAAACCTGCTGACGCTGATCTTGGACTTTCAGACTTCAGAACTGAAAAAATTAATTTCTGTTGTGTAAGCCACCCAGTCTGTGGTATTTTGTTACGTTGCCCGAGCAAACTAATACAGTCTTCCAATAACCCAGCCAGGTTAGTAGCATTTTCTTATAGGTCAGGCTGTTTGAGTTGCCTACGGTAACATGATCCAAAGCCCATGGTCTGCTGCTGAGCTGCTGCTGCTGCTTCTGTGACCCCAGTCGGCGCTTTATATACCGAAAAGCACTGGAGAGAAACTGGAAATGAAACCAACAAACACACTGGCTGGCTGGCTTGCAGTTCTGATGCCCCGCACATCTCCAGCCTCACTGTGATTCCAACGAAAGGGACTGCAGTGCTGAACGGTCCTTGCCAGGATGTAAGAAACTGACATGTGTTTCCAACATCAATGACTGTAAATTGAGTACATTTGGAAACAAAGAAGCAAGGTATTTGGAGCATTCCAGAGTAAGTGCTTTTAAGCTATTCTCTCCTAAGAAGCCAGGTTTTTAAATCAACAAGTAGAATCCCAGATGTGGCATGACTGGCTGCTCTTGGGTCACATGGCAGATCAAGTAGTTCAATTTTGTGCCCTTTTAAAATGCTCCATCAAAGCTTGTGTGAATTCCTGTCTCAAAAACAATAGGCATGTGATTAAGGTCGGCAGTGATAGAGGCTAGCTTGAATTATTTATTCTGGGCGAGCTCCAGAGACAAGTGCACGGGTTTTTGCTCTATGCCAGAAACAGCTAGTGCAGAGAAGAAATACAATTATCGTCAAACAGTGAATTACTGCTGCTTCCAGGGTCCTGTTCTTTATACAAGTAACCTAGGGGTGACTCAGGGACCACACAGATGTGCTTATTGAAAAAGAACTTAAGGTTAAGATTCAAGTGTGTCTTGCTGAGAACTTTTGACTTTTGGAGAAGCACAAAATCACAATAAATTGCAGTTTTGGGGAAAAAGCAATGCATCATGCTGGCAGGAGTTTTGCCTCCAGGGCCCCACTCCTCCAAAAGCACCAGTTTTCTCTGACACCTTTTCTAAACATTAGTTGCCTTTCTTACCTGTGAAATGTGTACCATTTCCTAAAGGTCCTTTGAGCTCAAAAGACTTTCATACCCAGGGAGGCAAGAAGTTTGAAAACTGCCTCTTCGTCTTCCTCTGTCGAAAGTCTCGGTGTTTCTTCCTTTGGGCAGCCTTAATTTAGAGAAGGTCCTAGTTGCTGGCTGGGTACATTACTTTCCTCACTCCGGGAAAGGGATTTTATAAAGAGAAATTCCAACTTACAAAGGTGACTGGTTCATTTTTCCCGGAAGTCCTTCCTTGTGTCTAATCCAAGTTCTAGCAGATGCAAGCCCAAGACTTGTTAGTGACATGGTTACTCAGGCGGTGCAAGAACTTAAGAACGGCACAGGATTTCTTCTATAGCTCTTGAAGGCAGGGTGGGCTTTCAGAAAACCTTTGGTTTAGAAAGCAAACTTGTTCAGTTTTCTTCCTGTCCCTGCTAAACCTCCAGTCCTGAATGTTTTCGTCCTTTTTGCTCTTCCTACTCTGCCCCCACCCCCCCAGTAAGAGAGTTTGGGCAGAAGAAGCAAGAAAATAAACTCCTAAGTCCCCAGTCTGCCATCTGTGGTGGAAATGCCCTTTCAGCTAGGCAAGGGCTGCAGTTTTCTGCAGGGACAGCTGACTGGTAGACGAGGATTCCCTATGTCAGCCAAAGTTTGCGTTTTCCTGGGCTCTGCATTCACCATATGGCTTTTACATCAGTGATTTGGAACACTGCCTTTGGTGTAGAACGGAGCTGTTCCAGTCCTACCTTCACCTCTTACAAGTTGTGAAAGCTTAAGCCAGATCCTTGTGCCTCATTCTCCTTGTCTGTAAAGTGGAAAGAATCATGCCTACCTTATATGGTTGTTCGGAGGAGCTAATGCATATAAAGTACTAAGCACAGTACCAAGCGCAGTGCTCAGTAAACTTTCGCTGCTGTTAGTTATTGTTATGGACACTCAGAATGGAGCATTCCTCTTCCCTTTCCTCCACTTTCCGAGCCCTGCCCTGCCCATCTGGAACAGCTCAGGATGGGGAATGTCAGCAGTTTCCCCAAAGAATCATCTCAGGATTAGTCCTGGAGATTTGGGTCCCTAACTGGATTTTATTCAGAAACAAAATACAATCTCCTGAAACTATGGTTAAATGAAAAATGCCTTCAGCTAAGAATCAGTTGGACTGGGGTTCTGACCAGCCACTCATCGACCATGTGATCTTGGGAAGTCGCTTGACTGCTGCATCTTGATTCCATCTGTCAAGAGAGCATTTGCACTGTCATCAGATGCTCTCAAAGGCTCCTTCCAGTTCTGAAATACTATGGTTTTTCTGGGCACAGAGAGCCATCCTCACACCACTGTCCCCATTGTATCTTTGTTTCTTCCAATTGTTGTTTACTGGTTCTTCTTAACTCTCCCAGAAGGAAACTCACTTTATCAGAGAATAATAATTGCAACACTTGCGTGGGATTTGATGGGGGACAAAGAGCCTGTGTAGCATAAATGAAAAGGAATGAAGTGTGAAACAAAGTCAGAAGAAATTTTTTTTTGTTTAACTGAGAAGTATTGAGCGTCCCAGAAAGTGTACTGGGTGAACTGACCTCCAACAAGCACCATTCCTGAATGAGAGTCATCCTTGTTCTACAAATTCCACCTTAGAGTGTAGTCCTAATGACTGTGTAAGAATTCTTGCAACAGCCTGTGGCAAACTGCATTGCTTTGGAGAGTAGAGTCTTCAGTACTTACTATGTTGACTTTATGCCAAGAGAGATAGTGACACTGGGAAAACTGGAGGCAGAACACTTGACTACTGCAAATCGGCTACTGCACTTGCAGGAGAATTACTCAGTTTCTTTTAGCCTCCGTTTCTTTCTCTGTAAGACGGCAATGATAATAGTCCTCATCTCAGGATCTCATGTCGAGTGCTGCGAGCACCAAGTGGAATTGTTTCTACTGGGGAGAAGCAAACTTCAGTTTTTGTAAATCTGACTTATTTGGGAGTACAGGTGAAGTAAATAGCAACTTCACTTCTGGGCCCTTTGTCAGTCAGGGGACTGCACGTTATCCATGAGAAACAGCTGTAGATTTTTAAGAGATTCAAGCATCATTCTAGTTTTCCCAGCGCTCCTCGGGGTTTACCTCTTATTTGAATTGTTGTGGGTCTGAAGATGGACCAGCAGCTGTTTGTAGGTGAAGATGCATTGTCACTTCTGTGGGCATTTCCTGGATGCTGTACACAGAGCTGCCTCCAAGCAGCACGAACAAGGTAGGACCCTTTGATGGACAATGAGAGTTTAAATATTTTATGTATCTTATTTCCCAGTTATACTTAAGAGTTCAATAAGCCCAGTAGTAGGAAGCTAAATTGCAGGTCTGGCAAAGGATTGAAGAGAAAAACCTAAAGTAAGAGGGTTTAAAAAAGAACTCCTTGCTCAATTTGGGAGCTTGGCTTACTTTTCTTGATACTCTGCGACCATCTGGCTTGGATTTTCCTCAGGCAAAAATAACTCCATGCTGATTTTGAAGTATTGGCTTATCTTTGATGCCTTTGTAGGCTCATCCAGCTACTTCTGAATAAATGGACCACCATAAATATGTGTTCATGCTCAATGCAGGATAGCTGATTCAAGAAATGTAAGCAGAATCAGCAAACTCTCCCCCAAAGGAGGTCTTATCCACTGAAAAAACGTTTTCCCAAGCTAGCCCAAGAGTCTAAACTTTGGGGTAGGAGAGGAGTGGCAGATGGGATGGGGTCTGGGCTGCAGGGTATACTGGTGGGTTTTCTCGGCAAGTTTGCTCTTGGATCTACAGTTCAGAGTATGTGAGGAAGTGACATTCTCACACTGGTCCCTGGCCATGGAGGAAATCTTGTCCAGTGAGAAGCTGAGACATGTCAGCCCTTGACTATCTCATCAGCAAGTCCAGGGGGGCTAGTGAAGGGACTGATGGGGTCCTCTGCCGTTTTCTTGCCTTTTAGTCCTTTGAACATCTCTTTTCCTCGGTTTCCCCTGCCCAGGCAAATTGGGAACCGTACCTACACAGTCGTCTGAGCTAGAGCCGGCCTCTAGGTGGCGCCTCAGCACAGAGAATGGCAGTGGCTGGCGTCACCTCGGGCCACCATTTCCCTGCATATTCCTTATATAAGGGGATTCGTGGGACTCGGGCTTCTCGGACTGCACAATAGAGGGAGATCTGGCCTTTGTCACGTTCAAGTTACAACCCTGAAGAGATCGGGGGAGGCGCGGGGCCGCAAAAGCGCCTAGTCCCACACAGTGTAACACGGGCTGAGGTTCCCGCCTCGGCAGAGCCCAGAGTAGCTGGCCGGGGCAGCAGCGTTTGGGCTCGGCTGCTGGGAGAGTGAGCCTAGAGCTTCAGGCTTTGTTCCCTCGCGTCCAGGAGGGCTCGCCCAGGCTCCCAGCCCCAGACGGAGCACTAGCAAGGCCAGCCGCCTGCCACGGCCTCTAGGCATAGCCGACAGTTCCTGGGTGACAGACCTCCCCTCCCCTCCCCCCACACCTCTTTCTTACCCTCTGCTGTTTACATAGCACTTTTCCCCGTGTGATCTCATTTGCTGCTCACAAACTTCCTGGGAGGAGGGAGAGGGTGGGGTCCTCCCCGGCGCTCTGGAGCCTTAAGAGGATTGAGAGAGTGCCTTATAAAGCTCCCTTTCCCCCTCTGCCTCGAGCACCAAATAGGGAGTTCCTTTGGGGCAACTCCTGAATTCAGCTTAGTGGTTTCAGGGTTTAGCATGTGGTGCTTGGCACAGAGAGGTGCTTAAAAGTGTTTACTGAATGAACAAATATTTACAGATGGAAGAAACTAAATCAAGGGACTGTAGGTGGTAGAGTCCAGTCTAGAGGTTAGGACTCCAGGCTTCTAGGACCATAAATATTGCCACACTGGATACTAATTACATTATGTGGTTTTCCAGTCAGAAATATGGTTTGCTATTACAGGGACCCATGCAGATCTATCTGATACTCAAGAACATGAGCACTGTAATCTGGGTCAGGCACTGGGGCACCAGGCTGCTGTCTGTCAGGGGGACACCAGGAGATGGTGGGTCTAGGGGAGCAGCTGGCCCTTTTGAGGCCTTCCTTAAAAGTGTGAGGGGATGCTAGGCACTCTGAGCTTCCCAGCTATCAAGACCTTTTTATCTTTAACTCATAGAATATCTTGGGATCAAAAGCTCCATCCAGTTGTTATTCACCCCACCCCATTCCAATCCATGAATTAGCACTTTCTTGGTTGTGTAAATGTACCCGCTTCAGACAGCTTAGGACTCTGCAATGAGACTACAGAAATTCAAATCCCAACTCCACCACCTCCAAGCTGCCAGCCTGGGGCAAGTCCTTTAACCTCTTTGTATCTCTATTTCTCCTATTTTGAATGATGATAATAAGATATTTAATTTCTAGCATTATTGTAGGGATTTAGAGAGTTAGTATATATAAAACAATTTAAACAGTCGCTGGTAATAATGAAAGGCTAGGAGGTGTTCTGCTGATCTCAATTGTATTCTGGATTCGAGACTGGTTAGTGTTCACCGTATGGGGGCTTTACATGATTTTGTAGAATTCCCTGGAAATCCTGTATTCTAGCTGCCAGGCTCTCAATTTTCTCCCACTCAGTTACAGCTCTTTTAATATCTAAAGAAGAAAGTAACCTGAAATGCATTTTTCTGCAGATCAGAGCAGTGACATTATCTTTGTCTCCTCAGAGCCTCCCTGGTGGCTCCCATTGCAGTTTAAGGGCTTTCTTCTCTACAGTAGTGCTCACCACATAGCACATAGTAGGTGTTTAACCAGTGCTTATGGCAGAAGGAAAGGAAGGAAGATATCATACAAAGAACATAAGTACTGAGTAGTTTATATGGACAAGGTCCCTATGGAATTCATACTTGTCCCCTAAGACCTACTGACGAAGCATGAAAATCACCAAGGAAATGTGATCAGCTTGGAGGAGGAGGAGGGGAGGAGGAGAGAGAAGAAACTGGAGTAGCCTGCTATCTGAAGATAACAGTTTTTCCACTGCACACGGCTCCGTTGATGATGGTTCCATTGGTTCAGGCCAAGGTGAAAACCTTCCCGCTGCTCAGGGACATCGAAGCCATCTCCGATTGCTCTCTGCCCCACAGATTCATCTTTCTTGGGGTAGTTTGTCATTTGTTTTGTAGCCTCTCAGATGCTTTTCTTTATGGCCAGAGACCAGCCAACTCACCAGACACTTCTGTGGGTTTTGGCAAGAGAAAGAGATGGGAGGTGGACCGTGCTCCAGGACAGTTCGTAGTTGAAGCCTTTCTGACCTTGGCTGTCTTATTCCCATTCTTATGCCAAATTAGACTTCTGATAGAGCCTTACCCCAGACCAGATCCTCCAGCCTGAGAGACTTGGAGTAGATAGAATATAACGAGAAACTACTCTAGTTTAAGGTTCCATAAAGGAGTTGAAATCGAAACTCAACGGAGCTTTTCTACTAAACACATTAGCTATTTTATCAACTAGGTTATTGGCATGCCAATTTCAATTGATGGATAATAGCTGCCTGGGGAATCGTGTTGAGAAGGATTCTGAATCTACATCATCATATCTGGGGCTTTGGAGAAGGTGCTGTGATCTATCAACAATGTCTGTCACAGATGCAGGAAAGGGGAGTAACCCCAAGAGGCAGATATGTACCTGCTAAGGTTGCTAATGAGAAGAGGAGGCTGTCTGTTTGGAAGCTGGGAAAACAAAAATGGTTGAATGGTCCACCTATGCTCATGTAAGTAAATCAGGATGGACCTGGACCAATTCAACTTTGGGGGAAATGTGGTACCAGCTCAAGAAGGAAGGCAAATATGGAATAAGGGTGGAGACACAGTAGTGTTCTGGTTCCATGTCTCTGTAGAATCTTGACAGTGTTCACAAACAGGTGGAGAGAGAGCAGGCACGACAACCTTAGGTGGTGGTTCTGAGCTGGAGTTCAAGACCTGGGCAGGTCCCAGGATAGAGAGTCAAGCCATTGATAAGCAGATGGAAGAGCACAGACTGTTTCTCAAACTGAGTTCAGTGAATCACTTAGGATCCATGAGATGTTACCTGTATATATTTTGCCATGAAAAATAGGCAGGGGTGGGGAGTGGGAGATTTGTGATATTCAAGTTTGGGAAAAACCCTGTCAAAAATATTCCAGAAAGTTAACTGTAGCCCAGAGTGGCTCTTGGCCAAAGGAGATAATGGAAGAGAAATGAAATAAGCTATAAGAACAAATACGTGGGCTGGTTTAGGCTCTAAAAGGCCTCAGGTGACAGGTTGAGGAGTTAGGGTTTGATTGGTAGATGTGGAGGATTGTGGGCTGGAGATGTAATGCAGTCGGAGTTGGGGTTAGGAAAACAGCTGTTGATGCCATGAAGGAAAGATTGAAGAGAGGAGAGACGGAAGGGCAGAGGATTAGCTGGGAAGCTCTTATGTAGTGCAAACAAGAGGTATTAACAGCCTAAACTAGGGCAGCAGCAATGGGAATGGAAAGAAAGGGCCAAGATCAGGAGCCATCTCACCAGTAGTATTACTGGGACCAGGCTGACTTCAGGCAGCACTCAAGGTTGTGAAGGTTGTGCTGAAGGGCACCAACCAGCCCTGCTCTACAGCTCTCAGAACAAAGCCAGCAGGGTGGGAGGCGGTTTGCTGAGATGGAGTGTTTGCTTAGAAAGAAAATGTAACTCCTCACCTCTGGGGATGATTAAACCCTGGGAGAGCGCCAGGGGCACTAGCACTGTTCTGCTGTCTTGCGGGCCAGTGGCCATCTGACCGGGCCCCTAAGGCCCAAGACCGCTCCAAGCCGTGTTTGCTCTGTGACTCTTTGATTAATTGAACAGTGAATATCGGAGCGGGGCTTAGAACTTACCTAGTTAGTGGCTTTCCAACTTGACTGAACATCAGGGTTCTCCAAGGAGCTCATTAAAATGCAGGTTCTCAGTCTCCCTTTCCAGACTTGATTCAGTTGCCAGAGCCTGGGAATCCGTATTTTGTGATGTCCTGGAGTGATTCAAATGTGTAGTCACATTAGGAATTATTCAATCCCATCACTCCGTTTTGTAGGTGAGTAAACTAGGCCCAGATTGGAGCAAGGACTTGTGCAAGGCCCAGGGCCCTCACACCGGGGCACAAGTTAGTGGCAGGGCTGGACTCGGACTCCAAGCTTGGGGCTCATCCAACGTATCATGGGCTAATACTTGGCTCCATTAGTCGTCTCTAGGCTGAGGGTTACACAGTGATGAAAAGTTTCAGAAACCTCTTCCTATCACCTCCCTGCACTGTGAGCTCCTCTAGGAGATGTGTTACTTGAGTCTAGGATGTATACAGAAGAAAGCTGAGGGCAAAAATAATAACAATAATAGTAGCTAACATTTATTGTATGCCAGGCATTGCTCTAAGCACTTTACTTATAAAATTCTTTTAACAAATTCCCATTTTACAGAAGAGGAAATTGAGGCACAGTGAGGTTAAAGGGCAAGGAGCAGCTTTCATCACGTCTGTTCACGTGACTTTGCCTTTGCTTTAGGGCACTCTGAGCCTCCACTTCTTTTGTTCCACATGCTCAGAGCTGGCCCCTTCCCCTCCCTACTTGCCCTGAGGGAGCTATTCAGCACACTGCTGGGGAAGTTTGGCTGCAGCCTCGCCCTCAGTGCCAGGCTCTGCTATGGGCCTCCCGTTACTGAGGGGCTGTAGCCAGAGAGCCAAGCCATCAGGACTGTTTAGGCAGCTGGCCGCATGCCCTGGCCACCAGCCCTGCCAGGCAGCCTGGAGGGGGCCTGCAGGTCAGCTGGGCGAGCTGTGGAGAGAGGCTGCTTCTCCTGCCAGCCCCAATTTGCACTAGAGGGACAGGCGTTTTGAGGGAATTAATTCATTGCTGAGGGAGGAGGGGGCACATTCTTGGCCGGAGCAGGGTGTAGAGTTGTGTGTGGTGCTTTAAATAAGCTTTTATTGCAGCTGAAGCACATGTCACATCACCTCAGAGCTGCTGCTGAAACACTGCTAATTCTGTTACTCAAGACCCTGTGTTAGGACTCACTTGATGAAAGTTCCTTTTGGGCTTGGTGAACAAAGTTCATCTTATTTGGAAGTTGGGAAAACAAAGATGGTTAAATGGTCGACTGTGCTCATTTATGTAAATCCAGATGGACCTGGTAGGTCCTGGTTGTGAGTTCTGTTGGTTGTGTTTTTAGTTTTGCAGTGGCTGCTGGGAAGCTCTGGTTTCTATTTATTGCTTAAGTGAACACTCCATCTGATTTTGAGTTCTCCGTAAAATTAACTTCCCCTTTTCTAGTTTTTACTCCAGTTTTAATAGTTACTAATCTCTGAATCAATTTTAATTTACCATACTTCTAGCTGCAATATATGAACATATCCATTTCATTGCCTCTTATCTGTTAATGTGGCATTTTTAATAGGCTGTTTTTGGTTGCTATTTAAATTTTTATATCTTTGTTGAGCATTTTTTCCATGGTAAGTTATTCTTTCCTATAAACTTTTGAACTTATGTTCTGTCCTCATTAATCTAGGTTATATTAGTGCTTACTTATTGTCTGTATGATTTCCTTAAATATTAAAATGATTTACTCTTGTGTTGTAAAAAAAAAATAGTTTTTAAACTGCCCAATAGTATGTGTGCTTTTATTTTAAGCTGCCTCAACTAGTTTAACAAAAATAAGCAGGGCAGAAAATGAAAGAATTAATTTAATTTCTTGTTTTTGTACTACAGTGAGGATTTATGGAGCAGTATTTTTGACATTCCACATTATTTGCTCTTGGTTTCTGGTGATAAGAATAATAGCATTTATTGAGTGGTTATTATTTACTAGACACTATTCTTTACACATATTAACTTATTTCATAGCATTATTATGAGGAAGATATTATTGTTACCCCCATTTTACAGATAAGAAAACTGAGGCACAGATTAAAGCAACTGCAGTGCTCACTCAGCTAGCAAATGGTACAGCCCGGATTCAAACATGAGGCTGATTCAACAGTGGTTCTTAACAAGGGACCATTTTACCTACCAGGGGACATAGGAAATGTCTGGAGATATTTCTGGTTGTCACAACTGGGGAGTTGCACCCTACTACATAGTAAGTAGAGGCCAGGGAAACTGCTAAACATCGTACAGTGTGCAGGGCAAAGAATGATCTGACTCAGATGTCAGCAGTGCTAAGGCTGGGAAACCCCATGTAGACCAACCATCACATCATCTCCTTGGGATTCCTGAAAGCTCTGTAGCCTGCTTTCCCATCCTCTATCTGCTTGTACAACTGAGATGCCTCAGAATGGGGTGGGCAACTGTGTCCACAGTGGCACACCCTATGTAGGGGAGTGTAGGCATTCCATGTGACACATCCTGGCATTCGGGGAGCCTAGAAGATAGAAACCTCATGGGGAAAGAGTGCTGATGGCAGGAAGCAGAAAGCAGGAAGCCTTCAGGTCCATTGTCATTGTCCGTCCCAAGAAGGGCTAGGGCTGTGGAAGGAGCTTATGGGCTTGTTTCCTTAGGGAGCAGTGCCCTCTCCCCTGACAAGAACCAGCCAGAAAGCCCCAGGTTACTGAAGCCCCAAATAGCGCGCTTCACACACAGCACACCTGCCCCTTCCTCTGTCCCGGTGCACCAGGCACTAACCCCATATCTTGCCCGGTCTAGGACTCTTACCTGCTCCAACTCATCTAGTTACCGACCCAGCCGCCACTAGAAGCTCCCTGGGGTGAGGTGAGTCATGCTTCCCCTGGACCCTCGCACTAGCTCACCGTAGTCTCAGGTTCAGCCTTCCAGAGGACACTGCAGGAAGAATGCTCCTAATCCTGGCAGCTCAGGCATCGCTGTTGGAAGGTGGTGCTGTTGTGGAAGGAACAGTGCACAAGGAACTGGCAGACCTGGGCTGGTGGATTTGTCTGTTCGGGAGCCCTGAGTGGGGCTCAGTGCAGGGCCAACTTACATTTGTTACCTCCACGGCGCCTGGCACGGGGCTTTGCATGGGGCTGGCTGTCAACACAAATTTGTTGGGTGGCATAAACGCTTCACTGCTCGGCTCTGCTCTCCGATCTGGACGGGTGGAAGCCACCTCCACAGATGGACCCAGGTGGCGGCAGCAGCCTGCTTCCATGGCAGAGATGTGGGAATGATGTCGATCCACATAGGGTACACGACTGGGGGGCTTACCGGCCTCCTCCCGCCTGCTGTGCAGGCACCTGGACTCGGTGGTGAGTCCTGCCCTTGCCTGTGGGCTTGTCTCAGCCCACCCCATGTCGCCTCCCAACCTCATACACCTGAGCTAGAGGAACTCTTGAGGTGAGCAGCTATTCATAAATTAAACTGAGACTCATGAGGGGCCTACTCTGTGCCAAATACTGGGCCGAGTGTTACAGACACAGCGATGAATAAGAAAGACATGGTCCCTGACTAGTGGGGAATAAATATTAGTGGGATGTGGGTCGCGAAGGAAGTACAGGGGAGTCTGTTACTATTTATTACTGATATATGGAAATGCTAGAAATTCAATGGATACAAATTTTCATCTCAGAAGCCACATTAGCATCCCTTTCCTCTACACTGAAGGCAAAGGTGGCCTATGCATGCATGGCCTGATTCAATGGTGACTGCAAATGTCTGGCCCCAGGGTCTATTATGATGTAGTTGAAAGAGTGCAGGAATTTTGAAAAGATCTGGTTTTGAATCCTGTCTCTTTCTCTTCTGGTATGTTAGGGAAGGTTTTCGAGACAATCTCCCTCTCTGTAAAATTAGAATAATAATCATTCCCAGCATTCCGGGGGGTATCCCCTGAATGAATAAAGGTGCTCCCTGAGTTACTAAACTCAGCCTTGGGACAACTCTTCTCTTCTGTGGCCAGAAATTCCTACAACCAGAGTGAGGTTAGGCCACAGGGCAAGGCCGTGTCCCAAGAGGCAGTGATTAAAAGTCCACGTTAGCTGAGGAAGGAGCGAAGGCAGGGCCTGGTCGTCTCCCCAAAGGGCCAGCTTGTAGACTCGACTTCAGGACCTTACTCCAGGTTTCCCAGGTGGTAGGGATCGGGCTGGTGACCTGGGGCCTGGATCATTATCTCTAATTCTACTGTATAGTGTTGATTTTCATGTGTTTGGGGAAAATACAACCAACACAGCGAACACATGATTTTATGAATTTTTTTTTAGAAATTAAAAAAAATGCATTGATTTAAAGAACTAGGTAAATAATCATCCAGTTGGCACAATGATACAACAAAAATCATGAAGGTGGCTCACAAATGACTGAAGTATGGGAAATATTGATCTCATAAGCCACTTCACATTAGTGCTGAAAAAACTGAGGTCCAAAAGGGTGAAATTTAAGGTTGGCAAGATGCAGACCTTAGTAGGGGTTAGGACTGAATCTTCTAGAGCCCAGGGTGGTGATTTTCTCAGTCGCCCACCTTCGCCCTTGAGCTCCCTGCATCTGAAGGCATTTTGATTAGGCTCTTTTGTTTTTAAATAACAGCTATATTGATATAGAGAGAACTCACATACCAAAAAAGCTCACCCTTTTAAAGTGTGCAATTCAGTGGGTCTTAGTATATTCACAGAGTTGGGCAACCAACAGTGCAATCAACTTTAGACCATTTATCACCACCAGTATCAGCGCCATATCCATCGGTAATCATCCTCCCACCTCAGGCCCCTGGCAACAACTAATCTACTTTCTATCTCCATAAATTTACCTGTTCTGGACATCTCACATAAGTAGGATACAGATGTGGCCTTTTGTGCTGCTTCTTTCACTTAGTATATGTTTGCAGAGTTCACTCGTGTTGTAGCAGTACTGCATTCCTTTGTATGGCTGAGCAATACTCCATTGTATGGATCTATCATGTTTCAGTTACTCCTTTATTAGTTCATGGACATTTGAGTCATTGCTACATTTTGGTTATCATGAAGAATGCTGCTGTGAACATTGGTGTCCAAGTCTTTGCATGGATGTATGTTATCATTTTTCTTGGATATATACCTAGATGTGAAATTCCTGAGTCATGTGATGTGATTGGGGTTCTTGATTGTAAACAACAGAAACTGCCCTTGCCCCCTTTTAAAACAAAGAAGAAATTAGCAAGATCATGGAGACTTCCAGTGTCCACAGAGAGAGGCTGAAGGCCTTGCCTGCAAAATGGGTAGGTCAGTGAGCAGGGCCACCCCATGGACAAGCTCGTGCCTACACCCCATTGCAGACTGTCCTTCTGGCTCTCACCCAAGAGTCAGAGTCCAGGAGAGAGCTTCCAATTGGTCAAGATTTGTGTATCCACTCCTGCTCCCCCCACCAGCTCTGGGTCGTGGAGAGGAATGATCTGATCACTCCAGCCCCCATAGCACAGGGGAGGTAAGACACAGTGGCCAATTTCCCCCAAAGGGAAATTAAGGCAATAATATGAAGTTGCAGTTGGAGAGAATGATGGACACCCAAAACAAGACAGTCATTGACTACAACATAGCCAGATTATGAGGGGAAAGGCCAGGCCTGCTGGAGTAGCAGAACCTAGTAAATCTGTGACAGGAAATGCAAGAGATGCAGAGACGGGAGAAGGCAAGTAGAGCAAGTGAGAGGGGCTCAGCCGTAGGATGGCTTGCAGTTTACTTGGCCCCATGTACTTTGCCATACACCTGGAGAACTTGGCAGCCATTGAGTAGCCACTGGCCCAAGAAAAATGAGGAGGCTTATGAAGCCAACCTGAACTCAACCTATAACTGGAACCAGATTCAGTGGGTCCCAGGAGAACCACAGCTGATCATATAGTGAGTGAAATGAGTGTATGAATGACTTCGGAGTCCAACAGACCTAATTTGAATTCTAGCTTATTAATTCTATCATCTTGTACCTAATGTCTCCTTGTCTGTTTCCACGCCAGTAAAATGGGGGTAACGCCTACCTTACGGAGTGTCATGAGGGTGAACATGTTTAGCTGCAGAGCCTCTCCCACGGCAGGGCTTAGCAGATGTTGGCTTCCCAGGAAGCACCCATTCCCATTCTCTCACACAGTCCCGATTTTTATGTAGGTTTCACACCCATCCCTCTGTGCTTCCTGGGAAGCTGATCTCACCCTGAACTTTGGAGCTGGTCTGGATTGGTGCAGGGCAATCCCAACCCTCTTGTCACCATGAGATTGGCTTTGCAACTCAGGCGTGCGCTGGTCAGCAGAGGGCACAGGTCCAACCCAAACCACGTGAGCAGGCATGGGCTTGTGGATCAGTCAGGTTTTTAGCTGCAATAACAGAAGCTGACTCTGGGTGATTCAGCACTTTAAAAGTTTTTTCAAAGGACAGTGGATGGCTCACAAGATCATAAGGAGAGCTGAAGAGCCAGGCTCCAGGCCAAGCTGGCCCAAACCACTCTACAGTTCAGAGCCTACAAGAAAACTGCTGCTACCCCCAAGCTCTGGATGCGGGAGCCACAGGCTGTACCCCGGCTGCTTCTGTGCCAGGAGCTCGAATTTACTGTGATCACTGATGCTTCCACTGTGGGAGGGGGGAGGGGGAGGAAGAGGTAGGAGAGGGGAAGGAGGAGAAGCATGCTTTGTACTTTTCTTCTTCTATCACCAACTGGAGTAAAAGTCCCATGTCTGTGTCAGGAGAGTAAAATCTGGTGTCTGCCTTGGGGAGGTGGGGCTTATAATTTTAAACTTGTCCTAAAGGATGAGTGTTCAAAAGAGCCAGAGTGACTACAAGTAGGACAGATGTCTGCCACAAAGTGTGCTTCCATTTGAGAAAATGAGGCACAACCAGTGTTGTTTGTTGGGATTTCTTAGGTATAATCTTCCTCATTCTTAAGACAGACACAAGAAGAGACTCTTCCCCTCTGAACATTGTGATGTGTTGGTATGGAGTTTGCAGTGCAAGAAATCATTTTGGTATGAGAGAAGCCAGCCTGCAAATGAAGCCAAGACACAGAGGAGGCAAGAAACAAGAGAGGAACAGAGAAAGCACACAGCCACTGACCTCGGCTGATTCTGAAGCCCCCCAACCTCTGCATTTCCAGTTACACGAGCAAATGTGGCTTGGATTTTCTGTTGCTTGCAGTCAAAGGCATCCTGACGGATGCAGTAGTGATTACACAGAAAAAAAAAAAAAAAAACTATTTGAAACATCAAAAGGCAAGGAAATCAGTGAAGACCCAGGTTCTAGTCCCATTTCTGCCTTGTGCTTCTTGGCCAAAGCACTTCCTCTTTGAACGGCAGTTTTGCCTTCACGTTGCTGTTGCAAAGTGAAATCAAGGATGGCCGATCCCCGTGCGGAGACTAGTCTAAGCACAAAGGATTATTATTCTTCCTCACAGGCTGTTGTAATCAAATGAGATGGGGGCAAAAACACGGTGATAAATGAACAAACAAACAGCTGTTTTCTCAAAGGCTTTCATAGTCCAGGTTCCCATTTGGCCCAAGTTTTCATGTTCTCTCTATACTTGGCAGCTGGGTGGGAGGTAGTGGGAGGTAGGAAAGAGAAGGAAACGCTGTGAAGTAGAATTAGGTCAAAGCTGATCACTAAACAGCATGCAGACTTGGGGAGTTTGCGTTCCCTCTTTTCTGTATTCTTAAAGACTCGCTGGGAGAACTCCAGGCTCTTGTTCAGGAGGGGAAGGAAGGAGACCAGACGTGCCAGATGTTTTACCTTTATTTTCTGATATTATCCCCACAGCAGCCCTTGGAGGTGGGGATGTTTGCCTCCGTTTTCAGATGGGAAAATGGTTCAAAGAGGTGAAGGCACCTGCTCTTGGCATGAACTTGAGCTTTGTCCCATCACATTCTAGACTGCATGCTGTTTTTAGTATCCCTTTAGTCACTCCCAGTAAAACATAAAAACACACTCCATGTGGCATCTGGGCTCTGAAGATTTAACCTGAAGCTTAATGAAGGGTGAGGGAAGCACTGTTTCCCCAGGTTAACTTCAAATTCTTTCTCCCTGAGGGAGGCGCCTGTGATTGTATGTGTAAATTCTGAGGATATCTTTGAAGGACACTCAAGAACTGGTCAACATGAGCGACTTGAGGGTGGCAGGGAAGGGGACCCAGTCTCTGGGGGATGGGGAAGAGAGAGGCTCTAATTTTTCACCATTGGCCTTTTCTTGATGAACATTGTCCTATGTGCATACATTACCTATTCAGAAAGTAAATTAAGTGATTTTTGATGTTTTGGTCTTGGGTCTGCTGCTTTCCAACGGCAACCTGGTGTAGCCACTCTTTCATGTTTCTGCATTTGTAAAACAGGAATAAAAATGTCTACCTCTCAGGCCTGCTCAGAAAACTAGATCATAAAATGCACAGGGAAGGGTTTGGCACTGAGTAAATGCTCGGTAAATGGAGACCGTTTCTAGAAACTGCAAAGCTCTAGCCATAGGAAAACTACAATGAATAGGTCATTACTGCTTGTTGTCCAGGGCATTTATACAAATAATGTTAGAATATTTAAATTTTCAACCTGTACTACCTCTTGGGCCTAAAATAGTTTGGCAAGTCCACCACAAGAATAAGCCATATGTTACAGGAAAGAACAAAGATGTGGAGTGGGACAGATCTGACTTCCGAACCAAAGGCTGTGCAACCCTGAGCAAGACACCCAAGCTCTCTGAGCTTCAGGTCCCTTGTAGCCCCGGGATGATGAGCTCCTCATGGGTGGTCTTTGTTTCTCATCAGATTCCCAACTCCCAAACCAGATCTGACTCCGTGACACATTAGCTGGAATTCTTTGGGGGAACATAGGGAAGAAGACACAGATCTCGCAGCACACAATAGACACTAAATCAAATTCTCCATCAGACATCTTTCTTCTCCACCTTCCCTCCCAAATTCCTTTCCCTGCCAATCATTTTCTTGCTCTCTCCTTTTCACCTCTATAACTTCTTTTTTTTTTTCAATTTTTCAATTTTAATTTGTTTAGTTATTTATTACTGAAGTATAGTCAGTTTACAATATGTCCATTTCTGGTGTACAGCACAATGTTTCAGTCATACATATACATACATATATTTACAACTTCTTAAAACTCCCTCTGTTGTTGGGAGCAGTTCATCTCTACCCTCAGTGGGTGTGCCCCACTCAGCAAAAAAAGGCCAAGCAGAAGGCACCTGTCCAGCATGTGTCTCTTTGGAGAGGGGATGGGAGCAGCCTCAGTCCATCCACTGTGTATAATTGGGGGATAATTACACTTCCCTTGCAAGGCTGTTGGGAGGATGAGCAGAGCTGGAATTCAAGTCCACGCTTTCTGACCTCAAGTTCAATATCCCTTCCCACCACTATCTCAATTCAAGGTAACTAAATATTACAGAATCTTGATTACTAGAAACTCACCTAGCTTGAACCTTCAGTTTAACTGCATTTTGTTGTTGTTGTTATACATTCAACATTCAGAAGAAACAAAGAACTAGTCAGGGATGTGAAAATAAAAATTCAATTTCTAGGATAAGTGCTGGAGTCATTATGATTTTTATGCCAGCATCTTCCTTGCTGTCTATCTGTGATCCCAACCAGGGAGATTTGAATTTAGAGTGATGATCCCTGAGGCAGAGGGACATCCTCCATTGTCAAAGAGCCATCTTATTGTGTTCACTGACCTCTACTAGGCAAGAATATGGACTGAAATGTTTCAAAAATCATCTGCAACACTTGAGCTGGGATGAGGTTTTCTCCCAGTCTGACTTCTCACTTCAGAAGCCTTCTAGCAAGTTGAGATTTCACTGTGTAAGACCTCTCAGGAAGGGAAGGGGACCAAGGTGACCAAGTCATTCCAGAGGCTTGGCAGAGGCAAGCTGGCTGAGGCAGTCAGCAGTGTGGCTGGGAGTAAAGTGTGTGTACGTTTCCCAGGGCCGCTGGCACACAGTACCGCAAACTTGGTGACATCAAACCACAGAAATTTATCCTCTGAGTTCTAGAGTCTGGAAGTCCAAAATCAAGTGTCAACAGGGCCATGCTTCCTCTGAAGGCTCTAGGGAGGATCCTTCCTTGCCTCTTCTGAGCGTCTGGTGTTGCTGGCGGTCCTTGGCGCACCTTGGCTGGCAGGTGCCATCACTCCAGTCTCTGCTTCTGACAGCACATGATAGTCTCCCTGTGCGTCTCTGTGACTTCTTCTCATAAGGACACCGGTCACTGGATCAGGCCCATCCAGTCCAGAATGACTGTCTTAACTAATTACATGTGCAAGGATCCTATTTTCAAGTAAGGTCACATTCCCAGGTCCTGGGAGTTAGGACTTCAGCTTGTCTTTTGGAGGGACACAGCTCAACCCACAACAGAGCACTCTCCTACCTTCCAAGTTTGTCAGCAAAGGTATCTGCTGAAATGATGCAAAAGCTGGGACATGACGAAAAGTGACTGAAGGGAGGAGGCTGGTGAGGGGTGAACCTGTGGGCAACAACTCCCACGTTTCCAAAAGTGGGACAGGGAGGCCTTGGGTGCCAGCTCAGTCCCTAGTCTCCTCCCCCAGCCCTAGGAGAAGCACCATTTCAGAACATCTGAAGTACAGGGGACTTTGCTGGTCCTAACCTGACCCATAACTTCAAAATTAATGCGGGCAAATTGGCTCATTCATCATTTAGAAGGTACAGTTGCACATGATGGTTCACATCCCCTTCCAAGGCGGATGTGTGTGTAATTCATTCCAGTTTTTAAGAGACATCTCCCAGAATTCTGCTCAGATTTATTGTCAAATAATAGTTCCGAAACATTGCATATGATGCTGACTCAGGCCTGGCAGGGAGAGTTGCCATAGGCACTGAGCTCTGGCATCGATCTGTGACTTCCCAGCGGGAGAACCCCAGGGGTGGAAGCCCACAGGCCTGATTGCCCTCTTAGATTAATATTTAATAGGATGGCCGCCCCCACCCAGCCTGCCAGCCCAGATCAGTGCCACAAGCCAATGCGCAAGCCTTGCTGTGCCCAAGGGCAGTGAGGAAGACTTGGCAAAATTTTAATTAACTGAAGATAAATAAATGTACAGAGGGAGCATGAGTCCATTAGCTGGCACTACCACCCAGAGAGGAAAGGCCTCACTAATCACACGTCCCAGCAGGTGAAATGACCTGCAGACCGGCAGCGTCCATTTGCTTTCAAATTAAAAAACATATTTTCAAAATAAATATGCATGGGGTCTCTGTCATGTTGTTGCTCCTGAAAAGCAGGAAAGCTGGGATGTTAATGAGCAACTGTTTTCAATATTTCAGCCCAGGAAAGCCGAAAACAAAAGTGCAGTAAAACAGGCTGGAAGTGCCCCTCCCCTGGGGGAGAGAGGGAAGTTGGTCAGGAAACCAAGCAAAGGCGAACAGAAATTGAGGACCCATCTCCAAGGGAAGACACAAATGAGACAACTAGCCCGGGTTAGGTCAACTGAATCTAGAGGTAGTGGATGATCAGGTGTGGCCGAGGTATGCTATTTGCTCAGAGTCAAGGGGCCAGCAAGGTTAGATCTTAGACTAAGTCTGCAATTCACCAACCTTTGTTTGGACTGCAAGATGGCCAAGCGACTGGGCTGGAGCTCACGCTTACAGCACTCTAGAAGGACGATGTTATACAATTTTAGAGGCTGGTCAGGAAATTACAAGCCAAGTTCATCGCTTACTGTGTCACAAGTGCTATCCAGGTCTGGAGGCACAGCAGTGAGGGGGATTGAACAAAGTCTCTGTTCTCACACAGCGTACATTCTAGTTGGAGGCGGTCGATGACAAAACCAAGGAAAGATCAAGTGACAACTAAGTGCAGAGGCCTGAACGGCGAGAAAGAGCTGGCCATGCAAAGCCCTGGAGAGCCTTCCATGGAACAGCAAGTGCAAGGCCCCAAGGGAGGAGGGAGCTTGGTCTGCTGGAGGAATGGAGGAACAGCCAGTGTGGCTGACGGTCAACGAGAGAGGAGAGGAGTAGCAGAGGAAAAGAACAGGTAGGGGCAAGGTACGGAGACTGGATTTCGTTCCAAGTGCTATTATTTATACTTATTTATATAAAACATGGAAACCGTCATTCTCGCTAGATTGCAGGCCTCAAGAGGGCAGGGACTATGTCTGTCTTGCTCACTTCGTATCTCATTTGCATTCCAGGGCATGTGCTGGCTGCCTTTTCTCTTTCTCCCCCTCCTCCTCTTTCTTACTCCTCTGACTATTGCAGGTATGTATGATCTCTCCCCCTACTAAGTTGTAAATGACTTAATGCCTCGAGTCCGTCGCTCTTCTTCTGACCCTTCTATGGGGTGGTGGGCCAGCCTCCAAGACAACCTCCTGTGATCCTTGCCTCCTTGAGTGGTCCTTTTCCACACTGAATCAGCGCTGTCACCGTGTGACTAGTAAAATAAGGTAGGAGGGGGAGTGTATGACATTCAAGGCTAGGCCATGAAAATCACTGCAGCAGCCGGCTTTTTTTTTTTTTTAAATACAAACAATAATATTTATTGAACACTTTAAATGCCAGGTCCTATGAATCAGGGGTTGCTATGATGTCCATTCTTCAGAAGAAGCAGCCCAGGTTTAAAGTGTTTAACATCTTGTCTAAGATCACACGGCTAGGAAGTGGCCGAGCCAGAGTTCAAACACAGGTCTGTCTGATTCCAGAGTCTGGAATTTTCACTATATTCTCAAATAAGACTTGAGTCATTTGTCTTTTCTAATAATTGATTTTTTTAAATAACAAGTGGTTACTGGATGTTGTAGTAGTTATCAGATGGTTGGAATATTCTTTCTATATTTTCCAAATTTCCTATAATAATAACAAACTATTAAAATTTTTTAAAAATTGAAGTATTATTGATTTACAATATTGTGTTAGTTTCTGGTATATAGCATAGTGATTCAGTTATACATGTATATAATATATTTTTTCATTATAAGTTATTACAAGATATTGAATATAGTTCCTTGTGCTATATAGTAGGACCTTGTTATTTATCTATTTTATATATAGTAGTTTGTGTCTGCTAATCCCAAACTTCTAAATTATTCCTCCCCTACTTCTCTCTTGGTCACCATAAGTTTGTTTTCCATGTCTGTGAGTCTCTTTCTGTTTTGTAAGTTAAGTTCATTTGTGTCATTTTTTTAGATTCCACATATAAGTGATATCATGTGATATTTATCTTTCTCTGTCTGACTTACTTCACTTAATATGATAATCTACAGGTCCATCTATGTTGCTGCAAATGGCATTATTTTATTCTTTTTTATGGCCCACTAGTATTCCATTGTATAAATATACCAAAACTTCTTTATTCGGTCATCTGTTGATGGACATTTAGGTTGCTTTCATGTCTTGGCTATTGTAAATAGTGCTGCTATGAACATTGGGGTGCATGTATCTTTTCAAATTAGAGTTTTTTCCAGATATATGCCCAGGAGTGAGATTGCTGGGTCATATGGTAAGTCTATTTTTAGATTTTTTAGGAGTCTCCATACTGTTTTCCATAATGGTTGCACCAAATTACATTGCCACCAGTGGTGTAGGAGGCTTCCCTTTTCTCCACAGCCTCTCCAGCATTTATCATTTGTGGACTTTTTAATGATGGCCCTTCTGACTGTTGTGAGGTGATACCCCATTGTAGTTTTGATTTGCACTTCTCTGATAGTGATATTGAGCATCTTTTCATGTGCCTATTGGCTATCTGTATATCTTCATTGGAGAAATATCTGTTTAGGTCTTCTGCCCCTTTTTGGATTGGGTTGTTTGGTTTTTTTGTTTTGTTTTGTTTTTTGTTTTTACTATTGAGTTGTATGAGCTGTTTATATATTCTGGAAGTTAAGCCCTTGTCAGTCACATTGTTCACAAATATTTTCTCCCAGTCCATAGGTTGTCTTTTCATTTTGTTTATGGTTTCCTTTGCTGTGCAAAAGCTTATAAATTTTATTAGGTCCCTTTTGTTTATGTTTGCTTTTATTTCCATTGCCTTGGGAGAATGACCTAGGAAAACATTGCTACAATTTATGTCAGAGAATGTTTTGCCTATGTTCTCTTCTAGGACATTTATAGTGTCCTGTCTCATGTTTAAGTCTTTAAGCAATTTTGAGTTTATTTTTGTATATGGTGTATGGGAGTGTTCTAACTTCATAGATTTACATGTGGCTGTCCAGCTTTCCCAACACCACTTGCTGAAGAGATTGTCTTTTCTCCATTGCATATTCTTGCCTACTTTGTTGAAGATCAATTGACCATAGGTGTGTGGGTTTATCTCTGGGCTCTCTCTTCTGTTCCATTGTGCCATATGTCTGTTTCTGTGCCAGTACCATGCTGTTTTGATTGCTGTAGCTTTGTAATATTGTCTGAAATCTGGGAGGCTTATGACTCCAGCTTTATTCTTTTTCCTCAGTATTGCTTTGGCAATTCTGGGTCTTTTGTGATTTCATATAAATTTTAGGATTATTTGTTCTAGTTCTGTGAAAAACACAGTGGCTGATTTGATAGGGATCACATGAAATCTGTAGATTGCTTTGGGTAGTGTGGCCGTTGGCTTGGTCTTTTGGATTTCTTGCTCTGGGGGAGGCCAGCTACGGTGCCATGAGGTTACTCAAGCAGCAACATAGAGAGGCCCACCTAGAGAGGAACTAAGTCCCCCGACAAGAATCAGCAGCATTTCGGCAGTCATGTGAGTGAGCCAGCTTGAAAGTGAATCCTCCCACCCCAGTCAAGCCTTTGGATGATTGTAGCCCCAGCTGACACATGGCAGCAGCCTCATGAGAGACCTTGGGCTCAAACTGCCCAGCTGGGTCCTTCCCAAATTCCTGACCAACAGAAACCATGAGAGATAATAAATGATTGGTTTTTTGAAGCCATTAAGCTTTGGATGATTTGTTAGGCAGTATTGGATAACCAGAATGCGTGACATAAGGTCATGCATAAAGTAGTGGGGTGAAAACACAGCTATGAGGAAGGCCCTTTTCCCGTAGGACAGAGGGTCAGGGAGCCCCTGAAACAAGGAGAGGGTTAATGCTATGCCCAAGGGCATCTAAGAGTCAGGTCTGAAATCAAAGAGCACCAATGAAACCATTTAAATATAAATACAGAGGGTAGAATTTCTCCATTTTTATCTCCCATGAAAAAGACAAAAGGCAGGCAATTCAACCAAAACAGATCTGCAAGAACCTAGAACCTGTGTAACTTCCCAGGGTTTGTGGCTATCATTACCCTGGTCTAGTTTTACAGAATAAAAAGTCTTGGATGCTTGTTTAGGGTAACAAATCACAAGGAGCTGAGGAGGGGCAGGGGGAGAGACACTGTCCCACTCCAAAATACTTGGGGGCAGCTCCCAGGAGGGGAGGCAAGCAAGTAAGACCCTGGGACGGGCTGAGGGAGTCAAGTCAGGACAGAGAGCCTGAGTCAGGCCCCCAGGGCTCAATAGTCGACTATCCACTGCACATGCGTGTTGCGTGGAGTGCGAATGCTTCCATAACTTCCTGGGGGCGTAGGCACAGCCATTCCCAAATCTGCCCTCTTCCTCTGCCTTTGTCAGAGCTGGCACCTCACAGGTGGATATACAGAGTCATCTCAATTACCTGTGTGAGGCGTATGCCCAGCAAATTATTTATCCTCCAACAACCTCCTCCTGACACATTTGTCTGGCTGCTTATTTGTGTAATTAATTGACGTTGTTCAACTGAAGCCTGTTGAATGTTTATTTCAAAACAGATTTGATCTGGAACTCCCATGTATTATACCAGTGGAAGCAGTGCTGCTGCAGTGACGGTGGGAATAGTGCTGGACCCTGCCTCCCCTTGGCTTCCCCTGCTTCCCAGGAACCCTCATGTTCTCAAGATCATAGCTTGAAAACCACAGATCAAGGGTATTCTGGGGTCTGTCATGTCATTGGTGATTATTAATGCTGCTGTTTTCTTCCATGACTGCAAATAAGTAGGTTAGTCTTCCCCAGATGCCATCTCGTCACACACTTCCCATGGTTGACACCTCTGGTGGGATCCCACTTCTCAGACGTTCAAGTCCAAACTTTCTTCCTCAGTGTGGTCTCTGCTCCTGGACACTAACCCTCCTCTCCAGCCACCCTCTTCATGGTCTCCATGTGTCCCCTGCCAGGCCCTGCATTTGCATCTCCTCCGCTGGTACACCATCTCCTCCCCCATCCACGTGGGCACTGCTTAGACCCCACTCCCTGGAGACATCTCCGGCCTCAGGGATTTTCCTCATCAGAATTCCATTAGCAAGCACTATCTGGATCTGCTCTTGACTCTTAAAATTACTACGGCTCAAAAGTCACAGAAACATGAGGATTGCCAGGGACCTGAGGGATGGTCTAGTTCAGCCCTTATTCCTAGATGAAGGGAGTGAAACCCAAGAGTTGACAATAACTTGTACAAGGTCACACAGCTAATTAGTGCCAAAGTCACAGGCTGGGTCACACAGAGTCGAGTTCTCCAGGCTAGGATAAATACTCCGGAAGCCTCTTGAAGGCAGAGACTGTGTTTTATTATTATTTTTTTAAATTCCCTACATGTAGTAGGTGTTCAGTTAATATTTGTGACGTCATTGATTGATTGGTGGTTGAGGACTCCTGTTCACTTTCGAGATTAATCAAAAGCCAGTGCTGGGGATGAAAGGCGAGAGGCAGGAGCTGCAGATGAAGGTGTTTCTTAACCCAAAATGCAAGTGCCAAACATTGCATCTGGAGGGCAAGTGTGAAAGAAGTGCAGAGAGGTGACCCTCACCCTGAAGTCGTGTTTCTCTGAATGGTAACCTTCTGGTCTGTAAAATCAGGATGGTATGAGGATTGAAACAGTGTATGTAAAGTATTTGGCACACCTAGGCACCCAGTAAATGATTATTATTTTTTTTAAATCACAGTACCCTTATTTCTTCCATTGTATCATGAAATTTTTCAAACACACAGCAAAGTGGAAGGAATTTTATACAACTGTCTATTAACAACTGTCTATTAACCCCTTAAATTCTACCATTAACATCTTACCAAAACTGCTTTTTCACACATCTCTCCATCTCTCTGTCCATCCATGAATCTATGTTATTTTAGTGATGCTTTTCAGTGTAAACTGCAGCCATCAGAACACTTTCCCCTGAATACTCCAGCATGCATATCATCAACTCAAGTTCAATCTCTGTTTATATTTTTCATTTGATACAAAATATAGAGACAACGGAATCCATGAATCTTAGTACATTTGCTGAGTTTTGACAAATGCAAATACCTGTGTAATCCGAACTCCCATCAAGACATATACAATATTTACATCATCACAGATATTTCCCTCACATCCCTTCTCATTTCATCTCTCCCCCTACCCATAGGGCCGACCATTGTTTGGATTTTTTCCTTACCCTAAATTACCTATTATAAAGCATCATATAAATGGAATCATATAGTATGTACTTTTCAATGGAAGGCTCCTTCCACTTAGCATAATGTTTTTGAAACTCATCTATAATGTGTGTGATTAGAGGTCCATTTTTGTTGTTGAAGAGTATTCCATTGTATGACTGTACTATCATTTATTTATCCATTATCCTGCTATGAATTTTTAAGAAATGCTATTTACCTCCCTTCTTCCCTTATGGTGGCCCATTATCAATGAAATCAACCACCACAAAAACTTGAAGGGAGCTGGCATTTCTGAGATGGAAAAGGCCCTGGGCCAGTGGGAGGAGATGCTTCCCACAACGGGTCTTCAGCAAGTTCCTTTCTGGCTTAAGTCAGTGCAGAGACAGAGCATCATTTTGGTAGAAGATTCTATTTTAATTTCCTCCCAGGAGATCTCTCACCCTGTCTTATTCTTATTCAGTGCATCCTTCCTAGCTTCCTCCACCATGAAATGAGTTGGAGCCAATTAAGAGCCTTCTGCTTCCTCATCAGTGATATTTACGACTATGGAAATATTTATGATGCATGGAGAGGGCTTGGGTCAGAGAGGAGACCGAGCTTTTGCTGTCCTTGTAAATGGGATATGTCTCCTGCTTGTTTTTACCAGGGTTGTAAAAAAGAAGAGTGTGCATCATATAGTTTAGGGTTGCTTTTATTTTTATATCTCACCTTTGCATTTAGGCTATGGATTAATCGGTGATAAATGCTTTTTTATTACTGGCCTCCGTGCTTGGAATGAAGGAGGCATTTGGGTTTTCTGGACTCTGGTAGTATTACCTCCTTTTTCTGAGCCTGCCCTCAAATGCCCTGTCCAGGCTAGAGCTCTGTGTTCTAGGGTAGACATTTTGAGTCAATGACAGAAATTCTGCATTCTATAAGAGCCTCGAGAGCGTCTGAAATCCCTCTAACTGCATCTGCAGAAATAAGACAGGGTCAGAGTTATTTTGTGGTTTTGGGAAACTTGCTAGGGAAGCAAACCCTTCCCCTCAAAACAGCCTTTTTTTTTTTTTTTACACCCACTGTGCCCTCACGCCTGTCTTCCAGGAATGTCTGTTTCCTGACCAAGTCTGAGGCCCCACCTGGGCCCCTGCTCTCCTCCCCAGACCTGACTCCATCTTTAAACACTCCATTGCCAGTGGTTCTTCTGCTGACCTTGGCTCAGCAAGTTGTTAGGGAGAATAGAAAGGATGGGAAGAACAGGGGAAGGTAGGACCATTCTTTCAACCTGCAGTCAACCACCCAGGTCACAATGCTTCCTAACCTGAGGTAGTACTGTTCCCTAGGAAGATTTTGGAAGCTTTTAAAAAAAATTGTCACAATGACTGAAGGGTGCTATTAGCCTTTAGCACTTGGAAATCAGAAATGATAAATGGCCTGCAATGAGTAGGTTATTCTCATGCATAGACTTTTCCCAGTAGTAGTGCCAAGGTTGAAAAACATGTGTAATGGCAATGGGGAATTGACTCCCCCTTACTGTTGCTTGCCACCTCCATCCTCCCAAGATGGAAAAAACAGGGGGAGATTTATCCTCCCCCTACCCCCACCTTGGCTTGACTTTGTCAATTCAAACAGGTAAAATCCACACACAATGAATGGAATTACCCTGAATTATGGAAACTAGTGCCGAAAAGATGAAACATGTGGCTGGGCACCAGCAAACTGAAAGAAAGGACAAGTTCAGCTATGATAATTTACTTATATTTACTTATATTACTTATATATATATAAAAATATATTATATATAAATATATATATATATATATATTTAGGAGACTAAACCCAGAGTCACAGAAATGTAAGCAAAATGAAGAAGCAGAGGAATCACTCCCAATTAAAAGATTAAGTCCAGCTGTGATGAGATTATTCATAATTTTGCAGGTAGAAAATCTGGAAAGTTGCTTTTAAAAATTTTAGTGTATATTAATGTTTGTTAGATAATAATAAAATAAAATTTTATTTTCAATTTTTTATGAAGTCAAGTCCTGTGAACTTATCAGTGCTGAGGGCCAATGAAGATATTAATTGGTCCCAGGGAGTGTCCCATAAGAATACTACAAATGGAGTTGCTGGAAATACGCATGAGGCCGAAGAGGCTCCTCTCCGGGAGGCGAGACAGTTTGAAAGGATTGTAGACGGGAAACCTTGCAGCCTCATCAATGATGTGCTATTTGCCTGGGGGAAGACGGTCGACAGATGACAGAAGTCCAGTCGGTTAGTCTGTTGGTCAATAAAAAACGATCGAGTAACACTAGGTCTCAGGCACTGGCTGGACGCTGGAATAAAGCGTGAACACGGCAACGTCCCTGCCCCCGGGGTAGGGGAAGGGGAAATAGACAAAAATACTAGAGACATAGACACACACAGACAGACAGAAAGAAGATTCTTTCTGTCTGTCTGTGTGTCAGCAGACAGACAGAAGGTCAGCAAGGAGCCTAGAGGATGGTCCGAGAAACAACAGTTGGGCAAGTGTAGCCAGCTCTCTCAGGGGAGGCAGGTGGGGATCTCGGTCACTGGACACTTGATAACCGGCTCCCCAGGTCTCCCCAGCACTGGAGGGGAGCTCCAGAGGCTGAACGGGGTGGGAGGTCTCCAGGGTCAGAACCAGGAATCACAGGCAAACTCCAGGCTTCTGGCAGAGGCGGGGCTTGACCTGGTACGAGGGGCACAGGAAGACGCTGGTTGGTCACCTGGAAAAGGGCTGAGGGTGCTGTCTTGGCCTGATTGGCTGTCGGGCCTGCAGGGGCGTGGCCTGATTTAAATAAACTTGTTCTTGTCCGTGAACTCCAGCCTGGTGTCAGAAGGGTACTCATGGGGCTCAGCCAGGGACCCAACAGGAAAGAGATGACGTACATTACAATAGTTCCAGAAAGTGAACTTACCAAAATGTGGATGAGGCGTGGGGGAACCACAGGCCTTTTGGGGTGATTCTGCAGCTGGTCAGTGGAGCTGTAACCTCCCTAAGTCCTAAGGGGAGCGAAGTGGATACTGAAACCAGGAAGGAGAAGAGAGAAATGAAAAGGTTGTCTTGAGAGAGACTGAGGGACACAACTAGCCTGGGGCTTCCTCACAGGGAAGCCACGGGAATAAATACTCTTTCCTCCGCGCCCTCTAGTCTTCCGTCAGCTCCTATTGGCTAAACCCAGTAAAATTCAGAGAATAGAGACCAGGTCCAGGGGGGTGAACAGAAGATATGCAGCACAGGGTGACCAGTAGCCAAGGACACAGGCGGTCCTGTTATTGGAAAGAAGCCCTCCATTGCAAACGACAAAGCTGTGTCTCCCATGAAATTGACTAGCTTCAGGAAGGAAGAGGAGCTAGGAACCAGCCAGGCACCAGCCCCTGACGTGATTCTTTAACCTTGCCTATGGAACTGCATCACATACCACAATGTTCGTCTCCAGATCTGTCTGCCTCTCCCCATCCCCACTGCCACTACCTCTAGCCACCACATTTTCTTGCATTTCTCTAACAGCTTCCTGCCTGGTCTTCCTGCATTGCCCCCTCATCCAGTCCTTTCTCCACCCTACAACCAAATCTTTCTGATGTGCTGATCTGAGCATGTCTTTTCCTTTCTTAAAACCACCTCACCAAAGAATCCAATATAAAGTACAAACATCCTATCCCAGCTTATGAGGCTTTTCATGGTCTGGTTCTGGTTTATATGTCCAGCCTCATTTCTTGCCAGTTTTACCCCAATTCTCCTCTGTCTACTCTCCACCTCTCCTCAGTCAAACTTCCCTCCCCGAATCCAGTCCATTATGGTACAGAACTGCTTTCTGATCTCTCTCTAATCCCAGGGCCTTTGCACATGCTGTTTTCTCCTCCTGAAAGTCAGGAAAATTTGAAAAAAAAATTTGAACTTGACTAACTTTTTCTCATTCCTCATTCCTTCATTCCTGCTGCCCTTGGCAAGGGTTCAAGTGCCTCTCCTACATCCTCCCATGGCACTCTGGCCCTGCCCAAATTGTAGTATTTATTTTAAAAATTAATTCAGTAGATATTTACTGAATACCTAGTTAGGCGCCAAGCCCTTACCACCTCAGGGCCTTTACTCATGCTGTTCTTTGTGCTTGGCATGTTCTTTTTAAAATTCTTCATCTGATTAACTCATCCTTTGGGTCTCACCTGAAATATTATTTTGTATAAGAAGTTCTGTCCCCTTATTCTCTCCCACAGTATCTCGTATGGTTTGGTTTCTTTGATATCAGTGTCTCCATCTCCATACCTGGGAGGGTCCAGATCTGCTACATCCACCACTATGTGCCCATCCTTAGCTCAGAACCTGGTGTTTAGTGGCACTGATCACATATGTCAAGAGCAGGGGGAGGCCATAGGATTCTCCAGTCAGACCACAACAAGGAGTAAACCATGACTGTATGCTCCAGGGGTGTATGCAGGGCCTGAAACTTAGATAATTTGAAGGGCCCTCTTTAAGAAAAATACAAAAATTACAAAAACAAAATTAGGTGTGAAAGTTGATCTTTATTTAGACTGAGAAAGGAAATGACAACAAATTGTAAAATTTTTAAAGCTGAAAAATTCCATGAATGTAATAAGATACAGAATAATAATACAATGTTTTTATTAATTAACTGTTTAGCACATTGCTATAATACTTTCTTCCTCTGCAATTTTTGTCTGAATAGTCTTTAATCACCTCTTTATATAGCAACAGTTTTGTAATATTTTCTTTATAGGGAAAGGAAAGAGAATTAAGTCTTTCCTCTAGCTTAAGAAAAATTAGGTTTATTATTGACTGTTGGGATGCATAAAACATGTGACTTCACAACCAGACATACTTGCTGATATAGTCTCATAAGCCCTGTTTGGCATAACTGTCATTAAAAAAGAAAAAAAAAAGGTATGGCATGGAATTGCATCGCTGTATTATGGAATATTCCTAGTGTATATGACTAAATATCTGTGAAAACTGAATCCTATATTTAGAATTTTACACATCTGATGTTTGGAAGAATTTCCCATAGCTAGCTTTTGGCTCTGTACAATTCAGATCTTGTCTCTCCTCCACTACCCACGCACTTCCAGTGCCAGTTTCTGTAGGACACATTCAAATCCGATATGATCTTTGGCCCTGCTGCTCAGTGCCACATGCCACGTGAGCAGGCACCATAGTCAGTAGGAGGATTCCTGGAAGCCTTTTGCACACTGAGACGGCTAGCAAAATCTTACTTAAAAAGTGACTGCAAATCACCTAATACACCCCACAGAATGCAAACCTAATTGTCTCCCCATCTTAACTTCCCCTTAGCCAGATCCCATAAATGCTACCTCAGTGCCACCCTACGCTAGGGCAAGTGTGACAGAGTCTGAGTGGAAAGAGACAGCATTCTTAACTAAGTGCCGTTAAAATAGCTCATTACTTTTGCAAAGTTTGTAAAAGCATGACCACGTGAACACATTGCTAGGGTCCCTTCCAGAACTTTTGCTAATGGGAGGCCCTAAAGTGTTAAGCGTCATCAACTTCATGGTTAATTTGCCACTGCCTGTATCTAAATTGTTATTACTTGCTGCCCCCGGCACCTCTCCTGGCACATAGTACAGTGGTTCCCCCCTTATCCTTTCGCTTTCTGTAATTTCAGTTACACGAAGTCAGCCGTGTCCTAAAATACTACATGGAAAATTTCTGAAATAAACAATCCATAAGTTTAAATTGCGTGCCGTTCTGAGTAGCGTGATGAAATCTCGCGAGTCTTGCCTCATCCCGTCTTATCCGCCTGAGACGTGAATCCGTGCGCCCAGTGTATCCTGTTAGTCACTGTGTAGCCATCTGTGTTATATGAATGACTGTCATGGTATCTCAGGGCTTGTGTTCAAAACCCTTATTTTACTTAATAATGGCCCCAAAGTGCAAGAGTAGTGATGCCCACAGTTCGGATCTGCCAAAGAGAAGCCGTGAAGTGCTTTCTTCAAGTAAAAAGGTGAAAGTTCTCCATTAATAAGGAAAGAAAAAACTCGTATGCCGAGATAGCTACCATCTACGGTAAGAAAGAGTCTTCTATCTGTGAAATTGTGAAGAAGGAAAAGAAATTTGTGGTAGTTTTGCTGTCGCACCTCAAACTGCAAAAGTTATGGCCACTGTGCGTGATAAGTGCTTAGTTAAGATGGAAAAGGAATTAAATGTGTACAATAAGATACTTTGAGAGTGAGAGAAGGGAGAGGTTCATATAATTTTTATTACAGTATATTGTTATAATTGTTCTATTTTGCTATTCATTATTAATCTCTTACTGTGCCTAATTTATAAACTTTATCATAGGTATGCATGTATATATGGGAAAAAACAGTATACACAGGGTTTCAGGCATCCACTGGGGGGTCCCGAAGTGTATCCCTGCAGATAAGAGGAAACTACTGTCGTTTGCTTAATAAATGTAGGCTGAGTGAGGAAAAGTGTTGGTTGGCCTCATTATCCAGGAGATATTCTTTCCCCCAGTAGATCTCATTGCCTTGATTTAAAGCTGGTGCTCATGAAATAGTTGAATAGAGTTATTGGAGGCAATGGGAGGGGGAAAGAGGAGACCGCTTGGCGGGATAAGCTTTCCCATCTGCCCATCACTGGGCAAATAAACCATTGCCAGCACATCAGCTGCCCTCATTAGTGGCGAGGCTGCCCTGGCTGCCCTCTCCGGGTAATTCTAATTGGCTCCAATCAGGGAGAGCCGGGTCTGGGCTTTATTAACACTGACAGCAGCTCCACCGTTAGAACTGCAGGTAGAAAGGTCACGTTGGAAACACCATTTCCAAGCACAGAGTAATTACGGACAGAACTCATTCCGGCTTTCACAGCTATGCTGAGGAATTTTTATTTATCCAGCTCTCCTGTTGGCGGCCTTCCGCTTCCTGCTTCCATTTTCTTCCTTGTTGTGAGGGTCTTTGGCCTTGGGGGGTCCCACATACATTTTTCTTCATGGCTCTGAGCAAACAAAAACAGCCTGGATTCCCAAGGGTTTACAGGAGTCTCCAGTGCTGGAGAATTCGAGTCTAAAATTCCAGAGGAAGGAAAATGGGCTGCATTTCTAGACAAAAGGTGTTTGGTCATTGGAGGCCAGTGGTTTCAAGGTTTCAAGGTACTGGTGAATGAGAACCAAGTACATGTCACACTTTCTTGCAGCCACTTAGTGTGTGCAGCTCACAGGCTGCACTTTGGTAAAATCTCCCCTGACCCTCTATGGCGGTGAGTCCCTCCTCTCGGTGCTCCCACAGCATTTGGCTCATGTCTTCATTACAGGACTCGTTGCACTGTATTTTGTTTATTTGCTTAGCCATCTGTCTTCCAAGATGGACTGCCAACTCCTCAAGGGCACTGACCAAGTCTTACCCATATTTATATTCTTGGTTTATTCCCTAGTACAGAGCCTGGCACTTGGTAAATATTTATGGAACGATTCTCCAAATGAAGGGAGTAGAAGATGTTGGTAACGAGATGCACCAATGTGGGCGTAGAGTTGTACAGGAGAAATAGTGTGTCGAAGTGGTTAATTTTGGCCTTTGGAGTCAAACTGGTTTAAATTCCAGCTCCACCACTATGTTAATTAGGATTAGGTTGGGCTGTAAATGATAGAAAACCCGGAACAACGGTAGCTTAACCAAGTTAGATGTTTATTTCTCTTTCATGTAAAGATCGAGGAGTGGTTACCTCCAAAGGGGTGAGTTGCTTCCGTTCCATGAAGTCCACGGGGACCCACGCTCCTTCTACCTTGGGGCTCTGCTGGTTGTGGCCTTGGTCGTGTCATGGCTCAAGATGGCACCTCTCCAGCTCTCATGTCAGCATATTCTGCCAGCAGGAAGGAGGGAAAGAGAGGAGGCTGGCATTTCCAGGAAGTTGTGTATACCATTTTTGCCTACATTGTGTTATCCATGACTTAGTCACATGGGCACACCTAGCTTCAACAAAATCTGTCAAATATAGTCTTGATTCTATAAGGCCCCGTATCAGCGAATAATGGGAGTCTATTATTCTACAAGAAGGAGAAATTGGATTTTAGAGGAAGATGGTCTCTGTCATATTCGCTTACTAACCATGTGACTTTGGGGAAGTGAATTAACGTCTCTGATTATTTCCTCATTGAAGAGTTAAAAAAATGCAAGCAAGGAGGGAGGGTGTAGCTTAAGTGGTAGAGCACATGCTTAGCATGCGTGAGGTCTGGGTTCAATCTCCAGTACCTCTATCAAAAATAAACAAACCTAATTACCTCTTCCTATACCAAAACAAAGTAATTAAATAATACAATAAAAAAAATAATTTTTTTTAAAAAAATGCAAGTAAATGCCTTAGCAAAGTGCCTGGCACTTACTAAGGGTTCAGTTATTCTTATTATTACTATGGTGTGGCTAGGCTGGCCGGAGAAGGTGTCCCTAGCATGGAGCTTGTGCACTTAAGTCACACTGCCTGAATCTGAGTCTTAACTAGTACTGCTGTCCTGCTCTGTGACTTGGGATTAGTTACTTGACTTTCTGAGCCTTAGTTTTCTCATCTGTAGAACAAGGATAGTAACACTCCTTTCTTCATAGAGTTGTGAGGATTATTTGAGATATTTATGTAAAGCATTTTGCATAGTACCTAGCAGTAAATGGTCTATCATTGTTGGCTTCTATTATTACTAGTTGGAGGCAAGTCCTGAGTGACCTTGAGATTGGCCATAAAGAGGATGATGGAGTCAATTCCGTAGGATTCCGCCCTGCCACGAAACTCCCAAACTCAACTCATTCTAAGGGGGCGGGACCACTGCTGTAACCTGGAGACAGTAAATGAACTTGGCCTCCAGTGACTGCAGGAGCGTGCTTGCATTTTGAATGGCCTCCAGATGGAGCTGACTTGAAATGGGATGGGAACATCCTCTGCCTTTCTGCTTGTTTCCATTTCCCAAAGCTGTCAGCAGTTTTTATCGACTGGGTGCTTTTCCCAAAGGGGTCAGGTAAGAAACTCTGGGAGGAGTCCCAAGAGCCAGAAGGAATTTCTGGCCCAGGCAGGACCTGAGAGGTTGTTCCCAGGCTGTGTTTGTATTTGGACTTCTGTCTCCTCAGGCAGAAGTTGCCGGGGAGCAGAAAATATGCCAGGATCAGGTCTGACAGACTGCAATTTGATGAAATGAGCAAAGTACACCATTTCTCTTCTGCTCAGGCTGCTGGGATTAGCGATCATGTCCCCCGAGTATCCTGTTTATCCTCAGGAGACCCTGTGCTCAGCGGCACAGGAAGAGTTGAAGGCACAGAACCTCCCCAGGTAGATTGTTGTTGATTCTGCTTCTTGCAGTAGCCGAAATGGGACCCTCTGTCATTTACCCTGTGTTTGCAGGCTGCTTCCCACCTCAGCACTAGCTGATTAGCCGCCAGGGGTCTCTGAGAGGCAGGAAAGTCTGGTGGGAAAATGGGTGATCATGCCCAGTGCTAGCTCACTGGCTTCCAGCCCGCCCTCCCCGCTCAGCCTGTCCTCCATGTTGACCGTTCCATCAGTCACCGTGACCGCGAGGTGACTCCTGTGTTACCAACTGGGACACCCCGCCACTGTTTGTTTTTTTTTTTTTTAATGTAGGGGGAGGTAATTAGGTTTATTTATTTACATATTTATTTTAATGAGGGTACTGAGGATTGAACCCTGGACCTCATGCAAGCTAAGCACCTGCTCTGCCAGTGAGCTATACCCTCCCCCGCAGCCACTGTTTGATACCCGAAAACTCCCAGCTAAATCAAGAATCTGCTGCATTTCTGCCCTCTGCAAAGGAATGTATCACTTGAAGCGAAAAATTGGAAACAACCTAATGACTAAGGAAAGAATGGTTGTGCAAGTGAGGGTTCCATCACTTCCAGTGATATTATGCGCCATTAAAAAATAGAATCATGAAGATTTTGTGGTGACTTGGCAAAATGCTTATATCATGAGATAAAATGAAAATATAAAATCTCACCTTTGCCATGAGTATAACTGTAATAATTACACATGCATCTGGACAAAGACAGAAAGGAACACCAAGAGAAAAAATTGGGGTGATGGGGTTGTGGGTCCAATTTTCCCTTTCTTTTATATATTCTGATACCGACTCCTGCTGTGTGCACCTATCATGCACTTCCACCCCACCCCAAGAGGAAAAAGAACTCAAACCACTGAAATTGGCTAGTCTGGCTCCTCTGTTTATTTTGATATCAACTTTTCAATCAATATTCTCAGGAAAAAACATGACTGTTTTAAGTTGAAAGCAAACCCCAGATGAACCCCCCTGTTCAACACTTCTCCCAGTAGGTGGTGACGGATGAAAGCAGGTCTTAAAAGGGCCAAATCAATCTCATCCTTGCACTGAGGCTGGTAAACAATGGGGGAGCCCTCAGGTGCTCAGCATCTGAGTTCCAGGATTGCCTGCAGCAGGCTTACCTGAAGTAGGCATTAGAGGTGGGGCCAGTTACTGTTCTGCACCAGGAACAAAGCCGCTGCCCGAGAGTGCTGGACTCTGGCTTTGGCTGAGTAAACCAGAGAAATAAGAAATCATCACTTAACAATGACCCAGAATTTCAGGGGCCGCTTTAGTACCATTCCTGCCACCAACTTACTGTGTAAACCAGAGCGAGTCACTTAGCCACTCTCCAGATGAAGGGGACCGATTGTAACCTGCCTCTAAGGGGCTGATGGACCGAAAGACAAATGACAACAGTGGCACCAAGCACTTTGCAAATAGGAAGCGGGTCTATTGGAAGGAACATGGGATATGCAGTCAGAAAGCCTGGATTCAAGCCAAGGCTCTGGCACTCATAAGCAGTATGACTTCAGGCTCATAGCTTCTTAGGCTCAGTATTCCATCAATAAAATGAAGATAATCTCTACTCAACTGGATTGTTGTGAAAATTAAGTGAGCTCAGTTATGAGAAAACAGCTTTGTAAATTGTAAAGCATGCTGTGTTCGTTTGTTAGGGCTGCCATAACAAGATACCATAGTCTGGGTGGTTTAAACAACGGAAATTGATTTTCTCATCATTCTGGAGGCTGAGAAGTTTGCGATTAGGTGTCAGGTTAAGCACTGATTTCTTCTGAGGCTTCTCTCCTGGGTGTCTAGATGGCCACCTTTTCTCTGTGTCTTCACCTTGTCTTCCCTCTGTGTCCTAATCTCCTCCTCTTATAAGGACACCAGCCATATCGACCTCATTTTAACTTAATTACCTCTTTAAAGATCTCATCTCCAAATACAGCCACATTCTGAGGTACTGAGCTTAGGACTACAACATCAGTTTTGGGTACATTCAGCCCATAACAGCACAATGTAAGTATTTTTCTGG